>NW_006408797.1:2327866-2331127 GCF_000296735.1 Chrysochloris asiatica | reverse complement strand
TACTCCCTCCTTTTAGCTACATATCCTCTGCAATTACAGTTTTGACAATCACAATACTACTAATAATTATCCTCCACCTCTTCTATGGGGGATAGGGTATTATCTTCTATGGACTGCCTCCCCTGTGGTTTTGTTTTAAGTTCCACCAGCAAGGGTGGCTTTTCCACCCCTTTCCTGTTGTCCTTTTTAAATCATAACCCACAGGTTGATATTTCCTTCCTCCTTTTCAGTCATAAATCTCATATTTACCTTCATCCACTGTTCCTCCTCTCTAATTCTAACCCAATCTTACTATTAGGTCTCATTTCAAAAGATTCATCCTTGCCTCTGAGACCCAGCAGGTCAAGGAGGATTTGTTGACCCCAGTGCTGATTAGGAAAGTCATTTCAATTTCATTCTCTTCAAGTCCCACCTTCAGATTTATCATGGGTTCCTGGCGAGGCCCAGTCATAAGGAACTCCTGAACCCTCTAGCCTTCATCAGAAGTCATAAAGTGTCTCAAATTTTCTTAATCACTGTTCCATTTTCTTGAGAATGGGAGTCTTGTTTTAGCCTTTTATTAACTATTTTATTCACAGTCAACACCATGATTCTGGCTTTCTGCTTTTGCTCCTCCGCCTTTCTACAAAAACTTTCTGAGCTTCTCGTAATAGTTCATCAATGAGTTTGTTATTCCATTCCATTCTCCTCTGCTAACCAGACTAGGGCCTGATTCCCTGTGCACTCCTGGAGGTTTTTCGTGCACCCTGACTTTTGTTTATCTTTTTCCCGGGTTTGGGGACTGTGCCCCCAAACCCTTAACATTCTCCCCGAAGGAGTGTCGGGAGTAATGTCTGTGGTAGTCTTTCCTGCTCCATTCTTCCATAGGCCTAGAATACTATTCCCCGTTTTCTATTGGTCTTGGTGTCTGTGTTCCCCTGTATACTCAACGTCTATGTCCTGAAGTTTTCTCATGCACAGCCCTGAGATTTTGTTTTGTCCATCTCCCACTAGATTGGGACTCTGCATTTGCTTCATATGTAAGATGTGCCTCAGTCACCCACACTATCCCCCAAAATGCTGAATCACCAGGGGAGGTACTAACAGTCCAATTTTCCCACCCTGGCTTGTGCATAAGATTGCTTTATTGCCACAGTTAGTCTGTTCTCAGTCTGTTACTGGAGTCACTCTGAAGGAGTTGCCAACACCATGTGGGTTGTAACTAAGGAAGGGTTTTATTGTGCTAGAACATGGGTCAACAGATTCATATCCAGAGGCTGAGCCCCATCTTACCTGAGTGAGGATATTTTATAGGGAATAGGAGTACATTCAAGAGGCTACTTGGGACTGGTTAACAGGGGCCAACAGCTCCATGTGGCTATGTGGGAATGGCTGGTTCAAACACAGCAGGGAAAATGTGTGAGCATTCAAGTGAGCAGTTACAGAAGTGGATGCAGGTAAACATTAGCTCAGGACTTTGTTCCCTCCTGGAGGTGGGTCAGGAACAGGAGATTCACTTGGACAGCTGCCTGAAGCTGGAGTGGACTGTTGCTTAGTTCCTGGAATGTGAATTCTGCTCCAGGAATGAGGTGTGGGCTTTGGGGACAAGGATTCCTGCACCTGCTTCTGCAGAACTTTCTGCCTCAAGTCCTTCATGTCTCTCTCACTGATCTCTCTTTTAACAGTTTCAGGTCTTTTCATGGATCTCACTGGGAGGCAATCACCCTTGTGGAGTAGGCCACTGAAACCAAGGCAGTACATGTGTCCTTTTCCACCAGGGCTGCCGCTCCAAGCAGGCAGAAAATCCTGTATGAGTCCCCAAATTTGTGATAAACATTGTCAATACCAGCAAATGCTCAAGAAATCCAGTCTATACTAATTTTAGTGAGAGTGGGAATTTCTTTATTTGATTTTGCAAAATCAGACACCGAACCCAATAGACATGGGCAGATGTGAGACATCACTGGTTCACAAAGAGTTTTATACCCCTGTCTCGAAAAAGCCCCTTCTCCAGTTCCTCTTTTGCTGGATACTATGGAGTTTATAATCTAGACAGACAGAATGTTGCCTACTAGTCCTTACTGATAGCATTTTCATTTAAAGTTAATTTCCTTCTCCCCATAAACTTCTCCTATTTCCTTGAAAGGTGTATTCATATTTTTAAATTTGAAACTAGTCTCTTCCTCTCCCCTGAGCTCCTTTTGTTATGCTAGCCTGCTCACACCAAGATTCCCCTTCGTTCTGAAGAGGGATCACCCCAAGAACTATTTCACACAAACATGAGTTTTGTATTTTTAAAACACCACTCAGGTTTGCAGAGAATTACTTATAAGTATCATAAATGAAGTAGCAAAATCAATTAGAATACTAATGAGATGTTGTTGTTAAGTGCCGTCTAGTCAGTTCCGACCCATAGCGACCCTGTATGGGTTTCCAAGGAACAACCGGTGAGCTTGAACCACCGACCTTGCAGTTCAAATGCCTTTGCAGTCTGGCACATTAACCCACAGTGCCACACCAGGACTCCATTAGTACTGACAAAAATGATAGAGAAACAACCACAGTGAACATGGCGACAAGACTTTATAATGGAAATATATTTTGTTAGTGAAGGCAAAAGAATTTGCTGATAGCCTGTAAATGAGGCTGGAAAGACATAAAACAAGGATTCTAGAGGGTAGACATGTGTTGACATGGGTAATATAAAGGACACTCAATATGCAACCAAAGGGAGGTTGGTAGAGGAAAGATGGGGGTGGCAGGAGACACAGGGAGGAAGGCAGTGGTTGGAGTGAGTAGAAGTAAATGCTGTTAACTGTTGGTGCATAGAGGGGATTGCAACAATATAATGAAGCAAAGTGTATGATATGTTGAATGTAAAACTGATGATCTGCTCTGTAAACCTCTCAATTCACAATAAAAAATTTAAAAGAAGCTTTATGATTACTGCTTGATAATTATTTAAGAAGTAGGTGAATACTATCATAGGAAAATTCACTTATTTCACTATCCAATGAATTTTTAAGTTACCATGAGTCCTGGTATGGTGCTGTGGGTTAATGTGCCAGACTGCAAAGCCGTTTGAACTGCAAAGTCGATGACTCAAGCTCACCAGCTGCTCCTTGGAAACCCTATACAGGGTCGCTATGAGTCAGAATCCAATCGACGACACTTAACAACAACAACAACATGCATATTGCTATTGTGTATACTCACATACTTCTAAAAATCTTAATTTTGAAGGCTGTAATACAAATGGTAATAATGGGTGCTTCTAGATAG
>NW_006408797.1:2315763-2324312 GCF_000296735.1 Chrysochloris asiatica | reverse complement strand
ACTCATACTTCGCAATGTTGTCCATAGCTTGTCATGATCCACACAATCAAAAGCCTTCGTGTAGTCAATAAAGCACAGGGAATCATCTTTCTGATATTCTCTGCTTTTAGCCAAGATCCACCGTACATCAGTAATGATATCTCTCGTTCCACGGCCTCTTCTGAGTCCAGCTTGAACCTCTGGAAGTTCTCTGTCAATGTATAATTATAGACATTTCTGTATTACCTTTAGTAAAACTTTACTTGCTTGAGATATCAAAGAGATTGTCCAATGATTTCCTCATTCTGTTGGGTCACCTATCACATAATTCACAATAAAACATTTTTTAAAAATTCTTCTTTATTTTGTGAGTAAATTCTGTACTTCTTTAATTATATCTTTACATACCCTACATACGGAGCTCTTGTAGCGTAGTGTTTACGAATCGTCATGTGAACCTCAAGGTCAACAGTTCAAAACTACCAGCTGTTTCATGGGAGAAATATGAGGCTTTCTGCTCCCGTAAAGATTTACAGCCTTGGAAAACCTATCCAGGGTTGCTATGAGTCGGAACTGACTCCATGGCACATAACAACAACAACATACCCTACATGGATGTAGTTATGTTCTATTTGACTCTTACACATAAGAAGATATAAGTCATGTTCTGGAAGATCTAAACATTTCCTCATATGAGGTGCACACAAGTAATGGATGCGATTTGGCTGCCAGATTTCTTATTTTTGTTCCATGACACAACTATCCCAAAAGCACACCAGGGCAGGCACTGGATATTTATTATGTGGCAATAAGACATCAAAGAAATGCTTCAAATTACAAGTTCCTCATTTTCACCTCCAGTTTACAATAGATTACTGATGTCTGCACACAGTCATACTGGATCTTAGAGGTTTCTGCATTGTTTTATGCAATCAACATAAAAATTAAAGACATATACTAATACGGTTTAATAATGTAAATTGGCTTGTGAGATAACAATATATTTTGAATTCAAATTAAAGAGAAAAGTTTTGATTAAAAGAAAAGGAGAGTGTGGGAAATGAGTCAAGTAACCACATGGGGAAAATGCATATTTCTCAAAGGATCCCATAAGAGAATGTGGAAAATATTATCCAAAGATTTTGGTTAATAAGAAAAATATAATAATGTGTGCTAAAATACAAATTAATTGAAGTCAAGGGACCACATTCCCATAAGACAACCCCATTATTCATTTGAACCATGGGTGTCTGCATGTGGATTTTTATGTTACTGCCTTCTCCCACAAACTAGTAGTTGGACTTCATTATTCAACTGGGAGAATAAAGATTAAAATGACAAAACCTAAACAAACAAGTTAATATTCATGCAATATATTAGATGTAAGGTAGAAGATAAGACCATATCAAAGAAGAAACTGGGCATGAAAATATCATACGGTAATATGTTCATACAGAAATTACAATGTTTCACTTATTTTCATTGAAAAGCTAAGCTTAATTTGTTCATATTTTCCCATTCAAATTCACACTGAAATAATTAATCAAATAATTTCATATATCTCAGAAGCATAGTCATTGTGTTTAGTCAAATTAGCATAGTCATGATTTCTGACAGTTATAAATGTTCACAAGCAATGAGGAATTTCACTGCATAAGTTGTCCAAATGTAAAAAGAAGAAAATGTCTAATAGATATATTTATTAAATCATGTTAACTAATGAACTATTTTAGATTACAGAATAAATGGAAGTAATTTAATTTTTTCAAAATGACTACTGACTAAATTTTTCTAAGTAATGATAGAACTTTAAAAAGTATATATTCATCATATATTGATTAAGCATCTATGATGTGGAAGGCAGTGTTCCAGATAACCTCTTTGATAATGCAAAAATGGGTAGTATTTCTATAATAACTTTAAAGAACTCATAGGTTAAATTATTGTCTTTTTTTTTTAAGTAGACTATTTTTATTATGAGAGACATAAAATGCTTTGGGAGAAGGGGAAAGAAAATAATTGTTATCACTTATAATGATATGGTGCTGTGTTAATAGCTGTGAATGTGAGCATTATTATTATCATAATTTTAAAGAACACAGCATGGAAGCTCAGGGAAATAAAGTAGTTTTCTCAACACTACACAGACTATGTGTTTCTAGCACAATAAGCTTGAAACTTGACCGGGTTTGGCTCTAGTCTTTGATATTGCAATGCACCATCCTACTTAAGTATTAAGAAAGACATCTAGACTAATGCATTATACTTTAGTTTAAGTCATAGAAATGTAGTTATTTTCCAGCTGATCTAAGAATATATAATGATAAATTTCCATCCTTCGTATTCTAACTAGGTTTCTCCAGTCTACTTCAACACTAGTATAGACATGAAGAGAGAGAATCACACATCAAGCACAGATTTAATTATCCTTGGACTATTTCCTGATATGGGAAATATTACCTACCTTATCTACATGATTCTCCTGAGCTACATCATTACGCTCTTTGGGAACACCGTCTTGATCTTACTAATTTGGGTGGATTCTCAACTCCACAGCCCCATGTACTTGTTCCTCAGTCAACTTTCTGTCATGGACTTAATTCTCATCTCCACTACTGTTCCTAAAATGGTCACTGACTTCTGGGTTGATAGGAAAACAATCTCACAGATTGGCTGTGGAATACAGATGCTATTTTATATAACCATAACAGGTTCTGAAAGCATCCTCTTGACTCTGATGTCTTATGATCGCTATGTTGCTGTCTGCAACCCACTAAGGTATTCAGTCATCATGAACCCCAGAGTCTGCCTGTTTATGGCTACTTTCTCCTGGGTGATGGGGTTTCCAAATGCTCTGTTTCATACAGTTTACACCATGAATTTACCATTATGTGAACCCAGGGAAATTCGCCATTTCTTCTGTGAGGTCCCAGCTATCCTAAAAGTCTCCTGTGATGATACTTCGGTGTATGAAATAATTTTGTTTGTCACAGGAATCGTGTTCTTTCTTATCCCTTTTGGGCTCATTCTGGCCTCCTACAGTCTCATTTTCTTGACTGTCTTCCATATGAAATCTCAGAAGGGAAAGAACAAAGCTCTGGCTACCTGCTCCTCCCATATTACAGTGGTAAGTCTCTATTTAGGTTCAGGCATCTTTGCCCTCATGGTTTCTCCAGCCATGAACTCCACAGATAAAAGCCAGGCTGGTTCCTTATTTTACAACATCCTCACCCCTATGCTAAACCCCATCATCTATAGCCTGAGGAACAAAGAAGTCATGGGGGCTCTAAGGAAAGTGCTGTTAGTTGGTATAGGTTCTCAAATAAAAAACAGAAGACATTAGAATTGTGACCATATATTTTATTCCATTCTTTCACAAACAAGGTTGATAAAAGTCATTGAACAATTTGATAAAGTACATTTAAAATGCAGAAAATCATTGACTCCGAAATTAGAAAACAGGAATGCTGTTATATCATAAGAATGTGGGAGTTAAAAGCAGATATGATTTACAAATGGCAGAACCAGAACACTCATTCTCAAGAATTCCTTCTCTATTTGTATGCTATTTTAAGGTATATTCAGTTTATCTAATTTCTAAAATAATCTAATAGACATGCATCTAAGGTTTATATTATGACTCAAAATTCTATAACCTATGCAGATTTAGTCATTTTAAGACTCTGACATTTATTGTTGTTGTAGTGTTTTGTCTAGTCAGTTCTGTCTCATAGCAACCCTATAGGATTAAATAGACCTGCCACATGGGGTTTCCTAGGTTGTAATCTTTACAGGAGCAGATTGCTAGGGTCTTTTCTCCTGCAGAGTGACTGATGGGTCCAGACTGCCAACCTTTCTGTTAGCAGGTAAAAGTTACAACCATTATGCCACCAAGACTCCTAAATTTTGATATGTTGTTGCTGTTAAGTACCATCAAGTCGGTTCCAACTCATAGAGACTCTGTATAGGGTTTCCAAGGAGCAACTGGTGAGTTTGAACTGTCGACTTTGTGGTTCAAACTGACCTTGCAGTCCAGTGCTTAGTCTATAGTGCTACACTAGGACTTCAAATTCTGATATACATCCTGGATGGATTGGCCAATTGGCAGCATTGATGGACTCAAGCTTGGCAACAATAGTGAGGTTGGCCCAGGGTTGGGCAATGTTTCGTTCTGCTGTGCATAAGGTCGCTATGAGTCGGTACCAACTCAATGACACCTAACAACAACAACAGTCAGTTTTGTGTTTCTGTATGTAGACACAAATACAAAAATATATGAGGAGAGCAATGTTGTTGTTATTGCTGTTGTTAAGTGCCATCTAGTCAGTTCCGACCCATAGTGACGCTGAACAGGGTTTCTGAGGCTGTAAATCTTTACGGGAGCAGAACATCTCATCTTTCTCCTGTGGAGCAGCTGGTAGTTTCGAACTGCTGACCTTGCGGTTTGCAGCCCGATTCATAACCACTACACTACCAGAGCTCCTTAGGGTAAGAAAAAAGAAACATAAGCAATCATACATCTGTTTTTTAATGTATTTTTTATGAACTCTATGACTTATTAAGCTATTGTAAATACTCCTTTATCATTTAGCATGCATTCTGAACATCATGATACTATTGTACAAATGCCATTAAATTTCTTCATAATTTACTGTTATTACCATTCCAAAACTTGCTCTTAAATGATAACTGATTCAACATGCTAGATAGACATATTTTCCCCCTCAATAATTATTTAAGTTTTAGTAAAGTCATAAACCTCATAGCCAATATACAATGACAAAGAAAAATAGTAGAGTAATTCATCAGATGATAGAAGATCTGAATTGAAGAGGCTTCTGATCAAGCAAGTCTTGGAAAGCCAATAATTAAACAAGTTTTGGAGGAATAAATCAAAGATGGAAGAGCCAACTAACCTACCCAGCTCCAGAGAAACTTGACTCAAACTATTTTACTTCGTTGAAAGGCAAGATTGAAATATAGTGCTTGAAACATATAGATTATTTATGCTTTGACCAGGAGTTAATAATATCCTCATACTCTACCCCTCCTCACAAACACAGACTACCTGGGAGCCAAGCCTTTTACTCTCTCTGTGAAGATTCAGAGAGTGATTTTCTGAAAATAAATAAGCATACCTACGTAAGGAGCTCTGGTAGCATAGTGGTTACAAATCAGACTGTAAACTCAAGGCTCAAAACTACCAGCTATTCCATGGGAGAAAGATGAGGCTTTCTGCTCCCATAAAGATTTGCAGCCTAGGAAACCCTGTGCAGGGTCACCATGAGTCGGATCCGACTCCATGGTACGTAACAACGACAACATAAGATAGGACTCCTGATGAGGCACTGTATGGATAAGCACTGGACTGTGAACCACAAGGTTGGCAGTTCAAACTCAACCAGCTGCTCCTCAGAAACCCTATCAAGGGTCGCTATGAGTCAAAACTGACTCGACAGCACTTAACAACAACACATAAGAGGAGAACATAAACTTTTCATTCTGACAATTATGGTTCAAAGTCTCATTGCTATTGCCCTTCTTAATGACTGAGCCAATCACACTGGTCACAGGTCCACATTTATGCAGCTTCTAGGGCACCTTCAGTTTTCCATTATTAACCATAAAGGAACAAACCCAGACAAACAAACAAAAATCATCAAGAAACATTATAAATTGGAAAAGCCATATACAAATATGCAATGGTCTCCCATTTAGACCCTCAGACATCCCAATCAACTGGCCTAATATTGTTTCTCAGTACTTCTGTTCTACCTCCTAGAGGGTGGCACTATTACTGTAGTCAGGAATCAGAGGAGGAAATGAAATGAGAGACTGGTTACCTCCATGAACGGCTACCTCCTTTGCCATTAGATCAAAAGAACTAGATGGTACCTGGCTACCATTACAAACATTTATCAAGGACAGTCATCATAGATTAAATTGTGTCACTCCAAAATATGGGTCAACTGATTAGGCCATGATTCACAGTAGTTAGAGGCAGCTATGTAGGTAATCTGATGTGATAAGCCAATCAGTTTTATAAGAGAAATAAGGGTGGGATGCAGCATCCTTAATCCAGCCCTGATCCAAGGTAGGGAGAATTTCTCTACGGTGTGGCCTACAACACTTTTAATCTTGCAAGAGATAAAAGGAACAAAAAGAAAATAGAGAAAGAGAGGGGCTTACTAATATCAAGAAAGAAGATGCTGATTTTTTAAAGAGAAGGAAGAAATGATCATGAACTTTATATGGAAAGGAAAGAGACATCAGATAAGTAAAGCACTACTTAAGAAAGAACAAAATTGGAGGCCTCTCACTTCCTGATACAAAAATTTATTAAACAGCCACAGTGGTGAAAACAGCCTGGTATTGATACAATGGAACCCAGAATTGAGAATTCAGAAGTAAATCCATATACATACAGTAAACTGATCTTTGACAAATGGCCAAAACACATTAAATGGGGACAATCTCTTCAACAAATGGTGCTGGCATATCTGGAAATTGTTTTGCAGAAGAATGAAACAAGACCCATATCTTACACCATATACAAAAGCTTGTATCAAGGGCACCCTAGTCCAAAAACTGACATCTATGCTCTAGAACACTTTAAAGAAGTCTTGTGCAGCAGATATGTCTAATATTAATACGACAGTTGATTTCTTGGGTGCTGCTTCTGTGAGCATTCATGGTTTACACAAGCAAAATGAAGTCTTTGACAATTTCAATCTTTTCTCCATTTATAAGGATGTTGTTTTATTGGTCCAGTGGTGAGTATTTTTGTTTTCTTTATATTGAAGTACAGCCCATACTGAAGGCTTTGGTCTTTGATCTGCATCAGTAAGTATTTTAAATCATTTTCGATTTCAGCAAACAAGGTTGTAACAGCTGAATATCAAAAGCTGTTAATGAGTTTTCCTTCCATACTGATGCTATGATCTTCATATAATCCAGCTTCTCGGATTCTGTGCTCAGCATACACATTGAATAATAATGGTGTAAGAATACAGCCTTGGCACACAACTGCTCTAATTTTAAACTATTCAATGTTCCCTTGTTCTGTTCAAACAACTGTCTCTTGGTCTATGTACAGGTTCCTCAAGATCACAATGAAATATTCCAGAATTCTCATTCTCCAAAATGTTGTCCACAGTTTGTCATGATCCATACAATAGAAAGACTTTTCATAGTCAATAAAGCACCAGTAAACATCTTTCTGGTATTCTCTGCTTTCAGCAAACATCTATCTGATGTCAGCAATGATGTCCCTCATTACATGTCCTCATCTGAATCTGGTTTAAACCTCTGGGAGTTCTCTGTCAATGTACTGCTGCAGCCCTTTTTGAATTATGTTTAGTGAAATTTTACTTGCATGTGATATTATCCGACAATTTCCACATTCCATTGGGTCACCTCTCTTTGGAATAACCACAAATATGTATCTCTTCCAGTCAGTTGGCCATGTCTTCCAAATTTCTTAGCATAGATGAGTGAGTGCCTTCAGTGCTTCATTAATTTGTTAAAATATTTCAGTTTGTATTCCATCAATTCCTAGAGCCTTATTCTTTGACACTGCCTTCAGTTCACCTTCAGTATCATTGGCTCTTTATCACACGCTATCTCTTGAAACAGTTACACATTGACCATTTCTTTCTAGTATAGTGACCCTGTGAATTCCTTGCATTGTTGTTGTGGTTTTTTTTTTAATGCTTTACTGTGAGTTATGTGATAGTTTACATGGGAGAACATTAGCTTCACATAGATCCCATCGTATATCATTTCCTTGCCATGGTTACAATCCCCTCAATGCATCATCCACCAACCACAGTGTATATACCCCGCAAGCCTGCCCCCCAGTCATCAGCACACAACCCTCTCCTTCTCTGGGTCTAAAGTCCACAGCTGCTCAATCTCTCCATGTTGTCGTCTCTGCCTACATCTCTGGCATCACTGCTTCTCTGGGTAGGATACCGTTCTCCACTCTTCTCCCTTGATGGTCCCAGGGACCTCCGCTCCTAGACTGCAAAGTTAACCCCTCCCCTCCCTTTGCTGCAAAATGTCTACCTTTACATTCCCAGCCCTTACAATCAGTTCTGGTAACAATTATTCACCATTGTATTGCAAGAGACCCTATCTGCATCTCCTTTCATCAGCCCTAACTAGGCAGAATGGATACTACTCAGTGGAGATTCTACCTTGTTCAATGTCCCCTGGATCTAGGTTCCCCCTTGAAAGCTTGTAAGCCAGTCACTTCTTGCCTCTGTAGCACCCCCATTCTGAGTAGCCAATGTCCAAGCTGCCTATTCCTGTCCTCTCCATGTGTGGAGGGGGTGGGAATGATCCTTTCTTTGAAGGTTTGTTCCCTCTGTTGAGCTACTGCATCCATAGGTGTAGGTCAAGTTCATCAAATTGTATCAGATTATTCTTTTTTTCCCTCTTCTTTCTTCTTCTTGTTGAGCTCTGATCATCAAGTCATAGAAGCCAGGATAAGTGGATATTATCTGCAAGTGTGGGTATACTTATGCATATGCCCTCTCTTCTTATCAGCTGGACGCTTCACTCTCCAC
>NW_006408797.1:2315110-2315663 GCF_000296735.1 Chrysochloris asiatica | reverse complement strand
CAGGGCTGATGAAAGGAGATGGGGATAGGTCTCTTGTGGTACAATAGTGAATAATTGTTATCAGGACCAACAGTGAGGGTTGGAAATGTAAAGGTAGACGTTTTGTATCAAAAAGAAGGGAATTGCTGATTTTGCAGTCTAGGAGCGGCGGTCTCTGGGTCCATGAAGGGAGAAGAGCGGAGTGCGAAACTCTACCAGAGAAACAGTGATGATGGAGATGGAGGCAGAGACAGTGATGTGGAGAGATGGAGCGGCTGGGAACTCTGACTCAGAGAAAGAGGTGGGCTGTGTGCTGATGACTTGGGGGCAGGCTTGCAGTATATACTGTTTGGTTGGTTGATGATGCATGGAGGGGATTGTAACCACGGCAATGAAATGATATATATAGGATGAATGTAAAGCTAATGTTCTCCCATGTAAACTATCACATTGTTGTTGTCAGGTGCCATCAAGTCGGAACCGATTCATAGTGACCCCATGCACAGCAGAATGAAACAATGTCCGATCCTGGGCCAACCTTACTACTGCTGCCACACTTGAGTCCATCAATGAT
>NW_006408797.1:2311746-2312764 GCF_000296735.1 Chrysochloris asiatica | reverse complement strand
CTGCAAGTGTGGGTATACTTATGCATATGCCCTCTCTTCTTATCAGCTGGACGCTTCACTCTCCACTCTAGTCCTCTGTGGCTATGTCACTGACTCTGGGTCCAAGAGTCCCCAGGTCTTGCCACACTGCTGGCCAATCAGGTCTCCACCTGGGTTCACAAGAGTTTATTGAATGTTGTAGAGCTTAGCTCGCAGTTTCATTGCTGCTTTTCCCTCACTTCCCCTTAAATGTGGTCACCAATCAGAGCTTGTATTACCATTGGGTCTTAGTCTTAGAAGGAGATTTGCCCTGAGGGTACCCGACCACTTGCCTTGAGGTCTCCTAGGCAAGCCACTTGTTTGTTCTTGTAGTAATCAGTTGGTCTGCCTGTATTGTTTTGTATTGTTCCTGTCAGTCTTTCTTTCAAGAAGTATCTTCTGTTCTTATGGCCACTCCAGGCTGGTCTGCTTGTCCTTTCAAACAGAAATTTCCCACCTCTGAAGATTCTGAATGCTGTTCAGGATTCCACTTATGGTCTTGTGTAATGCAGAGGTTGCACAGGAAGCTTCCTTCACTGGGCATGTTGTAGCCCCTTTTTTAGGTATTCCAAGCAGTTATAGGCAGATGATGGACTTACAAGCTTTCTATGGTGATATTTCTGGCTATTCCTTTCTCTCCCCCTCCAGTGTCTATTTTATAGTGGCATGCCAGGGAAAGCAAGATTTAAAAGGCAGTCAAACATCTGAACATTGTTTCCCCCCTTTTCCCTATTCCAACTATGTCTCAATCTCTGTATCCCAGGGTCCTGTTGTTCCAAGGTTGTGCATACATCATTATTTGCCTTTGTTCCGTTTCAGCTATATATTCATCCTATCATATTTTATTTTATTGCAATGATTACAATCCCGTCCACGCATCATCAAATAACCAACTGATACACTCCATAGGCATGCACCCCCTTGGCTGTCAGCAAATAGCTCCTTTCCCTCCCTGAGTCCCATGTCCCCAGCCACTCCATCTGTACATACCATCATCTCT
>NW_006408797.1:2310245-2310771 GCF_000296735.1 Chrysochloris asiatica | reverse complement strand
GGGTATACCCCCCTTTGGTCGGTTGATGATGCATGGAGGGGATTGGAACCATGGCAATGAAACGATATACGATAGAATGAATGTAAAACTATCATATAATTCACAATAAAACATTAAAAAAAAAGTGGTAAGTTAAAAAAAAAAAAAAGACAGCCAAGCATCATAACATTATTCACCTCTTTTCCCCTTACAAGCCATGCCTCTATCCCTGTCTCCTGAAGCCCTGTTATTCCAAGGTTGTGCATACATCATCAATTACCTCTGCCCCACCTAGCCCATGCGAACCTGCCCAACCATTCTCCCATCTGCTTTGTTCTTTTTCCCTCTTCCTTCTTGTGTATTACCAGCTCCCACCCCCAGCACCCAGGCTCTCCTATGTATATTCCCTACGCAGTGCTCTTTCTTCCCCTCCCTCCCTTCTCTCCTCTCATCCCAAACATTCCAGTGATCAGCAATTATATATAGAGATTTTTTCCCCCTTCTGGGTGGATTCTTTTTCTTAGTCTTTTACAGTAGTGGTCCTATG
>NW_006408797.1:2279175-2280282 GCF_000296735.1 Chrysochloris asiatica | reverse complement strand
GATACTGTCTCTTTAAATTTCGAGGACGTCTATGCACATGCTTAGTAGAACCCTCCGAGGGTGGGGCTGGAGTATCCACTAGCTCAGGCACCCCTATAGTTACCAGAATGGAGGCACGCAGACAGCAAGAGACCAACGAAAATATACCCCCACCCCCCAAAAAAAGAAAGAAAGAATGTTCACACCTCTATCTCTGCAGCTCTGTCAGGCGTCCGTGGCTGCTGTGATCCTTTCCCTGCTTGGCCCACACAAAATAGTAGCTCCTGGAGCAGCTGAGAGTCCCGAACCAGGAAGCAATGGATTTCTTGCTTCTGCCACAAACTCCCCAGCTGCAAGTCTTCAAACCTTCTAAATATTCCTTTATATGTGGTTCAGAGTACTGGGACTATTACCTGAGCCTTCTTGGTGCTGTATTCTGTGTTATTCTCAGCAGAGCTCATCACTACACTTCCACCTGATCTGCCAGCTTTTTCCATAAGTTATTGTATAATACTCTTGATGTCATCCCACAACTCTTCCGGTCTTTCATCATAAGTGTCTAACGTACCATATCTGTTCTTGAGATGGTCTTTAAATTCATTTGTGATATATTCAAGGTCATATTTTGGTTCATATGAACTTGTTTTGATTTTCTTCAGCTTCAACCAGAACTTGTATATGAGAAATTGATGGTCAGTTCCACAGTCTGCCCCTTGCCTTGTTTTGGCTGATTATATTAACCTTTTCCATCATCTTTTTCCACAGATGTAGTCAATTTGATTCCTGTGTATGTTGTTTTACAATGTTTTTTAAAAAGGTATTTACAATGAATAAGTCTTTAGTCTTCCAAAACTCTGTCATGCTAGCTCCAGCATCATTTCTATCAACAATGCCATATTTTCCAACTACTGATTCTTTCTCTTTGCTTCCAGTTTTCACATTCCAATCATCAGTAATTACTAATGCATCTTTATTGCATGTTCATCAATTTCAGACTGAAGAAGTTGGTAGAATTCTTCAATTTCATCATAAGTAACTTAAGTGAGTGATTAGTTAATTTGAATAATAGTTGTATTAACTGATCTTCTTTGTAGGTATATGGATATATCCTATCACAAAAAGCACTGT
>NW_006408797.1:2269069-2278440 GCF_000296735.1 Chrysochloris asiatica | reverse complement strand
TGAGTGGTTGTGTGTTAGTTCTAATGAGATAGTACTGAGAAAAATGATTGTGGCATGAATGAGAGAATCAATTATAGTGAACACAGAAAGGAGAGTTTGTAAAGGAAATATATTTTGTTAGTGAAGTAAAAAAAATTTTTACTGATAGCCTGTAGTGAGGGTTGGGGTACAGAGAACATTAGCAATAGCCTTAGAAAGTGATTTAAGCAATGGGAGGATGCTAACATAGATAGGAAAGATCATTTAGCTCTACAGCCAATACATTTTTTTTTTTTTTTAAGTCAGCACCTACAGAGTTTAAATTATTTATCTTTTTTGGCATATAATTGAAGATATCCTGTATAAAGTCCATTACCTTATGGAAATTCATTAATCCTTCAAATACTTTGTTTACAAATATGCTTCTTTATATTGTGAACAAATTCTGTCCTTTTATAATTATGTTTATATGTGTCACTACATGGACTTGTAGTTTGCTTTCAGTTCCGTTTTGACTCATAATAATCCTGTTTGGGGTTTCTGAGAATGAATGGAAACTTTGAACAGTTGATCTTGTAGTAGAAGTCCAGTGGTTATCCTACAAAGTTAGTTGTGTACTATTTGACTCTTTGTAGAACAGAGTGGCTCAGTAGGATAAGCAATAGCCTGTGAAACAAAAGTTGGTAGTTTGAGCCCACCAGCTGCTCTACAGGAGAAAGATGAGGCCTTCTGTTCTCACAAAGATTTACAGCTTTGGAAACTCTATACAGGGCCACTGTGAGTCCGAGCCACCTCAACAGCACTTAACAACAGCATTTGATTCTTGCCCATAAGAAGATATAAGTCCTTTTCTGGATGATATTAACATTCCCACATATGAGAGGCAGTCAACTAATGGATATGATTTAACTGGTTTTCTTTTGGTTCCATGACATGACTATACACGAGCACACCAGGACAGACACTAGTAATTTATTATGTGATAAACAAATGTCAAGTAACATTTGAAATGAGAACAAGTTCCTCATTTCCATCATCAATTTATAATGGGTAACAGAGGTTTATACACATACACACACAGGATCTTGCAGGTAACTGTTTTTTCATACATTAAACATAAAAGTACTAAAATCATGCACCAGTATGGTTTAATAATGTAAGGATACTTGTGAGAAGGATAATATATACTTTGGTTTCTATTCATAGAGGAAATTTTGGAGTTAAAGGAAAGAAGAGTATGCAGAATAACATAAGTAATCCCTTGGGGGAAATACAAGTTTCTCAAAGAATCCCACGAGAGAAGTTGAGAAATATTTTCTAAAGACTTTGAGGAAGGAGAAAAATATATGTATGCCGAATGCAAAGTAATTAATGTCAAGGGACCACATTTCCATAAAACAGTCCCATTATTCATTTGGATTATGCAGTCATGTAGGCATTCATTTTTTACTTAAGATGATATAGTGCTTGTTAACATCTATAGATGTGAGAATTATTACCATAATTTTGAATAATGCAGAGCTGAGACTCAGGAGAATTAGGTGATTTTCTCAATACCTCAAAGGCAATGTGTATTTAGAACCTAGTGAACTTGAAACTTGGCTTTGTCTGACTCTAATGCTTGGTTTTTTTTATTGTCCATCCTTCTTATATAGTAGGAGTCCTGGTGTGGCACTGCAGGATAATGTACTGGACTGCAAGTTTGGCAATTCAAATTCACCAGCCTCTCCTCAGAAACCCCTCAAAGGGTCACTATGAGTCAAAACCGACTGGACGGCACTTAACAGCAACAATAACTTAAGTATTCAGGAAGATATTTAGGCTAGCATATTACACTTTGGCTTGGTGGTAGTGGTAGTGTTAGGTGCCATTGAGTCAGTACCGATGTATATTGACCTTATGCACAATAGAATAAAATACTGCATGGTCCTGTACCAACCTCACAATTGTTGATACGCTTGAGCCCATTGCTCCTGCCACTGTGTCAATCCATATTGTTGTGGGTCTTCCTCTTCTTTGCTGACCTTCCTCTTTACCAAGCATGATGTCCTTCTCCAGGGACTGGGGCCTCCTGAGAATATGTCTGAAATATGAGAGACAAAGTCTCGCCTTCCTGGCTTCTAAAGAGCATTCTGGCTGTACTTCTTCCAACATAGATTTGTTTGTTCTTCCAGCAGTCCATGGTACTTTTATTCTTCAATACCATAACTCAAATGCATCAATTATGCTACGATCTTCCTCATGTATTGTCCAACTTTCACATGTATATGAGGCTATTAAAATTACCATAGCTTGGGGCAGGCACGTGTAAGCCCTCAAACTGATATCTTTGCTCTTAATCATTGTAAAGAGATTGCGATTGCATGCAACAGATTTGCATAATGCAAAGCATCATTTGATTTCTTGGCTGCTACTTCCATGAGTGTTGATAGTAAATCCAAGCAAAATGAAGTCTTTGACAACTTCATTCTTTTCTCCATTTATCATGATGCTATTTATTGGGCCAGAGGTGAGGATTGTTGGTTTCTTTACATTGTGATACAGCCCATACTGAAGGTTGTGGTCTTTGATCTTCACCAGTATTTTAAGCCCTCTTTGCTTTTAGCAAGCAAGGTTGCATCATCTGCATATTTCAAGTTATTAATGAGTTTTCTTCATTCTTTTTCATACAATCCCGTTCCTCTGATTATTTTCTCAGTGTACAGATTGAATAAATATGGTGAAAGAATACAACGATAATGTGCTTTTCTTAATTTTTAACCATTCGGTGTTCCCTTGTTCTGTTTGAACGACTGCCTCTTGATCCACATACAGGCTCCTCAGGGGCACACGTAAGTATTCTAGAATATTCTTTCTCAAAATTATTGTCTACATCTTGTCATGATCCACACAGTTGAATGCCTCTGTATTGTCCATAAAGCACTGGGAAACATGCTTCTGGTGTTTTTCTGCTTTTAGTCAAGATCCATCTGATGTCAGCAGTGATATTCCTCATTCCATGTTTTCATCTGAATCTGGCTTGAATCTCTGGCTGCTCCCCATTGATATACTGTTGCAGTCCATTTTAAAGTTATTTTTAGCATAATTTTACTTGCATATGATATTAATGATATTGTTTGATGATTTGCACATTCCATCGAGTTGTCTGTCTTTGGAATGGACACAATTATAGATCTCTTTCAATCAGTTGGCCAGGTAGCCATCTTCCAAATTTCTTAGCATAGATGAGTGTGTACCTCCAGTGCTGCATGAGTTTGTTGAAAGATTTCAATTTATATTCCATCAATTCCCAGAGCCTAGTTCTTTGCCAGTGATTTCAACGCACTTTGGACTTCTTGTTTTAGTACCACTGGCTCTTGATCATATGCTAGCTCTTAAATAGTTTATCATTGTCCACAGCTTTTTGGTATAGTGCTTTTATTATTCCTTCCATCATCTACTGATGTTTTCTGCATCATTCAATATTTTGCTCATAGAATCTTTCAGTATTTCCAGTTGAGGCTTAATTTTTTTTTCTTCAGTTTATTCCACTTAAGAAAGCTGAGCATGTTCTTCCCATTTGGTTTCTAACTCCAGGTCTTTGTACATTTCTTTATAATATTTGCCTTTGTCTTCTCAAGCTGCTGTTTGAAAATTTCTATTCAGCTCTTTTATCTCCTCATTTCTTGCATTTGCTTTAGCATCTCTACACTGGAGAGCAAGTTTCAGGGTCTCTTTTGACATCCATTTGGTTTTCCTTCTTTCTTGTCTCCTTATGACCTTTTGCTTTCATTCTGCATAATGTTCTTTATGTAATCCCACAACTCTTCTAGTCTTCTGTCTTTAGTGTCTAGTTCATCAAATCTGTTCATCAAAAAATATCTAAATTCAGGTGGGATATATTCAAGGTAATAGTTTGGCTCTCATGGACATGGCATAATTTTCTTCAACTTCAGCCTGAACTTGCATATGAGCAGTTGATAGTATCTTACACAGTCTGCCCTGGACCTTCTTTTAGCCGACGATATGGAACTCTTTCTACACATGTGGTCAATTTTATTTCTGTGTGTTCCATGTTTTATGTTGTTTAAAAAAGGTATTTACAATGAAGAAGTCATTGGTCTTGCAAAATTCTATCTTGTGATCATGTGGTGTAGTGAGTTATTCAAAATGTCTCTTCTAGCCTAAGTCTTTGTAATTCCCACCCAATAACTGTTTTCCTAATGGGCCTGGGTAAAAAGAAGGTGGGAGTAGATACTGATAGAATGAAATGCTTCAACTGTGAATATTAACAACATTAATTGTAATTGATAGAAACTCTAGCATGGGTATAAAATTAGCTATCTCAGAAGCAGAGATGGAGGGCCTAAGAAAAAGAATCAGAACTGAAGTACATCTTTTGAACCCTGAGACTCGTATACATTGAGTTTTGTTGACCCAGGGACAGTGAGCTATGATACAATAGGAGTAGCATAAGAATGGCAGAGAAGTAGCAGCAAGAGAACCAAAACCAAAGCAAGCTGAGAGCCTTTCTGTTGAGACTTATGGTATAATGCTATGTCCTATAAGCATTTATCAGCAGCCCTAAAAGAGCTTTGTAACATTTCTTAGGCAGAAAGAGGCCTCCCTGTGGGTGCACTGAGGAGAGGTTATCCTGACTTAAAGAACTATGCAATGCGCATTTTCTGATCCTGACTCATAAATTGTAAACTTCCCTAAAAATTCTGTAAATATGAATGAATGTGGTATCTGAGTTCTGTGTGGCTATTGCAATAAGTTTTCAAACCTAGCTGGGTACAGAGAGTTTGGAAATTATCTTTTGTTGTTGTTAAGTACCATCAAGTCAGTTCTGACTCATAGCAACTCAATATACAGTTTCTAAATAGAGGCTGGTGGGTTTGACTGTTGACTCTGTGGTAAGCAACCCATTGCTTATCCAACATCCAACAGTGCTACCCCTGGACTCCAGGAATTATCTTTTTTGTTTTGTTTTGTTTAAATCCAGGAATGATCTTAATAAGACTCATGGAAAATGTTTTGATCACTTTACCTCTTCTAAAGTTAAATTTTTCTAATATTCTGAGTGCATCTCATGGTAATTTTTTTTTTTCCCTGTATTTCTGCTTCACTGAATATTTTTTCTGGAAAAAACTCTTATGCGAATTACTAGGTAAATATAGACTATTTAAATTATTTCCCTGTACATTTGTTTTAAAAACAGAAATATTTTATGGAGTAAATTTGCAAGCTATATCTCACTTGAATTCAAATTTTTGGTCACTGGATACAGAGTTTCCAATGTAAGGTCCTGAGACTAGTGGGCAGAGAATATCTCTCAAGGAGACCTGTGCAGTTTTTTGTTTTGTTTTTTTTCTAGATTCAGTTTAAAAAAAAAAAAAAAGTGTTATGTAAAACTAAGCAAAATTAAAATACTAAAAAATACTAATTCTATATATCACATATGGAGAAGAGGCTCTAAAATAAAATGGAATTTTGCCATGAACTTTTTGAAGCCCTTTGTGAATTATCCGCTTTGCATGAATTATTTTATTTTCACAAACCACTACTTGTCTGCTAGTTTATCAAACTAATAGTGGTGGCTTGTGTGCTACTATGATTCTGGAAGCTATGCCATCAGATTTCAGCTGAACTTTCAGATTAAGACTGACTGGGAAGGAAGGCTTGGGGATTTAGTCACAAAAAATCATCCCATGAAAACATTATACATAATGACAGAATAGTGTTTAATATAATGCTAGAAGATGAGCACTCTAGGTTGAAAGATGCTCAAAATATTTAGTAACTGAAATAATGGACTTGAACAAATTAAGGGTAGTGATGATAACACAGGACTGGGTTGAATTTTATTCTGTTGTACACAGTCACCATGAAGCAGAGCTAAATCACTAGCAATTTACAACAATAATCCTCATAAAATTTGAAGAATTTGGAGGTCAAGTATTTTACAAAAATTGATGGCTGAAATTAAGATACATTGCATGTTATTTGAATACAAATAAAACAAAAAGAAAGGGATCCAAAAAGGCAGATGGAGAAGGACAAACTGGAATGAAGAAAACAGTCCTCAGGTTCAAAAAGTAGACAACGAAATGAATTGACTTTTGAACTGAGAATCATTGTAAAAGGAAGAAGCTTTTTTCTACTCACCTATGGCTGACCAGGGGAGCAGGACACATGAGGAAAGGAAAGCTTGGAATTGTAAACTCAAAGGATTTGTTAATAGACATCAAATGGAGGTAAAGATATAAAGGACTTTAAGGATTACCTCTAGATGGTGACCTAAGCAATTAAGAGGATAATAGTAAGATGAACAGGATGTGGTTGGATATTAAGTGTTTTGTTTAACCACAGTAAAGACAGCTACCTAGCCAATGGATTGAAAGAGATTCATATTTGACCACGTTCCAAAGATAGGTGATGCAATTGAGTGTGGAAATCATCAGACAGTATCATTAATATCACATTCAAGTAAAAATTTACTGAAGATAGTTCAATAGCAGCTGAAATAGTACACCTACAGGGAACTACCAGAAATTCAAACCAGATTCAGAAAAGACTGTGGAACTAGATTGCTGACCTCAGTTGGATCTTGACTGAAAGCAGAAAATACTAGAAAGTTGTTTACTTGTGCATTATTGATTACGCAAAGACTTTTGACTTTGTGGATCATGACAAAATATGGACAACAATGCAAAGAATGGGTACTTAATTGTGCTCATAAGGAACCTGTACATAGAACAAAGGCAGCTGTTTGAACAAAACAAGGGAATACTGAATGATTTAAATCAGGAAAGATGTGCACTAGGATTGTGTCCTTTCACCATACTTATTCAATCTGTATGCTGTGCAAATAGTCCTAGAAGCTATATTTTATGAAAAGGAACATGGCAGCAGGCTTGGATGCCACATTAGCAGCCTATAATATGCAGGTGATACAACCTTGCTTGCTGAAAGCATATTGTTGTTGTTGTTAAGTGCCGTCGAGTCGGTTCCGACCCATAGCGACCCTGTACAGGGTTTCCGAGGGTGTAAATCTTTACGGGAGTAGAAAGCCTCATCTTTCTCCCGTGGGGCGGCTGGTAGTTTCGAACCGCTGACCTTAAGTTTCGCAGTCCGATTTGTAACCACTATGCTACTTAAAATATTTACTGATGAAAATCAAAGACAACAGCCTTCAGTATGAATTGTACCTCAGTGCAAAGAAAACAAAAATCCTCGCAACTGGACCAATACATAACATCATATTAAATTGAGAAAAGTCTGAGGTTGTTAAAACCTTCATTTTGCTTGAATGCGCAATCAACACTCAGGGAAGCAGCAGTAAAGAAATCAAACAATGTATTATTTTGGGCAAATCTACTGCAAAAGACATCTTTAAAGTGTTAAAAAGCAAAAATATCAGTTTGAAAGCTAAGATGTGTTTCATCCAAGCCATGGTATGTTCAACAGCCTCAAATGCATGTAGAAGTTGGACAGTGAACAAGGAATACCATAGAAGAATCAATGCATTTGAATTATGGTGTTGGAGAAGAATATTAAAAATGCCATGGACTGCCAGAAGAATAAATACATCTGTCTTGGAAGAATTACAGCCATAATGCTCTTTGATAGCGAAAATGATGACATTCATCTCTCATACTTCAGACATATGTTTGCTGCTGTTTCTCCTCATTTTGAGTTGTGTCCCATCAGCATATGAAAGTCCCAGAGGCTCTACTCCATTCACTTCATTACAGTTAACTCTACTTTGAGGAGGCAGCTCTTCCTCGGTCATATTTTGAATGCCTTCCAACATCAGGAGGCTCTTCTTCTGGCACTATATCTGACAATATTTTGGTGCTGTTCATCATGTTTCAATATTCAATATTTTGGTGCTATCTGATAGCATTTCACTGCTACTCATAAGGTTTTCAGTGTTTCGTTCTGCTGTGCATCAGGTCACTATGGATCGATACAGACTCAATGGCACCTAACAACAACAACATCAACAAACATCCGGAAATAGTCTGCTTCTCTTTCTTCTGAGTCTGTCTTAGTCTGAAAGCTCAGTTGAAACCTGTCCACCATGGGTCACCCTGCCAGTATTTAAAATACTAGTGGCATAGCTTCCAGAATCACAGCAACATACAAGCCACCACAGTGCAACAAACTGACATATACATATAATAAATATGAAATATAGCATATAGTATATTTTATGTTTCAGTTACCTCTGAAAATACAGGCATACACTTAATCCTAGATATTATTTGTCTTCATATAATTAAAACAAAAATTTTAAATCCACTAATATGCCCTAATGGGAGAATGGTGGCTCCATACAATAAGCATCAGACTACAAATCTAAGGTCCACTGTTTGAATTTGGCAGCCATGGAGAAAGATGAGGTTTTCTACACCAACAAAGATTTGAAGACTTGGAAGCCCTGTACAGGGCCAATATGTGTCAGAAATGACTACAGCACTTAACACCAACAACATGTTTTGGTTTTAGTCAAAGAGTAAAATTTTATTAAAACTAAAATTAATAAATCCTAAGGGCAAATACATATGTTTTTCAAAGAATCCCATTCATGAGAAAAGCTGGAAACTACCAACTAAAGGTTCTGGGGGCAGAAGGAAATTTAAATATTTATTCTGAAATTAAAATTAATCAAAATCAGGGACCACATTCCCATAAGACAGACCCATGATGTGTCATTTCTTTTCCTTATGCCGATGTTAGTGGTGAGGTAGCCAGAGTGTGGTGGCATACCAGATGGGCTCATTGAGAATGCAAAACTATATAGAATTTTTATGCTTACTTTAAAGAAATCACAGGTTAAATTGGAATAGAAGTAAAAGGGAATAATACATTTGTAATGAAAGAGATAAAGCGCATTGAGAGAAGAGGAAGGAGATAATTGTTCTGATTTGGTCACTCTGAGTCAGACTGGCTCTACAGCACTTAAAAACAGCAACTTGATGATATAGTCATATAGTCATGCACCATCTTACTTAAATATCAAAGAAAAACATCATCTAGGCTAATGCACTATGCTTAAGACATAGAAATGCAATGGACATGTGTCAACTGATCTAAGAAGATTATGCTATGATAAATTTTCATCCTCTACACTCTACCTCAATACTATCGTGAGCATGAAGAAAGGAAATGACACATCAGTAAGACATATCATTTACTTGGACTATTTCTTGATATGGGAATTATTTCCTATTGTAAATATTAGGGTTCTCTGTGTGTCAGGTTGACTAGGCCAGGATTTCCAGAGATATAGCAGTTGACATGTACTTATTCCCATGGTGATGAAATCTAATACAGGCATAGCTAACACTATGATAATTGGCTATGAGCAGACAATCAGTTGAAGGGATGTTTTCTTAGAGACACTG
>NW_006408797.1:2261551-2267434 GCF_000296735.1 Chrysochloris asiatica | reverse complement strand
AGTAAAACATTAGTTTCTTGAAAAAATTCAATTGGCATTCCATTCACTTCTGGAGGCTTGGTTTTCACTAATGTTTTCAATGAAGCATAAACTTCCAACTTCCTCCCTCAATACCATCTTTTCAGTGAAGTTATTCAGTATTTCTTCAATCTTCTTTTGGTGCTTCATGCATCATTTAATATTCTGCCAATACAATACTTCAATATTGCAAGTTGACACTTGAATTTTTTCATGTAATGGCACTTGACCACAACAAATATATATCACTATCTTTGCCATTTCATACCTTAATTTTCTACATAAAACCTTTAAAAATGACTTTTCTTCTGTGGCCTAACGCAGGAATAAAGATAAGAAGTATATGTCTCTGGTTTCCTGGGGAAGTCCAGATAAGTTTAAAAAAGAAATAGATACCACTAACTATTTTTAAGCATTAAAAAACTGAGCTATGATGAAAATCTACCTATTATTTTTTATAAACCAAGAAAAGCACAAATGTCAATACTAAATAACAATTGATAAAAATCCAACCTTGTGGCTGCTACTGCCACGACATAGTCTGTGAGGCAGCCTCCTCCTGCCAACCGCTCCGCCGCATTGGAGGACATGAACGAGTACAGCAACAAAGAGGAATTCTCAGAGAGATCCAAGATAAACTCGAACAAGAATCAGCAGGACGATGGTAAAATGTTTATTGGAGGCTTGAGCTGGCATACAAGCAAGAAAGACCTTCCTGAGCATTTGTCTCATTTTGGAGAGGTTGTAGAATGCACAATTAAAACAGATACAGTCACTGGATGGTCAAGAGGATTTGGATTTGTGCTTTTCAAAATGCTGCCAGTGTTGAAAAGTTTTCGGTACTGAAAGAACACAAACTGGACAGCAAATTAATAGACTCCAAAAAAGCCTAAGTTTTTAAAGGGAAGGGACCCCCCAAAAAAGGTTTTTGTGGGTGGGTTGAGTCCAGATACTTCTGAAGAACAAATTAAAGAATATTTTGGTGCATTTGGAGAGATTAAAATATTGAACTTCCCATGGATACAAAAACAAATGAAAGACGAGAATTTTGTTTTATCACATATACTGATGAAGAGCCAGTAAAGAAATTATTAGAACGCAGATATCATCAAATTGTGTCTGGAAAGTGTGAAATCAAAGTTGCACAGCCCAAAGAGGTATATAGACAGCAACAACAACAACAGAAAGGAGGAAGAGGTGCTGCAACTGGTGGGAGAGGGGGTACTAGGGGTCATGGACGAGGTCAGGGCCAAAACTGGAACCAAGGATTTAATAACTGTTATGATCAAGGATATGGAAATTACAATAGTGCGTATGGTGGCGATCAAAACCATATTGGCTATGGTGGATATGATTATACTGGGTATAACTGTGGGAACAATGGATATGGACAGGGATATGCAGACTACAGTGGACAACAAAATACATATGGCAAAGTATCTCGAGGGGGTGGCAATCACCAAAACAATTACCAGCCATACTAAGGAGGACATTGGAGAAAACAGGAAGAGATGCTAAAGTAACCCATCTTGGCAGGACAACATTGAAGATTGGTCTTCTGTTGATCTAAGATGACTTTTTGTAAAAGATTTTTTGTGTACAAGACACAATTGTGTCCAACTGTATATAGCCACTACTTAGTTTTCTTTGTTTTTACTTTGTCCTTTGCTATCTGTGTTTTGACTCGATGTGGATTTGTGTTTATACAAACTTTATTTGTATGATTTAATGTCAAACCTCAAATAAATGCTTTCTTATGTGAAAAAAAAAAAAAAAATCCAACCTTGTGGTCTAGTGCATTATCCTGCAGCACCAGACTAGGGTTCATATGTACATTTTGTTTTTTGTTGTAGTTAGATGCCATCAATTCGGTACCAACTCATAGCAACTTTATGCACAGCAGAATGAAACACTGCCCGATCCTGGGACCAACCTCACTATTGTTGCCATGCTTGAGCCCATTGATGCTGCCATTTGACAATACATCTCGTTGGGGGTCTTCCTCTTTTTCTCTGACCCTCCACCTTACCAAACATGATATCTTTCTCCAGCAACTCCTCCATCCTGATAATATATCCAAAGTATGAGAGACAAATTTTGGCCATCTTGGCCTCCAAGGAGCACTTTGGCTGCACTTCTTCCAAACGGATCTATTGGTTCTTTTGATAGCCCATGGCATTTCAGTATTCTTCTCCAACACCATAACTCAAATGCATCAATTTTTGTACGATCTTCCTTATTCACTGTCCAGCTTTAGCATGCATATGAGGTTATTGAAAATACCATGGCTTGGGTCAGACACACCTTAGTCCTCAAGCTGACATCTTGGCTCTTTAACACTTTAAAAAGGGCTTGTGCAGCAGATTTGCCTTATTCAATATGTCATTTGATTTCTTGACTACTGCTTCCGTGTTGATAGTTGATCCAAGAAGAATGAAGTCCTTGACAACTTCAATCTTTTCTCTGTTGATAAGAATGTTGTTTATTGGTCCAATGATGAGGATTTTTGTTTTCTTGACATTGAGATGTAATCCATAACGAAGGCTGTGCTCTTTGATCTTCATCAGTAAATGTTTTAAGTCCACCACTAGTCTGTCAGTTTGTCATACTGTGATGGCTTGTGAGTTGCTGTGATTATGAAAGCTATGCCACCACTCTCTTAAATACCAGGAGGGTCCCCCATGATGGACAGGTTTCAGATGAGCTCCCAGACGAAGACAGACTAGGAAGAGTGATGAACTACTTCTGAATATTTAGTCTTCCTTATAGGTGTTTAGATATTATCCTATCACAAAAAATATTGTATTTCAAGACACTTCTTGAAGTGTTCTTTTTGATGATGAATGTGATTGCCACGTCTGACAAGTGGCTATACTCTGCGACCCTCATGGAAAGATTAAACCTGAGTAGGGGTGATGGGAGATTAGAAAAAAAGAAAGACACAGACACAAAATGAGATAAGAAAAGTTAAGACCGGGTGGCCACAGCACTCTGAGAGAGATACTGTGATACTGGTCTACGTTCAGCTCATTTATTATATACACAGACCAAAGGAGAAAGCTGAGGGTAGGAAAAAGATTGCAAAAAACTTGGTGTATAAATGCAAGCAGTAAGTGAGACTTTATCAGAAGAATGTAGTTGCTAGGGAAACAGAGATAGAGTAGAGATGTTTTTGCAGACTAAACTGAAAGCCATGGCTGCATACAAGGAAAGACTGCAAATTCCTTGTTCCTTGAAGCAGGGGCAAGTTCCTTAGGGGACAGCCTGACCTAGGAGCAACCCTATTTTCTGGACCACACCTGTTTAGTTGCAGTCCTTCGGTTAAACTGCCCCCCAAGTCTGAGACCTTCAGTTCAGCAGCTCCCAGCATGTGATGCCATTCTTCAATTTATCATTCCTAGCATAGTAAACCAAGGAGCTCTGGTAGAGTAGTGGTTACAAATCAGGCTGCGAACAGCAAGGTCAGCAGTTTGAAACCACCAGCCGCTCCGCGGGAGAAAGATGAAGCTTTCTGCTCCCGTAAAGATTTACAGCCTCAGAAACCCTGTTCACAGTCGCTATGGGTCGCAACTGACTCAACGGCACTTAACAACAACAACAACAGCATAGTAAACCATATAGTTAGCAGGTTAAAAATGCTTAATACCTGTCTCTGTTTATTAATGCCTCAGATATCTATCTTTATACATTGCATTTCATTTTTGACAACTCATTTTCCTAGATTTATACTTTGTATAGTTCACATTCTAATTATAAATGGATATTTACAGCTAATCTTTTCACCATCACTCATGCCACATCAGCAAATGAAGTTCTTGAAAGCCTAATCCATTCAAGTCATTAAATTCAACTTTACTATGAGGAGGCAGCTCTTACTCAGCTGTATTTTGAGTGCCTTTCGACCTGAGAGGCTCATTTTTTGTCACTTTGTCAATGATTTGCTGCTCTTCATAAGGTTAGTTGATAATCCCTCAGAAAGGGATCGCCTATTCCTTCTTTCTAGACTTCTCTTAATCTGCAAGCTAAATTGGAACCTGCCCATCATTGGTGACCCTGCTGGAATTTGAAAAACCAGTGGCAAAGCGTCCATCATTAAAACAACATGCAAGCCACCGCAGTGGCTTATATACTGACAGATTGTTATGATAGCCATCCTTTTTGTGTGTCAAATTCATGAGTGTTGTTATCATTAGGTGCTGTCGATTCACTTCCAACTCAGAGTGACACTATGAGCATGAGAATGAAGCACTGCATGATCTTGCACAATCCTCACAATTATTACTTTTGAGTCTATTGCGGCTGCCACTGTATCGATCCTAATAACATGTCTGAAGTATAAGCATTCTGGCTGTACTAATCCCAACAGATTTATTGTTATTCTTCTTCTTCTGGCAGTCTAAGATTCTTTTAATATTCGTGTCCAACACAATCATCCAAATGCATCCATTCTTCTGCTGTCTTCCTTATTCATTGGCCAAATTTCACATGGAGATGAGGCATTGAAAATACCATTGCTAGGGTCAGCTCTGGTAGCGTAGTGGTTACGAATCGGGCTGCGAACCTTAAGGTCAGCAGTTCGAAACTACCAGCCGCTCCGCAGGAGAAAGATAAGGCTTTCTACTCCCGTAAAGATTTACACCCTTGGAAACCCTGTACAGGGTCGCTATGGGTCGGAACCGACTCGATGGCACTTCACAACACAACAACAAGGGTCAGGCTAAAGGAGCTCTGATGGCATAGTGGTTACGAATCAGGCTGTGAACATTAAGGTCAGCAGTTCGAGACTACCAGCGGCTCCGCAGGAGAAAAATGAGGCTTTCTGCTCCCGTAAAGATTTACAGCCTCAGAAACCCTATACAGGGTCGCTATGGGTTGGAACCGACTCAACGGCACTTAACAACAACAACAACAGGGTCAGGCTAATCTTAATCCTCAAATTCATATCTTTGCTCTTGAAAATTTTAAAAAGGTCTTGTGCAGAGATTTGCCTTACACAATACATCATTTAATTTCTTGACTGTGGCTTCCATGATTGCAAATCCAAGCAAAATGAAATCTTTGACAACTTCAATCTTTTCTCCACTTACCATGATGTTTGTTGGTTCAGTTGTGAGCATTTTTGTTTTCTATACTTTGAGATGCAATTCATACTGAAATCTATACTCATGGACTTTCATCAGTACATATTTTAAGTCCTCTGTTTTGAGCAAGCAATGTTGTATTATCTGCTTATTGCGGGTTGTAATGATTCTTGCTCCAATCCCGCTGTCATGTTCTTCTTCATATAATCTCAAATTATTTGCTCAATATAGAGATCGAATAAGTAGGGTGAAAGAATACAAAACTGGCACACATCTTTCTTGATTTTAAATCCCTGTTCTGTTTGAGTGACAGCCTCTTGGTCTATGTACAGTTTCCTGATGAACACACTTAAGAGTTCTGGAATACCCATGCTTCCCAATGACTTGAACTGGAGAATGACTTGTCATGATCCACACAGTTGAAAATTTATGCATAGTCAATAAATTACAGGTGAACATCTTTCTGATAGTTTCTTCTTTCAGCCAAGATCCACCTGACATCAACAATGATATTTCTCTTTTCTTCCATACACTTTAGCTTCACTATACTCAAGAGCAAGTTTAAGAGTCTCTTTTGACATCTATTATGGTCTCTTCTTTCTTTCCTGTCATCTTTTTTTTTTAATTTGTTTTATTGTTAATTATGTGATAGTATAGGAGAATATTAGTTTTACATTCATCCTATCGTATATCGTTTCATTGCCATGCTTACAATCCCCTCCATGCATCATCAACCAACCACAGGGTATGTCCTTCAAGCCTGCCCCCTGGTCATCAGCACACA
>NW_006408797.1:2260466-2261251 GCF_000296735.1 Chrysochloris asiatica | reverse complement strand
ATCTACCTTTACATTTCCAACCCTCACAATCAGTCCTGATAACAATTATTCACTATTGTATCACAAGAGACCTATCTGCATTTCATCAGCCCCACCTAGACAGATTGGATACTACTCTGGAGATTCTACATTCCTCCACTCCCTCTGGATCTAGATTCCTTCTTGAAAGCTTGTAAACCAAACTTGCCTTTGAAGCCTCCACCCCTCCCATTTTGGGTAGCCAATGTCCAAGTTGCCCATCCCTGTCTACTCTGTGTATGAAGGTGATAGGAATGATCCTCGCTGTAAGGATTTATTTCCTCTTTTGAGCTAACTGCTTCCATAGGTGTAGGTCAAGTTCATCAAATTGTATTAGATTACTCTTTTTTTTCCTCTTCTTTCTTCTTCTAGTTGAGCTCTGAACATCCAGTCATTGAAGCCAGGTCAAATGGGTATTATCTGCACATGCCCTCTCTTCTTATCAGCTGGATGCGTCACTCTCCACTCTAGTCCTCTGTGGCTACGTCACTACTCTGGGCCCAAGCGTCCCCAAGTCTTGCCACACTGCTGGCCAACCAGGTCTCGACCCAGGTTCACAGGAGTCTATTGAATGTTGTAGGGCTTAGCTTGCAGTTTCACTGCTGTTTTTCCCTAACTTCCCCTTATTGGTGACGAACGTGGTCACCAAACAGAGTGTGTATTCCCATTGAGTCTTAGTCTTGGAAGGAAGTTTGCTCTGATGGGACTCAACCACTTGCCTTGATATCTCCTGGTCAAGCAACTTTCTGGTTCTTGTAGTAATCAGT
>NW_006408797.1:2255567-2259570 GCF_000296735.1 Chrysochloris asiatica | reverse complement strand
TATTTCTTGTAGTTAAATACCAAGTAGAGGAATCACTGGATCATAAGGCATATCTATTTCTAACCTTCTGAGGAAGTGCCATACTGCTTTCCAGAGAGATTGGACTATTTTGCAGTCCCAACCTTTCCTGTCTTCTTAATGATCTTTTAACATTCTTGCTGTATGATGTTTTTTATATCATACCCAAACTCTCCTGGTCTTTTGTCATTAGTGTCTAATGCATAAAATCTGTTCTTGCAATGATATCTTAATTCAGGTGGGATATATTTAAGGTCATATTTTGGCTCTCATGCACTTGTTTTAATTTTTTTTAGCTTTATATGAGCGTTATGTTAACTTGTATATGAGCAATTTATTTCTGTCACTTTTTTATGTTATTGAAAATGCTATTTATGGTAAATAAGTCATTGGTCTTGCAAAATTCTATAATGTGATATCCAGCACCATTTCTTTGACCAAGGCCATATTTTCCAACTACTAATCCATTCTCTTTGTTTTCAACTTTTATATTTCAATTGCCAGTAATTATCAATGCATCTTGATTGCATGTTTGATCCATTTCAGACTGAAGAAGTTGGTAGAATTCTTCATTTTCATCATCACTGGCTTTAGTGGTTGTTGCATAAATTTGAATAATACTCATGTTAACTGGTCTTGCTTGTAGACATATGGTTATTATCCTATCACAGACAGCACTGTACTTCAAGATCAATCATAAAATGCTCTTTCTGGCAATGTTTGTGATGCCATTTCTCTTCGATTTATTATTCCCAGGATACCAATCCATATGATTGCCTGGTTCAAAATGGTCAATACCAGTCCATTGTAGCTCAGTAATGCTGAGGTTATTAATCTTTGTGCATTTCATTTCAGTTTTAACAATTTCCAATCTTCCTAAATCATACTTGGTACATTTAATCTTCTGACTTTTAATGGATGTTTACAGCTCTTTCTCTTCATTTTTGGTTTTACCCTATCAGCAAATGAAGGTACCAAAAGCCTTACTCAATTCATGTCATTATGGACAGCTTAACTTTGAAGAGGAAGGTCTTTCTCAGTGGTATTTTGAGTACCTTCCAACCTGAGGGGCTCATCTCACAGCACTATATATGACAGTATTTTATTGTTATTCATAAGGTTTTTAGTAACTAAACATTCAGAAATAGTCTGCCTCTCCTTCTCCCTAGTCTGTCCTAGTCTGGAAGCTCCATTAAAAACCCTTCACCATGGGTAATCCTGCTGGTATTTAAAATACAGGTGGCATGGCTTCCAGCATCACAGCAACACTTAAGCCACCACAGTACAACAAACTGACACATGAGTGGTGGTATCCATGGGTAGTTAAACTATAATAAAAAGAGATATTTAATAAGAAATTTCAGGCCGTTTTCTCTTGTTTTTACAAATGTATACCTAATATCTGTGAATGACAAAACAGAGCAACTTGTATTCTTTTTTAAAATGCTAGCTTTTTTTGGGGTAACATTTCTAAATTTATGTCTTAAAGGATTTTATAGAGTAGAAAGTGTGAGGAAATTTCAATATATCACATTAGAAAACTTTCTTCCTAATCCTTTTCTTATTTAGGTGTTCGGTTGGATATGGCAAAGTTCAGTGGAAACAGTCTGTTACATGTTGGTAAAGTATTTTCCTAAATCTGGATGGGCATTAACACTGTCTTCAGAAATAAAAATGAGACTACTAGCAACAAATTTCTATGGGGTAGTAGATATAATATGTCTGATGATTGTGTGTCATTTTGGTTGGGCAATGATTCTCAGTGGTTTTACAATTATGATGGAGTCATTCCCCATGATGAGATCTGCTATCATGTATGTTGTTGCTGGTGTTAAGTGCCATTGAGTTGGTTCTAATCTGTAGCAATCCTGTTTACCATTTCTGAGGAGCGGCTGGTGAACGTGAAGTTCAAACCAACTTTGCAGTTTAGCACATTTACCCACAGTGCCACACCAGAAAACTGATATCATATATAACATTATGTATATCCATGATGAGCTCTATTTAAGCAGCCAATTCACTGAAAGGGTGTTTTCTCTTTGGTGTCATCTGCTTCCAATAGATAGATAGATAGATAGATAGATAGATAGATAGATAGATAGATTCTCTGATAAAGTTCAGTTGATTTCTGCTGAACATGGAAATTACATCTGATCTCTGGTTCTTGGATCTTATTTGTTGATTAAATTCATTCACATTCTAAGCCATCAGTCTGATTCAGGCATGTCAATATGAGGAGTCATTATTCTCTGCAAACTAGGAAACTGAAGCCTGCCATCTTACCTGCCATCCTTGGATTTACTCACCTCTGCAGCCAGAAAAAAACTATAACCCATGTGTCAGTTTGTTATACTGTGGTGGCTTGCATGTTGCTGTGAATATGGGTATTTTAAATATCAATAGGGTTACCTTTGGTGGGCAGGTTTCAGCTGAACATCCTGAAGAGGACAAACTAGAAAGGAGAGATGAACTACTTCCAAATATTTAGTCACTGAAAACCTTATGAATAGCAGTGGAACACTGTCAGCACCAGAATATTGGGCATTGAAACACAATGCAGAGCACCAACATATTCCCAGATATTGTGCCAAAATATGGGCCCCCTCAGGTTGGAGGGCACTCAAAATACCACTGGGAAAAATACTCCTTAAAATACAGTTGACCGTGATGAATCAAATGCAGAAAAGCCTTTGGGATCTTCTTTTGCTAATGGGACACTATTGAAAATGAAGGGAACTAGCTGTAAACACCCATTAACAATCAGAACATGGACTGTACAAAGTATGAATCTAGGAAAATTGGAGTCGTCAAAAATGAAATGGAACACATAAAGATTGATATACTAGGGATTAGTGAGTTGAAATGAACTGGTATTGACCATTTTGAATCTGACACATGGTTTACTATGATAGGAATGACAAAATGAAGAATGACATTGCACTCATCATCAAAAAGAACATATCAATATCCGCTTGAAGTACAATGCACTCTGTGATAGGAAAATTTTCATATGATAATTTCAGGTTGATCTTCTAAGGAAGGCCACTTAATACAACTATTATTCATATTTACACACCAACCACTAAAGCAAGTAATGATGAAACAGAAGAATTATATCAATTTTTTCAGTCTGGAATTGAACAAGCATGCAATCAAGATGTATTTATAATTATTGGTGATTAGAATGTAAACGTTGGAAACAAAGAGGAAAGATCAGTAGTTGGAAAATATGGCCTTGGTGACAGAAATGATGTGGGAGCTTACGTGGTATAATTTTGCAAGACCAATGATTTCTTCAAGGCAAATACCTTTTTTGAACAACATAAATGATGACTATATACCACTTGTCTGTCAGATTATCATACTTTGGTGGCATGTGAGTTGCTGTGATTCTGAAAGCTATACCACTGGTACTTTAAATACCAGCAGGGTCACCCGTGGTGAACATATTTCAGATGAGCTTCCAGATGAAAATAGACTAGGAAGAGGGAGTGACGCACTATTTACTCACTGAAAAACTTATGAATAGCAGGGAAACACTGTCAGATACAGTGCTGGAAAATGAGCCCCTCAGGTTGGAAGGCACTCAAAATGCGACTGGAGAAGAGCTACCTCCTCAAAGTAGAGTTGACCGTGATGACGTGATTAGATTAAAGTCTGTTGGAGAAAAGCCCATGGGACCTTCATTTGCTTGTGGAGCACAACTCAAAATGAAGAGAAACAGCTGTAACATCCATTGAAAATCGGAACATGGCATTTACGAAGTATGAATCTGGGAAAATTGGCAGTTGTCAAAAATTAAATGGAACGCATAAATGTCGATATCCTAGACATTAGTGAGCTGAAATGGACTGATAATGGACATTTTGAATCTGACAACCACATGGTTCACTATGCCGGAAATGACAAATTGAAGAGGAATGGTGTTGCATTCATTGTCAAAAAGAACATATCCAGATCAGTCATGAGGTACAATGCTGTCTGT
>NW_006408797.1:2251191-2252427 GCF_000296735.1 Chrysochloris asiatica | reverse complement strand
GGACATTGTTTCGTTCTGCTGTGCATGGGGTCGCTATGAGTCGGTTCCTACTAGATGGCACCTGACAACAACAACATTAGAGGAGAATATTAAAAATACTATGAGCTACCAAAAGAAAACAGCAATCTGTGTTGGAAGAAGTGCAGTCAGAATGCTCCTTTAAATCCAAGATAGTTGACTTCACCTCTCACACTTCGGACATATTAGGAGCTACGTAGCATGTTTGGTCAAGTGGAGGGTCAGAGAAAAAGAGGAAGCCCTCCAATAAAATGGATTGGCACAGCTGCATCAGCAATGGGCTCAAGCGTAGCAATGATTGTGAGATTGGCACAGGACCAAACAGTGTTTCATTCTGTTGTGAATAGGGATGCTATAAGTCAGTACCAACTCGATGGCACCAACAGCAACAACAAGCTGCCAGATGCCTTCATCTGACCTGCAGACCTCCAGTTTGTCAGACCTTACAACTGAGTAAAGAGAAAACTGCAGTCTGACATGTGGCCCATGGATTTGGAATTTTCCAGCCTCTACAACTCTGCGAGGCATTTCCTCAAGATAAATCTCTTTTTGTATATATAGATAAGTTCACTGGTTTTGATTCTCTATAGAATCCAGCCTAAGACAATGTCCAAAAATTTCTTCAGAAAAGAGCAAAGGTCATCTGACTGGGTATCTGGTTACTTTTTCTACACATTGTTGGTTTGTTCTTAATGTTTTATTTTGATATGACTCCAGTCTCAACAATTACATGAAACTAAATAATTACATTTGCTTTAATTAACTGCTTATGTTTTTTTCTGTAATATTTGAGAGTTAATTGGAAATATGATACTTAAAAAAAAAAAACAAATACATTGATTCATGATTCCAGTAAATATTTTGAATCAAGAAATGTAGTATTGATAAATTACTATTATTTAATCCATAGTCCATATTCAAATTCTAATTTCCCAATGATGTTTTATAGGGGTTTTTTTTGTTCCTTTTATATGATAAAATTCAGAACCATATATTGCTTTTGCTATCATATCTTTTTAGTATCCTTTAAGTTGTAACTGCTTCTCAATTTTTCTTTGCCTTTCTTGATTGTGAATTTGCAAAATTATTTTATACAATGTTACTAAATTGTCTGAGGTGTCCTTATAATTAGATTCAAGCTGGAATTTTTTTTTAATCTTTTATTGTGAATTATATGATAGTTTACATGAGAGAACTTTAGTTTTACATTCATTCCAT
>NW_006408797.1:2243544-2248910 GCF_000296735.1 Chrysochloris asiatica | reverse complement strand
ATGAGATGATATCTCATTGTTGTTTTATATTTGCATCTCTCTAATGGTTAGTGATCGTGAACATTTCTTCATATGTTTGTTGGCTGCCTGGATTTCTTCCTTAGTGAAGTGTCTGTTCATGTCCTGTGCCCACTTTTTAATTGGGTTATTTGTCATTTTCTTATAGAGGTGTTGCAGTTTCCTGTATATTTTAGAAATGAGTCCCTTGTCAAGCTGGAATTTTAGAAGGGATAGCACAATAGTGATATTAAGTCTTTTTCAGTGCAGCATATAAGAAGGTGAATAACTTTGGTTTGCCCAAGCATTGGTGAGGATAAATACAATAATTTATTTCGATGGTGTCCAGTGTATATCTACTGTAAGGTTCTATGAAGTTTCTGCTTCTTGTTGTTATTGTTAGGTGTCGAGACCATAATGATTCACAGTGACCCCATGCACAACAGAACAAAACACTGTTTAGTGCCATCGAGTTGGTACTGACTCATAGCAACCCTATGCACAACAGAACGAAACACTGCCCTATAATGGGCTAACCTCACAATTGTTGCCATGCTTGAGCCCATCGATGCTGCCACTTGGCCAATCCATCTCGGTGGGGGGCTTCCTCTTTTTATATGACCCTCCAACTTACCAAACATGCTCTTTGATATTCATCAGTACATGTTATAAGTCATCTTCACCTTTAGCAAGCAAGGTTGTATCATTTGCATATCACAGGTTGTTAATGAGTTTTCCTTTAATCCTGGTGCCACGTTTTTGTTCATATAACCCAGTTTCTCATATTATTTGCTCAACATACAGATTGAAAATTTATGGTGAAAGAATACAACCCTGGCACACACCTTTCCTAATTTTCAACATTTGGTGTTACCTTATTCTGTTAGAAAAACTGCCTCTTGATCTATGAACGGGTTCCTCACGACCACAATTAAGTGTTTTGGAATATTCATACTTTTCAATGTTATCCATAGCTTGTCATGATCCACACAACTGAAAGCCTTTGCAAAGTCAATAAAGCACAGGTAAACATCTTTCTGGTATTGTCTGCTTTCAGCCAAAGTCCATCTGACATCAGCAATGATATTCTTCCTTCCATGTCCTCTTCTGAATTTGGCTTGAACCTCTGGAATTTCTCTTTCAATATACACTTACAGCTATTTTTGCATTACCTTTAGTAAAATTTTACTTGTATGGGATATCAATGATATTGTCCCATGATATCTGCATTCCATTGGATCAGCTCTATTTGGAAGAGGCACAAATGCGGATCTCTTCTAGTCACTTGGTAGTTCTCTTCCAAATTCCTTGGCATAGGTAGGTGATTGCCTCCACTATTGCATCAGTTTGGTGAAACATTTCAATTTTTATTCCATCAATTCCCAGTGCCTTGTTCTTTGCTAATGCCTTCAGTGCACATTGAATGTCTTCCTTCAGGACCATTGGCTCTTGATCATATACTACCTCTTGAAATGGTAGAACATTGACCATTTCTTTTTGGTACAGTATTGCTTACATCTTCTTTTTATGCTTTCTGCATTATAAGTTGTTTCTAGTTGTTAGATATTAGTAAAACATCTATCAATATTTGGATAATTTCTTGTATTCATCTGATTTCATTCTTCTAAAACATTTTTTAGCAGAATGCTAATGATAGGATAATTAAATGTCTAACTCCAACAGATAACTGTCAAATTGAAAGTTAAATATGACAGGAAACTCAAATATTTTCTCAAAGGAAGTGTACTATTTTCTATTCCCACCAATAATGTATAAGAATTCAGATTGCTCGATAACTTCATCTACCTCATTTTTGAGATTTTTCTTTTTTAAGCCTGTCTATGGGTGCTTTGTATGGCTAGCACAATATTAATGGTGTGAACTCTAGGGGCAGAATGTATGGGTTGTTTCTCAAATGTGCAATTTATAGCCATATGGTTTATGGGGTTCTGGGCAAGGGACTATGTACAAGGATAGGCAGGCACTGCATGAAAATGTCTTTGTAAGGAGAGGCTAGTTTGTTGATAGGATTCAATTTTTCTCAACTCAATATTATTCAGTATAGTTTTGAAGCTAAGATATTGATTTTGACACAGTAATGATTATAAAACTGATCAGTATTTTGTCTTTTACTACATAGAGACCACAATTTATTGGTACAACAGAAACAATACGGGGGGGAAGAAACTGAAATACACATGTTGAGAAAATTTTAACAGCGATTTATTGAGAACAGTAGCAAATTACTTTCAGAGGATCAACTTTGAACATAGGAAATATGAGAATGTTTTCCTTTTCTAAAGGCTAACAGAGATAAATGATGTTAAGGGGAGAAATGGTTGTTGAATAGTAGAGCTTTAACAATGAGAGAGATTGTTTTTAATTTCAAAAAGGCTGTAAAGGAGATTGGGTTCTAAGTGGCAGACTTTTACAGTCATTATTTACAGTGTCCTAGTTAGTTAGTTGCTATATGTTATTGTGGTCCATGAATTTGAGTCCTGTGGGAATGTAGCTCAGCCTTTCCAGAGAGGAATTCGGGTCTTTCTCTTACCATGATAGTAAGGCCACTAATATTATCTTGACTTGGACATCCAGGATAGAAATATGGTCTCAGCATCTCAGTGAATTTGAATTTGAAGATATAGAGAAACGGTAAATTGGTTGATTCTGTCACATTGTAGAAAGAGATCAACCCCTTTTCATACTGCAGAAAAATTCCCACAGCCAAGATGGGTTCTGTGATATTAAGACTCTCAGGGAGTGTGGAAAGGGCCCGGTACACACCATTCTTTAGGCAAAGTGTCCAGAAACCATTCTCAGGATTAATAGAGAAATAGTGTCCTTTCCTCTTAATTGAATCTGAACACAGTCCTGTTGTCCACCTACTCTTGTCTGCTACCTTGACCTCCCAATAAAGATTCCCACCAGAGAAGGTGTTCTGACCTAGCAGAGTATCAAATTGCTCGGGTTTTTCGGACATGGTCTGCTTTTCTTGCACTGATGTCACAGATTTTCTTTCTTCTGACACAGCAAGGTAAAGGTGTGCAGTGTCCACATCCAACACTATGTCCTCTGTAGAAAAATAAAGAGATCAATCAGTTGCAAGACTTTCAGCCTCAAAGAAAAAGATCAAAGCAGGTGTGACAAACAAAACAGATCCTCTAAATATATATAATGTAAAGCAAAAAATATTGCTACAAAATTATAGAAACCTTTATTGAACAAAAATATCAAAATGCAAAATTATTCTTTTCTGACATATTCTCCATCTAGGCAGTGTTTCCATCTTTCTAACACTTCCCTGGAGAGTAATGTGCTCACCAAGTAATATGACTTCAGTTTTGGCATCAACTTTGAGTATCAAAGTATTCAAATTGTTTCCTTTTAAAGGATCTTTGAAATTGCGGAACAAAAAGAAGTCTGAAGAGTCCAGATTAGGGCTGTAGGGAGGATGTGGTAAGGTTTCTCATAGAACAGCCCTTGTTATCCTTGAAGAAGGAGCAGGTACATTGTTGTTATAGAAAAAAAAAATCCTTTTGGCACAACTTGTTGTTCTTTTTCTCACCAACTCAGTTTTCAAAATTCTTAAAACTTCTTTGTAGTGAGCACACATGATTATCTTGTGTCTTTCAAGAAAAGCTATCAGTATTATAACTTTGGGATCCCAAAATCAGTTCCATGATCTACTTTACTGATCTCTTTGCCTTGAATTTAACTGGTTCAGCAGATCACCTCGATAGTCACTGTTTTGATTGAACCATCTTTGAATGCAGCCTAGTAAGCTAGAGTCTTGGTGCGATGTTGTGGACTAATGTGCTGCACAGCAAAGTTGGTTTGAACTGCATGGTTGGAGGTTCAAAATCACCAGCTGCTCCTCAAAAACCCTATACAGAGTCACTATGGGTTGGAACCGACTGGACAACACTTAACAAATGCATGGGCCAGCCCTGCACGAACGGGTTCTAGGCAGTCCGAGTATTATAGTGCCAGGAGACTTACGATGGTCAGTCGAGAGTGCTTTATTATTTTACATTACAAACTTATATGCCATTTCTATGAGAAGGTGCAAAGAACAGATCATACATTTTTAATTAAATGATTCACAAGGCCTTTAGCTAAATCACAATACTATTGACATTATTCAGTGAGAATAATATGTTGGAAATCAGTACGTGTAAAAATTGGTTGCTTAGGTAAGGAACACAATTTCCAGGATATTTATAAAGATATGGATCAAGAGCTACATACTACAATAGTCACATAACTGAGGTAATTTTCTTAAGTAACTTGTTTTTCTACTGTACAGGTCCATGTGGTCTTGACCCATTGTCAATGGCTAGCAATGTCTTCCTTGTAGCTCTCTCTAAAGTCTTCCTTGGTTTAGAGAGCTACCACCAGGTAGGCTTCACAAACTTCCCTTAAATCCTGCATCTCCCCCTTTTTGGTTTTGTATGGAAAGCAAGTGGAAAGCCCCTTGAGCCTTTTCCATACTGATTAATCTTCATTGGAGGAATTTCCAGACTAAAGATAGCAAAAGAATAATAATAATCAGTAATACAATTCCAGTAATAAGTGAAATTCCCCATCCATGAAACCAATTTTTAGGATTTAATTCTTGCAGGGCTTGTCCAAAGGTGGAAGCTACATTGACAGCATGATTTATTTTCAAATGCTTTTTAAATGCATGATTCATTTGTATTTCTAAATTATTAATATTGATAGATAAATTTCCTTTAAATCCATGTAGATTTTTTTTAATTTTTTATGCCACTGTATCTTGCTACAATTGTACTCTGTGGGTGTTACACAAAAATCACTGTATTGCCAATCACATTTTAGAGAATTCTTATATTCTAAAGCTACAAATTAATCTCCTAACCATTTAACAGACTGTTGCAATTCATATACTTGAGAAACAATTTGTCTATCTGTTTTTTCTTGTTGACTCCATAATTGATGTGCATTTTGCTGCCAATCTTGTACAAATTCAACATTTTGAACACTTTGACTCAAAGCTACTCCTGCCACCGTAGCAACGGTGACGGTAGAGATGAGTCCTATAATAATAGCTATAAAAGTTCCAATGAACCATTTTGTTCTATTTACTAATTTTCCTTACATTTTTAACAGTATATGCATCTCTGTGCTATGCTCCCATGGTCTAGTTAAGTTTACAGGAAGCCAAACTCCCAATCGAGCTTTAAGCACAATAATAGACATGCTTTTGTTATACAATAAAAGTATATAACTTATATGCTACATCATAGAAGAGTTGATGCCTTTGAGTTGTGGTGTTGGAGGAGAATACTGAAAGTGCCATGGACTGCCAAAAGAACCAATAGATCTGTTTTGGAAGAGGTGTAGCCAGA
>NW_006408797.1:2242661-2243333 GCF_000296735.1 Chrysochloris asiatica | reverse complement strand
GGATCAGATATTGTTTCGTTCTGCTGTACATGGGGTTGTTATGAGTCGGTTCCAACTCGATGGCACCTGACAACAACAACAATAACATAACTTACATGAATGACAAGTCAAACTTTTATCATCATAATTGATTTCTGTAGTACCTATACCAATGATATAAGACAGTTGGAAACATACTTGTAAATATTTTGTCTCATTCAGTCTGAATTCATAAATTGTTGTGCTATGACTGGTACCAGAAAAATTTCCAATATGTATTCTATAAGGTTGTAAAGCAAAAGGTAATTTCCACAAGTCCCATTGCTTGGGTCCTAACACAGGATGAGTTATCTGGGGATGAGGAGGTCTCAAGCTCCCTTCATGTCATGCCATCAGTCGTGGGAGTTTAGTCCAAATTTTGTCTTTTGTCATTTTCCAAGTTGAATCTGTAAGTGAGTAACATTGTTAATTGTCCTTTTCCTCTACAGAGCAATTGATGAGGAACTTGCCATGAGGTCCCCAATCAATAATAGTAATAGAGTAATTTTTTAAGACTTTTGCATGTTCACCTTGGCATTTAGTTCGTACAAACACTTCTGTATGGATATCATTATAACTCATGAGAGGGCATTGTTTTTCATTTGTTTGAAATTCTATAGTGACATGTCTTTCACTGGTTAGGAAAATAAACAC
>NW_006408797.1:2232507-2242410 GCF_000296735.1 Chrysochloris asiatica | reverse complement strand
CTTTATGGGAGCAAAAAGCCTCATCTTTCTCCCACGGAACAGCTGGTAGTTTCAAACTGCTGACCTTGTGGCTCGCAGCCCGATTCGTATGCAATGATTAGCCATCCCAATGCAAACAGGTAATGTTTCAAATCCTAGTGTTAAATTTATTTCTTTCCCTTCCTCCTCAGGAAATGGAGGCATTTTATTGCTCCAAGGTTTGGGCAGCCAAACACTGACTGTCATTAATGAAGACAGTGGGGCCCAGCTCATGCCATCCAATTAATTGCAATAGAGGCGGGAGAGGGACATAAGACCAGTATTGATGTTAGCCTCTTACCTCTACTGAAAGAGTGGCAAGTCGGTCCAAAAATATTAATTACACAGTTTGGGATTTTCCTTGTATTTGTAGTAGCTGTTTGGCTTGAGTGATGGTATTCTTCACCTGACCCCAGGTCATAAGATTGTTTCTGCTAGGCTTTGAGGTGTATGGTTTAACTCGTTTTGCCATTTTCTTTGGGGGCTCCTGTAGATTCAGCCTCACCATCTCTGGCACCAAGATCTTAGATGCTGGTGGGTGGTGGTCCAGAAGGCCGATGATGGGAACCTTCATGCTCCACCCTATACCGAAGCCAGATTTTTTAGTTGGAACCCAGACTGGTGCACTTCCATCTCCTGTGGAAACACAACAAAAACCTATGCCCATCGTTAGTTAAGTACTTTCTACCCATTCATCATTGTCATTTTTCCACCAAACAAAATTATATGGCATAGAAGAATTGTCCTCATCATGTTGAAAATGTTTTTCTCTGGCAGTAAAGCCCTCGGGTGACAAATACCTGAAAAAAAATTAATGGTTGTTAATTCTATATACAACTGTTCTCTGGGAGAGGAGGCTATTCCCCTTTTTTGTTTTTGTAATTGCAGTTTAAAGGTACGATTGGCATATTCCACAATGGCTTGTCCTTGCAGATTGTAAGGAATGCCCGTGACATGTTGAACATTCCATTTCTGCAAAAACAAAAACAATTTTTTAGAAGTGTAAGCAGGGCCATTATCTGTTTTAATCCTGTGAGGAACTCCCATGACAGCAAAACATTCATGTAGATGGGCAATGACATGCACCGCAGTTTCTCCCGTGCAGGTAGAGGCCCAGGTGAAACCTGAAAAGGTAAGGATGATGACATAAACAGCTCCTTGACATCCAAAAGCAGGTACATGAGTAACATCCATCTGCCAAAGATCATTAGGACAAAGACCATGAGGATTAACACCCTCAGAGTGTTCTGTGAGATGAATAGGAGCAAATTAGACAGATGGAGAAGAAAAGTCATGGCAGTATGCAAAAGAGACCAAAGGATCCACAATAGCATTACCTGTGGCTAGTGGTCCTGGCAACAAGGAATGAGATTGGATATAAAAAAAGGATGTAATCATTGTCAAATAAGACACTAATTGTTGTAACAAAGGAAAAACTGAGGAGGAAGAGGATTTGATGGAAGAAGTGACAATATGTGAAACTAATTGTAAGACATAAGCGGAGTTGGCTACTAGGTTTATCGGCGTAGGGACATCAGTTAGTAAAGTGATAAGAACAAAGAGTTCAGCTTGCTAAGCAGAAGTAAAAGGACTGGAGACCACCCATTGCGTAGGGCCCCAATAAGCTGCTTTGCCTTTTCCAGACCCATCTATAAAGTAAGTAGTAGCACCTGTAATGGGAATGTTTAGGACAGTGTTTGATATTATATAAGGTGTATATTTAAGAAAGTCCCATAATTTAGATTGTGGCTAATGAATAAGAATATCTCCAACAAAGCCAGCCACAGCAATTTGCCATGAGGCAGAAAACATATATAATTCCTGAATCTGACCTTTTGTAAAGGGTTCATAAATTATAGTAGGATCATACCCAGTCAGTTTTATAATCCGTTTTCTTCCTAATAGAAGCAACTGAATAATTTGTTCTATATACAACCAAATGTGGTAAATGAACCCATTCCAAAATATTTTTTTGTTGGCTAATAATTCCTGTAGGATGTAATGGAGTAGGAAAAATTATCAAAGAAACTGGCACATTTTCTTGGACACAATGAATTTGAGCGGTGCTTAAGCGCTGTTCGACAAATCAGTTAACTTTCTAGGACTCTTTAAGACAGGATTTCCTTTTAAAGTTTCAAACAAATGTTGGAATTTATGTGTAGGGATTCCTATAGTGGGGAGGAATCAGTTAATATCTCCTAGTAATTTTTGAAAATCATTGAGTGTTTTTAAATTGTCTTTTCATAAGCTAATTTTATGAGGGGTTATTGCCGGGGAGGGGATGCCCGGTTGTAAGGCTCCCATAGGTTGGATATCATTATTTACAGCTCTTAAATCTGTTAACATACACACCTTCCTGATTTTTCTTAATAGTGATAATTGGAGAATTCCAAGGACTTGTGGTCGATTCTATATGTACTTTATTAAGTTGATCATCAATAATAGTTCTTAAGGCAGTTAATTTTTCTAATGAAAGAGGCCACTGTTCAACCCATATGGGTTAATTTGTTTTCCATTTTAATTTAAGAGGTGTTGGTTGAACAGTGGCCTTTAAGCTAAAGGGTGACCTACTCCTGAGCTGCAGCATCAGCCCAGTCTCCTGAGCCTGTTAAATGTTCAAAGGTGATATTTAAAGGTAGATTTGGGGCAGCAATTTTTCTGGCCTGTAATTCAGCTCCTTCAGCACACCAAGACCGAAACTGCAAATAATCTCCAGGATCTAACATTGTCTTTGCCAAAAGTTGCCAGTCAACAGGGATTAGTTTATACTTTTCAGTAATCATTTGTAACAAACCAAGTGTAAAAGGAGCATGCATTCCATAACTAGCAACCACAGTCTTTAATTCTTTTAAAATCTTAAAACTAAAATGTTCATGATAAACCACTGAATTTCCACCAGCTTCTACTCTATGATATACAGGAAAAGCTAATACAGCATCCAAATTACCCTGCTTTGAAACTTCTAAAAGGCAGTTTTCAATGGTAGATAAACCTAGGGTGCCATTTTTGTAGACAGGGAAGTCTGAGGAGTGCTAGGAACTTCAAAAGAACAAGGCAGCTGCTCTGAAAAGTCAATTTTCTTGTGCATCTTATCCCATTCCCTAGTTTTCAGAGATTCCAATACTAATTTTACCAAGGACCAGGAGGCCCAAATTTCAGCAGAAATAATTTTGACTTGTCTATGATGTTTCTTTAAAATTTCATTTATTCTCTCCCAAATTGGGAGGTCTAGAATAGCCTCATCTGGAAACCAGGGACAGTAGCATTCTATTGTTTTCAATAATTGCATTAATTTTCCTTCTGTTATTGACACCCTGGTGGTGGTTAACAAAGAATGCAATAAAGAGGCGTAGGGTTTATATTTGCTGTCCCCTTGACCCATTTTTTCTGTCACACTGAACCTATGGCTTTTCGCTGCAGACCACTAGCGGCTTTTCCTCTTATTTTCTATTGCCAGATATTCACCCGCAGGGCTCCTCTATAGTCTGTTACTTACCCTACTATTCATCAGGTTCTCCGATGATCTTCTCGAGGTCCCTGTTCAGGGGTCAGATGCAGGGGCCAGCCCTGCATGAATGGGTTCCCGGAGGCGAACCGAGGATTAAAGTGACAGGAGACTCAAGATGGTCAGTCAAGAGTGCTTTATTATTTTACATTACAAACTTATATACCATTTCTATAAGAAGGTGCAAAGAACAGATCATACATTTTTTAATTAAATGATTCACAAGACCTTTAGCTAAATCACAATACTATTGACATCATTCAGTGAGAATAATATGTTGGAAATCAGTACGTGTAAAGATTGGTTGCTTAGGTAAGGAAGATAATTTCCAGGATAATTACAAAGATGTAGACTATTGTACATACTACAATAGTCACATACTGAGGTAATTTTCTTGACTAACTTGTTTTTCTACTATACAGGTCCTGGTGGTCTTGGCCCATTGCTGATGGCTAGCAAGGTTTTCCTTGTAGCTCTCTCCAAAGTCTTCCTTGGCTTAGAGAGTTACTGCCGGGTGGGCTTCACACACATCCCTTAAATCCTATAAACAACAACAATAAACTAAGAAATATATATTACTGAGATAACTTGTCTTCAGTCATCCACTGGGTGCAGAGACATACACGTTCAAATATCCTCATTTGGAATAAACCTGCTTTTCTTGGGAGAAAGACCTCCAGATTATTTTATCGCTGACACAGATTTGTGAAATAATTACTACAAAATGTTTTTATCAATAGTCTGATCTCAGAATGCTTCCTCAATAATCACACTAGGAATATCATGTCTAGCATGTTTGTATGGATAGAATGGAAGGTATAACAGAGTAATGCCCATGAGACAAACCCAAGTACAAGGCATGGAGTCAGAAGCATATCCAATGTGTTCCAAAATCAGGGAAAGTATGGTACAACTGAAGATGAAGAGAGGGGAGTGAAAGATATGGTCAGAAATTCAGCACAAAGAAGTAGAGGGTTACAGGGCCATTTAGAACTATGAAGACTATTTTCAGGATTTGGAGTTGTTAGGTTTTTTTCTGAATGAGAAAGAGATAAAGGAGAAGATAAAAATTAGAGAAAGTAAGTATTAACAACTATTCAGTCAAATTTTTTATAAAGGAAAGAATAATGATAGCATCTGACTAGAGAAATTAGATAGAGTTTGTTGTTCCTTCCATTTAAGTGTATGTAGGAAAAAATAGCACAATTGTATGCTAATAAGAATGATCTGATAAGGATGAAAGAAGTGAGATTTCAAGAAGAGAAAAAAAGAACAGAAAAATAAATTTTCTACCTTATGGTCATTTTGGTTTTGGAGAATCTTTTAGTTTTGGTATTGATGCAATAAAAGTGAAGACTAGTTTTGATTGATCTACACTATGCATTTCAGAATATGGTGACCCGTCTTCAATAAGATGACCCCATATGCAAAGCTTTGCATACCTTGTCATTTCTTTAAAGCAGTATTTTCTTAAGTGAAATAATGTACTGTCTTACATATAGTGACTTGGCTCTTACTTAGGATCATGTATCTAGAATCAAATGATTTTATAAATTCAAAAGCATCAGACAGATCATTTGGGCAAAACATTTTTCTTTCACAAGAGAAATCCAGACTGATTAAATAGCAAGTGTAAAGTAATTCTTTTAAACACATTAGTCGCAACCCATTTACCTTCAAATCTTCGAGCAATATTCAGATCTATAATGAGATAGAGTTCAAGATTAGCTGAATGAATGGTCAGGAAAGCAGGGGTTATTGTAGATAGTGACATAGGTTGTATCAGTGGAGAAAATGCTGACATTACTTACGTGCTTCTCCCAAAAGTTTGCTTCTCTCTATAACAAGACAAAAGAGAGAGAAGTGTTCTGAGCAGACACAGACTATATTTTCTATTAAAAAAAAAAGAACAAACACACACAATTTACCAAGTTCTTCACTGCTTTTTACTAAAAGCAAATAAAAAAGAAGGGAAATATTTATTCTAGCAAATATGTAGTAGATGTCATGGGTTGAATTGTGTCTCCCCAAAATATGTGTCAACTTCACAGGGTCATTGTTCTCAATGGTTTGGTAGTTATGTAGTGATGCCTTAGACATCTAATAATGCAATCCTCACCATGATGTGATCTACTGTGATCAGAGCTGATCTGATATACGTTTCCTAAATACAATCCTTTAATGATGTTAGTGAGACCAGAAGTAATCTATAGGATTAAGCTGTATCCTGAGTTAATCTAATTTGAAATAAAAAGAAATTAAACAATTCACAATAAAACTTTAAAGAAAACCTCCATCCTTTTGCTTAGCAGTTGAGAACTTTTTTTTTTTAGAAAACCCAATATTTAATGCCAAAATCAGTTCAACATCACCGCAGTGCTGTTGCTTGTATTCAGCATTCCAACAAAGCTCTAAGAGGTCTGAAAGGGAGACCCTACAGCAGATCTCTACTTTTTACATTTTGCACATTATGTATCTCCAAAGCCAAGGCTGTCTTGTTCTAGGCATTAGGAACTGGCTTCTGGATAACCCTGGCATAAATGTGCCCATTCTGGAGGTTAGGGAGTGGAGTGTTGACGTTGGGTTGGGCATAGGGCCCGGACTCTGGCCCACCCGGTGGCTGTGGGTGGGAACCCTCCTGGTTACCTTCAGAGGCAGGGTTGTACTTGTCCACGTAAGAGGCTGGAATTATCCCCCTCTTGCCTTCGCTGTCCTCTGCATTCCAGCTCTGAAGATACTCAGGCTTTTCTAGGATTCTCAGGATGTCTCCTTTTTTAAAGGGAAGATCTTTTTCATCGTTGCCATTAAAGTCAAAGCAGGCTCGAACATACTCTCCCTCCTCCTGGGTTTCTAGGAAAATGAAAATCAAACCCATAAGGCATATCTCTTCATATCCACTAGTTGTTGTTAAGTGCCGACGAGTCAGTTCCAACCCATAGCGAGCCTGTATAGGATTTCTGAGGAGTTGCTGATGAGCTTGAAACACCAATCTTGCAGTTCAAACGGCTTTTAAGTCTGGCGCATTAACCCACAGCGCCACACCAGGACTACACTAAGGTAGTTATAATTTTTAAAATATAGGCAGTAATCAGTGTTGGTGAGGATGTGGGGAAATTGAGACCCTTATACATTCCTCGTGGAAATGTGAAACAGTGAATCTAATTTGGAAAATAATTTGAAGGTTCTTCAGAATGTTAAATGTTGTGTTATGATCCAGCAATTCTACTCCTAGGTATATGTACCTAAAAGATATGGAAATGTGTGTTCACACAAAAAGTTTTACATGTATATTTATAGTAGCATAGTAGCAAAAAATAAAAACAATCCAAATGTCCATCAATAGATAGATAAGTCTATCGTCTATGCATACAATGAAATACTGTTCAACAATGACAGAAGTACTTAAACATGCTATAACATGGATGAACCTTGAACATATTATGCTAAGTAAAAGAAGCCACTCACACAAGACCACATATTATATGAGTCACTTTTTCTGAAATTTTCATAACAGGCAAATCTATAGGGTGGTTGTCTAAGGCAGGGGGAATTCCTACAAAATGTAAATGCCTGCTAATGGATATGGAGTTTCTTGGGGCAATGACAATGTTCTAAAATTGATTGTGGTGATGGCTGTACAACTCTAAAAGAAGCTAAAGATCACTGAATTATTCACTTTTTAAAAATGTTTTATTGTGAAATATGTGATAGATTACATGGGAGAACATTAGTTTTGCATTATATATCTCATTTCATTACCAAGGTTACAATCCCCTCCATGCATCATCAACCAACCACAGGGTATACCCTGCAAGCCTGCCACCCCAGTAATCAGCACACAGCTCCTTTCCCTCTTTGGGTCTAAAATCCCCAGCCACTCCATCTCTCCACGTCATCATTTGGCCTCCATCTCTGGCATCACTGCTTCTCTGGGTAGGGTCTTGCTCTCTGCTCTTCTCCCTTGATGGCCCTAGGGACCTCCATTCTTAGACTGCAAAGTTAATCACTCCCCTCCTTGCTATAAAACATCTACCTTTACATTTCCAACGCTCACAATCAGTCCTGATAATTATTCACTATTCTATCACAAGAGACCTATTCACATTTCCTTTCATCAGCTCTGCTAGACAGATGGGATACTACTCAGTGGAGATTCTACCTTCCCCCACTCACTTTGGATCTAGATTCCCTCTTGAAAGCTTGAAAACCAGTCACTTCTTGCCTTTGAAGCCCCCCATTTTGGGTAGCCAATGTCCAAGTTGCCCAACCCTGTCTACTCTGTGTATGAAGGGGGTGGGAATGATCCTTGCTATAAAGCTTTGTTCCCTCTTTTGAGCTACTGTTTCCATAGGTGTAGGTCAAGTTCATCAGATTGTATTAGATTACTCTTGTTTTTCCTCTTCTTTCTTCTTCTAGTTGAGCTCTGATCATACAGTTGTTGAAGCCAGGTCAAGTGGGTATTATCTGCAAGTGTGGGTGTTCTGGTGCATATGCCCTCTCTTCTTATCAGCTGGATGCTTCACTCTCCACTCTAGTCCTCTCTGGCTATGTCACAGACTCTGGGCCCAAGAGTCCCCAGGTCTTGCAACACTGCTGGTCAACCAGGTCTCCACCTGGGTTTACAGGATTCTATAGAATGTTTTAGGGCTTAGCTCACAGTTTCACTGCTGTTTTTCCCTCACTTACTTTTACGGTGACAAACTTGGTCACTAATCAGAGCGTGTATTCCCATTGAGTCTTAGTCTTGGAAGGGGGTTTGCTCTGAGGGGACCAGACCACTTGCCTTGATGTCTCCTGGGCAAGCAATTTGCTTGTTCTTGTAGTAATCAGTTTGTCTACCATTATTGTTTTGTATTTTTCCTGTCGGTCTTTCTTTCAAGAAGTATCTTCTGTTCTTCTAGCCAATCCAGGATGGTCGGCTTGTCCTTTCAAGTGGAAATTTCCCACCACTGAGGATTCTGGATGCTGTTCAGGATTCCATGTATGGTCTTATGTTATGCAGAGGCTACACAGGAAGCCTCCTTCACTGGGCAAGTTGTAGCCCCATTTGGGGTATTCTAATCAGTTACAGGCAGAAGATGGAATTACAAACTTCTATAGTGATATTTCTGGCTATTCCTTTCTCTCCCTGTCAAGTGTCTATTTTATAATGGTTTGGCAGGGAAGCCAAAATCCAAAAGACAGCCAAGAATCTTAACATTATTTCCCCCTTTTGCCCATTCCAACCATGTCTCAATTCCTGTATCTCAGAACTCTGTTTTTCTAAGGTTGTGCATACATCCTTATTTACCTCTGTCCCACTTAGCCCATACAAACCTGCCTAATTATTCTCCCATCTGCTTTGTTCTTCCATTCCCCTCCCCCTTCTTGTAAATTGTTCCCTCCCTACCACCCAAACTATCCTGTGTCTATTCCCTACCCTGTGTTCCACCTTCCCCTCCATCTCCTCAACCCACTTCCCACATCCCAGTAACCAGCAAAAAATCCACCCCCGCTTTAGTATGGGTTCTTTTTCTTAGACTTTTACAGTAGTGGTCCTATGCAGTATTTCTCCTTTTGTGACTAACTAATTTCACTTAACATAATGTCCTCAAGGTTCATCCATGTTATGCGGTGGCTTGCAGCTTCCTTGTTATTTGTCAAGGTAGCATAATATTCCATTGTGTGTATGTACCACAGTTTGTTTATCCATTCTTCAGTTGATGGGCACTTTGGCTTTCTCCATCTTTTTGCTCTTGTAAATAGTGCTGCTAAGAACATTGGTGTGCGTATATCTACTCATGTTATGGCTCATATTTCTTGTGGGTAAATACCAAGTAGAGGAATTGCTGGATCATAAGGTATTTCTATTTCCAACCTTCTGAGGAAGCGCCATATTGTTTTCCTGAGAGGTTGGGCCATTTTGCAGTCCCACCAGCAATGCAGGAGCGTCCTAGTCTCTCCACATCCCCACAAGCATTTATTGTCCTCTACTGATTTGATCTTTGCTGCTGTTGCTGGTGTGAGATGATATCTCATTGTTGTTTTGATTTGCATCTCTCTAATGGCTAGTGACCGTGAACATCTCTTCCTATGTTTGTTGGCTGCCTGTATCTCCTCTTTGGTGAAATGTCTGTTCATATCCTGCACCCATTTTTAATTGAGTTCTTTGTCTTTTTCTTGTAGAGGTATTGTAGTTTCATATTTACTTTAGAAATAAGTCCCTTGTCTGATGTGTCATTGCAAAAGATTTTTTCCCATTCTGTGGGTTCCCTTTTTACTCTTTTGGTGACGTCTTTTGATGCACATAAGTTTTTTTGTTTTGTTTTGTTTTTATTTTATTTTTTTTTATGCACATAAGTTTTTAATTTTTAGTATGTCCCACTCATCTATTTTGTCTA
>NW_006408797.1:2230084-2231462 GCF_000296735.1 Chrysochloris asiatica | reverse complement strand
AAGCCTCATCTTTCTCCTGCGGAACAGCTGGTAGTTTCAAACTGCTGACCTTGCGGTTCACAGCCCAATTCATAACCACTACACTACCAGAGATCATAGTATATTCAAAATGGGATATAAGAAGCAACAATTTTGAAATAAAGAGCAGTCAGAGAGAGAGTCATCATCATCATCTGCCTGAGACGCAAAAATGATACCATTGACTCTTTGAGTATTTTTTTTATTTTATCATTTGCTGACTCCACATCCTCCTATAGAGAACCTCCTAATAATTTGCCGAGGCTGGTCCCCAGCACTCTTGTTTGTAGAGTTTTCAAAATATTTGGTAGTCTGTATATTCCCTGAATTAGTGCCCTCACATTTGTCCCGATTTTTTCATTGATGGCCTTCATAATTCTGGTATTCACATTTAGGTCTTTAATCCATGTTGAGTTGACTTTTGTATAAGGCATGAGGTGAAGATCTTGTTTCAGTCTTTTGCATATTGCTTTCAGTTCTGCCAGCACCATCTGTTGAAGAGACTATCACCTCCCCACTTGATATATTTACTTGTTTTGTCAAAAATCAGTTGGTTGTATGTCAATGGGTTAATTTCTGGATTCTTGGTTCTGTTCCATTGTTCTATGTGTCTTTCATTGTACCAGTACCAAGCTGTTTTGACCACTGTATCCATGTAGTAAATTTTGAAGTTGGGGAGTGAGAGGTTTCCAACCTTATTCTTATTCTTAAGCAGTGCTTTGCTTATCCTGGGTCTCTTTCCTTCCATATAAAGTTTGTAATTGTTTTTTCCATCTTTTTGAAGAATGTCGTTGGAATCTGGATTGGGATTACATTATATGTGTAAATTGCTTTGGGCAGTATTTTCACAATGTTAAGTCTTCTTATCCAGAAGCATGGTACATTCTTCCATTTTTGTAGGTTTCTTTTGGTTTCTTGTAGTAGTGGTTTGTAGTTTTCTTTGTATAAGTCCTTTGTTTCTCTGGTTACATTTATTCCTAGATATTTCATCCTTGGGTGTCTATTGTAAATGGTATTGCTTTCCTAATGTCCTTTTCAATGCTGTCATTTTTGGTATAGAGGAATTCAACTGATTTTTGTATGTTGATCTTATATCCTACCACTTTGCTGAATTTTCCAATGAGGTCTAGTAGCTTCTCTACTGAGCCTTTGTGGTTTTCTATATATAGGATCGTATCCTCTGAAAATAGAGTAGTTTTACTTCCTCTTTGCCAATTTGGATGCCTTTGATTTCCCTGTTTTGCCGTATAGCTCTTGCTAAGACTTCCAGCACAATATTGAATAGGAGTAGTGAGAAAGGGCATCCTTGTCTAATTCCTGTTCACAGAGGGAAGGTTTTCAGTTTCTCTCCATTGAGAGT
>NW_006408797.1:2203674-2229564 GCF_000296735.1 Chrysochloris asiatica | reverse complement strand
CTCTTTTCTTTTGTTAGGTTTGCCAGTGGTCTGTCAATATTGTTAATCTTTTCAAAGAAACAGCTTCTTGTCCTGTTGATTCTTTCTATAGTTTTTCTGTTAGTTATTGACTTTTAATGGGTTAACTGTGTGGTATGGGAACCTTTTTTATTATATTATTTTTGCTGTTTTCTTAAAAAATGTCTGGAGAAGAAATTTCCAGAACTGGGATGAAACAAATAAATTAAACAAGCAGGCAGAGCCCAGAGTAACTTATTACCACAAAGAAAAAATAGTCGAGAATGTGTTCCTTGAATCTGGGGTCCCTGCACTGGGAAACTCCTAGATCCAGGGAAAGATTGATGCCAAGACACATGGAGAACTCGAAAGAATGCTGGACCTACAGATGCTGAAAGGAGACATGGACCTTTTGTCAAAGCATTCCCCTACAACCAGCACTCTGAATTTGGACATCTAGATTCCTAAAGTCTGAGAGTATGAATTTCTCTATGTTAAAAGCATCCACTTGGGCATTTCTGTTACGGCAGCACTAGATAACTAAGACAGTAAGCTTTAGTCCTGTATAACTTAGAGATATTAGTGAACATTTGAATCAGATTGTTGAAATTTGACTGATCTACAACTCATCATATGCAGCCACATGGGACATGACCTAGTTTGTTAGAACCAAATTGCTTTTTAAGGCTACCACAAGCAATTCTTTTGTTACTTATCAACTGCTGCTGCATTTGTTCAATTTCTCTTCAGGATATTCCTGAATTAAATGTAAAAATTCCTATTAATTCAGCTACTATTTATTGAGGGACTACATTACTTAGGCCAGGGGTTATTTCCTGCACTAGGGACACCATGCTAAGTAAAACATAGTTTCTCCATCTACGAAGGGGAATCATCAAATAGTCTGTCGATTGTAATCTTGTGTTAGGACCACTGTATTTAGAAAAGATAAGATTAATGTTATTTTGTGTAATAATATTGTTGTTAAATGAAGTCAAGTCAGTTCCAATTCATAATGACCCTGCATTAGGTTTCCAAGGGTGCCAGGAGAGTTTGAACAGCCTACCTTGCATTTTAACTGACCTTATGATCCAGTGCTCATTTTACATAGCCACAATAACTGACTGCTATTATAAATAAAATATGTGTTTATTTTAAAAATTAAAAAGAAAGGATATAGTAAAATAATAACCCCACTAAGTTTCTATTACCCAGATATAACTGCTGTTGACCGTAAGGTTGGTTTAACTCAGTGGTTCAACTTCAACAGCTGTTCCTCAGATGGATAGAATGAAAAATATAACAGAGTGAAAGGTATAGAGGGTTGTTATGAATCTAAACCAACTCGGTGGCACTTAACAACAACAACCACTATTAAAATACTTGCCATACATATATATCCAGAATATTTTTACTTCCACAACATGAAAAACGAATAATGTGCCAGACTGCAACGCCATTTGAACTGCAAGGTCGGTAGTTCAAGCTCACCAGCTGCTCCTCTGAAACTCTATACAGGGTCACTGTGGGTCAGAATTGACTCGAAGGCACTTAACAACAACAATACCCATGCATTATCATTTGAATACAAACAAAGGATAATATAACACATACCACTTAATTAATCCACTTCATTGATAAATTTGTTCTTAAAATTACTCTTCTATACCATAATTTTGGATTACTGGTATGGCACTGTAGGATAACCACTGGATTGTGAGCCATAAGTTCGAGCAATTCAAACCCACCAGCCCCTTGTAGAAAATGCTAATAAAGGTCGCTATGAGACACAACCCACTAGATGGAACCTTAACAACAACAACATAGCATAATTAGGAGTGGTGGCGTTGTAGTATAAGTATAGAACTGCAAACTGTAAGATTAGTGGTTTGAGTCCACCGTGTTTCTGTGGGAGAAAGATGAACCTTTCTGCTCCTGCAAAAGATTTACAGCTGCAGAAACTCTATACAGGGTCACTGTAAGTTGGAACCCACTGGATGACACTTAACAACAACACTAGCATAATTGAATGGCTGGAAAGTATCTCTTTTTATAAATAAAATACAATGAGTTATTTAATTTTAGACATTTGAATATTGAATATTTCATACTTCTTAAAAAGAAAAAAAAAAAGCTATTACTAATATTTCTTATCCATGATAAGACCAGAAGAGAAAGAGAAATAGAGGCAAAAACCACATGAAATGAAATATTTATGAACTAATCAACATATAAAGACAAATGCAGTTTATGAATTAAAGACTAAAGACAAAGCAATAAATTCAAAACAGAGAATGAAGTTTAAGCACCCTCAGTGCTTAGTCCATCAGATGTAAACAATACTGAAGAGACTGTTCCTGTTGAAAGAATTAATGAATTACTGAATTATGTGGCTAGAAAAAAGTATTCATTCTCATTAATATCTTAGTAAATGAAGTAATTTCAGCTGCACAGGCCAGAAAGAAGGAAATATTCTTTGCATCTTTTTCTCCATCAATAACCACTTCACCCTCCACACTGAATTATTCATCAAGACTCCTTGATTCTCAGATAATAGATCTCAGATGCTTTGTCTCCTTTCTAACTGCACCATTCCTACTGCCCAACTGAATCTACAATGACTACCACAGAAGCCTCCCTATGGCCTACAGATGTCCTCTCTTGACATTGCAATACATTCTACAATTTCTTTAAAATCAAAATGTTATGATCTTCTTATGTTAAACGTCTCATAACTTAAAAACCTTCAGTTCCTTTTCTTATGTTTTTATTGTTGTTCAGTAACATAGAGTAGGTGCCAACTGATAGCTACCCTGTGTAGAGTTTCTGAGGAGCGTCTGGTGAGTTCAAACTGCCTACCTTGAGGTTCAAACTGACCTTGTGGATAAATAAAAAATTAGAAGGTGATCTGTAGTATACTTCAGTATCTGCCCTTGGCCTACCTCTCCAGTCTCACTCTTCTGCCAGTCCTCCACATCTCATTTGATTATGTTTATTATTCTTGTTTGGAGTCCTGGTGTGGCACTGTAATATCAGCACTGGACTGCAAACCACAAGGCTGATGGTTCAAAACCACCAGTTACTCCTTGGAAACCCTATATAGGGTTGCTATGAGTCAGAACTGACTCAAGGCACTTAACAATGACAATTATTCTTTTAGTGTTGTTTTTATTGAGTACCATTGAGTAGTTTCAAACTCATAGCCACCCTGAACAGGGTTTGCAAAGAGCAGCTGGTAAGTTTGAACCTCTAACATTGTGGTTTAAACTGACATTACAGTCCAGAGCTTTATCCGACAGTGCCACACCAAGACTCAGTTGTAGTATTTGATACAAGGAAAAAAGAAATGTTTACATTTTATTTACCCACATATTACCATTACAAAAAGTGTAATGCCTTGTACATGGGGAATCCCTTGGTACAATGATGACCATGAAATAAACTTTCCTGTCAGAATTTTCCCGTATGTATAATTTATATTGGTTAAACTATAGGTAAATTACTTTATTTCTTCTAGGTTTAACTTATTTTAAGAAGAGACAAACTATTAGTTTATTATTCATAAAATGCCTTCAAGTTTTCTGTTATACAAAATGAGCATTAATTATATCCTGGGGGGGGGGGGGAATTTGTTAAGATCTAGTAGCATAGTGGTTATAAGTCAAGGTCAGAAGTTCAAAACTATCAGATGTTGGAGAAAGATGAGGCTTTCTGCTCTCATAAATATTTATAGCCTCCGAAACCCTATACAGAATTGCTATGAGTTGGAACAGACTCCATGGCACACCATCACCAAAATTACTGGAAATGTCAATAAACAAATCTGGAATGAATTTCAAATTGGGATGAATCTGAGGTCAATGCTAAATTCAGTGTGAGTATATTCTTGTTATGGATGGTCATTTTGGAGTGCTTTCACATATAATTACGAGTTTATTTTATGAGAAAACATTATGCCCAACATAAAAGCTAAATCTGAGTATGTTTCCACAGTCAACTGAAGCAGAGGTTATTTGAAATCAACACTGTGTACATCACCTGAGCCAAACACATAAAATTTTGTTTAATGTCTAAGGTGAATGTCGCTGTGTAAGGAATCGATGCTGATAGTTTGTGTTTGGTTGATTGGTTGAACACAAAAGTAACCATGCAACTTTGGATACATAGAGAATCATAGATTTCAGAACTTTGAAAGAGTGCCAAAGCATAATACAATACAACAATATAACATTATTTGTATATATTAAGAAAGAATTCAAGCTTTTCCGCCCTCTTGCCCCTCCCACAGAGCGTCGCTCCGGCTGCACCGAGTGAGCTCAGAGCTCCGGGCTCCTGCTACACTGGTGCCAACGCCGTCCCCCAAGCCGCCATCATGATCATCTACCCAGACTTCATCAACCATGATGAGATGTTCTCCGACATTTACAAGATCCGGGAGACGGTGGACGGGGTGTGCCTGAAAGTGGAGGGGAAGATAGTCAGCAGGACAGAGCGTAATATCGAAGACTAGCTCATCTGTGGAAACACCTCCGTGAAGGAACCTACGAAGAAGGCACTAAAAGCACAGTAGTCAACGAGTGTTGACATTATCGTGAACCAGCTTCACAAAAGAAGCCTGCAAAAAGTACATCAAAGATTACATGAAATCAATCAAAGGCAAACTTGAAGAACAGACACCCGTAAGAGTAAATCCCTTTATGACAGAGGCTGCAGAGCAAATCAAGCACATCCTGGCTAATTTCAAAAACGACCAGTTCTTTATCGGTGAAAACATGAATCCAGATGAGATGGTTGCTCTGCTGGATTATCGTGAAGATGATGTCACCGCAAATATGATTTTCTTTAAGGATGGCTTAGAAATGGAAACATATTAACAAATTTGGCAATTTTTGGACCTGTTACCCGTGATCCTAGCTGGCTGCTGATCTTCATCCACACAACACTAGAACTCAGACAAAATGGGACTGGTGTCATCATGAGACTTTGATTTATTTGGAGCAGAGGCATTATTTTTTTAAGAGGCAAAAAACAAATAAACGTGTAGGTTATCTAAAAGTAAAATGCATTTAAAGTCAAAAAAGAAAGAAGAAATTCTAGAAAAATGGAAATTAGCATTAATCACAATTGTGGTGTTGATTTCTAAACTTAGAAGTATTAAAAGAATATCCAAATATTTGATGTGTCCTTTAAAAATTAAAAATATTTGATGAGTCAGGACTTGGAAGAGAGGGGTTCCAACAAATATTTGTATGCATGACTATCTTAACAATTCAAGTGTTTGTAAAAACTGAGCCTATCACCATCTTAAATGGAGCTCTAGTAGCATAGTGGTTACAAATCAGGCTGCAAACCTTAAGGTCAGCAGTTTGAAACTAACAGCTGTTCTGCGGGAGAAAGATGAGGCTTAAAAACCAAGAGTCTTTGTCCAGATGGTCTCACTGGAACATTTTACTAAACATTCAGAGAAGAGCTGACACTTCTAGGAAGCCTTACTGTAAAAATGCCAAGTGATCTACAGATAGAATTCAAATTCCAGCATCATTCTTGAAAGAAATGAAAAACTAATCACCATCTTTATATGGTATAAAATCCCAGATAGGCATCTGTTCTAATAAAGAAGTACTAATAAAGGAGAACACAACCTCACAATTCCCAATCTCTAAATGTAGTATACAACCAAAGTAGTCAAAACAGTCTTTTACAAGTACAACAGCAGACACATGGATCAATGGAACAGAATTGAGGGCCTAGAAGTTAATCCATCCACCTATGGACAATCGATCTCTGACAAAGGGTCAAAATGCATTAAATGGGAAAGAGATTGTCTCTTTAACAAACGGTGCTAGCAAAACTGAATACCCATTTATGAAACAGGATCCACATACAAAAATGAACTTAAGGACTTAATGGGGGGGGAAGGGAAGTTCCACCAAATATTCCAATGTACGACTCTCTTTAAAATTCCAGGCAAAAGCCAGCATAAGAGATAAAGAAGGACCTGATATAATAATCAAAGGGTCAGTTGAACAACAAGACATAACCACAATAAATACCTAAGCACCCAATGAAACAGCGTCAAAATACATATATTACTAACAGAATTAAAGAGAGGAATATACAACTCTGTAGTAATAGTAGATTTTAATCCATCACTTTCAATGAAAGACAAAACAACTAGGAAGAAACAGAAGTATTCAAAGTAAAACAGACCTTCCAGACTGAAAATAGGGAACCACAGATACTAGATAGCAACAAAAACAACACTACTAATAATAATAAAAAAGAAAGTTAAAAAGATCAAATAATATACTTATAGATCTTCCAAATGAAGAGGAAATTAAGTTAGGCTAAAACATTTAGTATTTAAATTTCAAGAAAAATAAACCTAACTGTAATCCTAAAACTAGACAAAGACGTACTTCTAGCCCTACCCAAACCCTTACCCTTAACACTAACTCTATTCTTAACCGTTGCCCTAGTCCTAGGCCTAGTGTAGATCTAGTCATAGTCTTAACCCTAACTTCTTACTACTATCCCCCCCAAAATATATCTAAATAAATAAAATTATAAAAATAGCTATCTCTTAAAAAAAAACCACTCACCAAGACACAGAACTAAACTACACACAAAAAGAACTAAGCAACATAATCAAACAACTTGACCTCATACAAATATAGAACACTCCACCCAACAACATCACATTACACATATTTTCCAATCCACAAGAAATATTATACAGCATAGACCACATATTAGACCACAAAGCAAACATCAAAAAAATTTACAACATGGAATTCCATCAAGCATCTTCTCAGATCATAATGCTATAAAGTTAGAAATCAATAATAGGAGGAACAAAGAAAAGTCAAATATATGAAAATTAAATAACATTCTATTTAAAACCTAGCAGGTGACAGAAGAAATTTTTGAAAATCCTTGAATCAAACAGCGTTTACTGGGAGATCCGGTACTGAGCACCATGCTAGGGGATAGGGAATTTTAAAAATGAATAAAACACTTTCTCTGTCTTCAAAGGAAAAGGAATTACACCTATGTTGCACATTCTGTATTCTCAGTACCAAGTAACGTCACGGACACCTTGATAACGCAATGCATTTATATTAAATGAATAAAGTTCACCCTTTTAGTTTAAAAGTATAGCACCAAGCCCTTCTTTGGTAAATTATTCTCTTATAATCTCTTATATTCACTTGTATACTTAATTTGATGTGAGTTGCAAGAATTTTATACATGGACACAAAGTAACTGGTTTCAATAGGAAACGAAAACGAGTTAATGAAACAATTAATTTTACTCTCTACCTCTAATAGGCTGACCATAAATGTGCAAGTATGTGTGTTCCCAGTTTTACACTTTTTTTTTTTTTTTTGGTAATTATTTAATCATTTCTTCTTAATTCAATTTTAAACCATTCAGTGTTCCTATGTTCTGTTCTAACAACTACATCTGGATCCAAGTACAGATCCCTCATGAGCAAAATTACGTGTTCTGGAATACTCATACTTTGCAATGCTGTCCACAGCTTGTCATGATCCACACAATCGAAAACCTTTGCATAGTCAATAAAGCATAGGTAAACAGCTTTCTGGTATTCTCTGCTTTCAACCAAGATCCGTTGGACATCAGCAATAATATCCTTTGTTCCATGTCCTCTTCTGAATCTAGCTTGAACCTCAGGAAATTCTCTGTCAATGTATGCTTGCAGCCTTTTCTGTATTATCTTTAGTAAAACTTTACTCACATGTGATATCAAAGATATTCTCCCATGATTTCCACATTCCATTGGGTCACCATATATTTGGTGTGTGACAGGATTGTATTCTTTCACCATACTTATTCAACCTGTTTACTGAGCAAATAATCTGAGTAACTGCATTATATGAAGAAAAACGGGCATCAGATGATACAGCCTTTCTTTCTGAAAGTGAAGCAAACTTAAAACACTTACTGAAGGAGATCAAAGACCACAGCCTTTGATATGGGTTGCATCTCAATGTAAAGAAAACAAAAATCCTCACCACTGGACCAATAAACAACAGTTTAATAGCAGAGAAAAGATTGAAGTTGTCAAGGACTTCATTTTTCTTGGACTAACCATCAACACTCATGGAAGCAGCAGTCAAGAAATCAAACGACATATTGCATTAGGAAAATCTGTTGCACAAGAACTTTTTAAAGTGTTGAAGAGTAAAGATGTCACCTTGAAAACTAAGGTGCGCCTAACTCAAGCCACAGTGTTTTCAATAACCTCATATACATGTGAAAGCTGACAGTGAATAAGGAAGACCATAGAAGAATTGATGCATTTGAGTTATGGTGTTGGAGGAGAATATTGAAAATGCCATGGGCTGCCAAAAGAACCAAACCATCTGTGTTGGAAGAAGTACAGTCAGAGTGCTCCTTGGAGGCCAGGATGGCCAAACTTTGTCTCTCATAATTCAGACATATTGTCAGTAGGGACCAGTTGCTGGAGAAGGATATCATGTTTGGTAAGGTGGAGGGTCAGAGAAAAAGAGGAAGATCCCAAGCAAAATAGATTGGCAAAGTGTCAGCATCAATGGTAACAATTGTGAGGTTGGCTCAGGACCAGGCAGTGTTTCGTTCTGTTGTGCATAGGGTCACTATGAGTTAGTTACTGGCTCGATGGCACCTAATAACAACACAAAATCAGTTCTTCTCTATAGTTAGATTAAGCTAATGCACTTAGTCAATAAATGTATATAGTATGAAAACAGCAAAATAGTTTATTGAATTGAAAATTTAAGTGAATGAAGGAGCATTAGATTGACGATTTTAATATATTTTCCAAATAATTAGCCCCTTTTGTCAATGCCTTTCATCAATTCTCAATATTGTCCTTATAAGCTACTTCACAGACAAATATGTCTGTTTTAAGACAGTGATAAACACTGAAGATACAATCTCACATGGTTCAACATTTTCAATTTTAAGTGAACATCATGGCCTTAGCAAATTTATGACTTATTGGGTAACTAAAGCATCACAGGAAGATCAGCTAATCAAAGAACTGATATCTTAACTGGACTTTTAAGCAAGATCACAGCTAATGAAGACAATTATATGGAACAAATCCTAATCAGGGATGACACTTGGATTTTCTAATACAATTCAGAAACCAAGGTCCAATCTCAGCATTGGTTTCCCCAAGATATCTGCTTGGTCAGTTAAGTTCAAGGCAGAGAAGTCAGCTCAGAAATCACGATAGCTGTTTTGTAGAGATTCCGTAGTTAATCTTCATAGATTCGTGAAAAACACAGGATGAAAACGGACTTATTAGTAAAAAAAAAAAAAAAAAAAAAAGGATGTCTATAAGAAACTGCCAGAATGATGCAAAAAGAAAATTGAAAATTATATTGGTGAGAAAAAGTCTAGAAAAGTTGTAACAAGAATTTTTTTTCCCCCTCACAATAATGAGCCTGCTCATTCTTCAAGGAAGGGTAGCAAAGGCTGTCTTACAAGGATTTTATAGGGAAATCTTACTTCATCCAACCTTGAGCCTTAATTTTGTTCCTTCAGATGTCTTTTGTTCCGAAAACATTTCAAAGAAAACAATTTCATCCCATTGTTGTAGTTTGATGCCCTCGAAATCTTTGATCTTCATCAGTATGTATTATAAGTACTCTTCACAGCCAGAAAAGCAAAATTGTATCATCTACATATTGTATGACTCTTCCTCCAATCCTCATGCCACATTCTTCTTCATATAATTCAACTTCTCAGATTATTTGCTCAGCATAGAGATTGAATATATATGGTGATAGGATAAAACCCTGGGGTGCACATTTCCTGATTTTAAACTATTGAGTATTCCTTTGTTCTGTTTAGTCTATATACAGGTTCTTCATGCATACAGATAAATGTTCTGGAATACTCATTCTTCACAATGTATCAACAGTTTGTTATGATCTGCACAACTGACAGCTTTGGTATAATCAATAAAACACAAGTAAACTTTTAATTGTTCTCTGTTTTCAGTTGAGGTCCATCTGATATCAGCAATGATATCATTAGTTTCACGCCCTCTTATGAATCAAGCTTGAATTTCTGGATGTTTCTTATAGAGTACTGCAGCAACCATTTTTTAATTATCTTCAGCAAAATTTTGCTGACAATAATGTGACATTAATGATATTGTTCAATGAATTCTGCATTCTGTTGGGTCACCGTTCTTTGGAATGGGCACAAATATGAACTTTTTCCCATTGGTTGTACAAGTAGCTGTCTTACAAATTTCTTGGCAAATACAAATGAGTACTTCCAGTGCTACATCAGTTACTTGAAGCATTTCAGTTTTAATCTGTCAATTCCTGGAACCTTGTTCTTTGGCAATGTCTTCAGTGCAGCTTGGACTTCTTTCTTCATATGAGGTTATTAATCATATTATGGCTTGGAGGACTATGGGATGAGAGGAGGGGAGGGAGGGAGGGTAAGATAGAGCACAGGGTAAGGAATAGACACAGGATACCTTGGGTGCTGGGGAGGGGGTGGGGGGACAATACCCAGGAAGAGGGAGGGGAATGGAAGAACAAGGATGATGGTAGAACAGTTAGGCAGGTTCCCATGGGCTAAGTGGAACAGAGATAAACAATGAGGTAGCCCAACCTTGGAACAACTGGGTTCCGGGATACAGGGATTGAGACATGGTTTGAAGGGGTAAAAGAGGCGAACAATGTTAAGATGCCTGGCTGTCTTTTGAACCTTGGTTTCCCTTGCCTACCATTGTAAAACAGACACTAGAGGGAGGGAGAAAGTAATAGCCAGAAACACCACTACAGAAAGCTTGTAAGTCTGTCTTCAGCCTATAACCCTAATGGGGGTTAGAAGTTGCCCAGTGAAACAGGCTTCCTGTGGAGCCTTTACATTGCATAAGACCATAGGAGGAATCCAGAACCCCATCTAGAATTGTCTGAGATAGGAAATTTTCACTGGAAAGGACGAGTAGACCAGCCTGGGGCCGCCAGAAGATCAGGAGATACTTTCTGAAAGAAAGACCGACAGGAGAAATCTGAAACAATAGTAGCAGTCTGAATGATTACTGCAAGAACAAGTAAGCTGTTCATCTGGGAACCATTAAGGCAAGTGTTCGGGACCCCTCAGAGCAAACTCCCTTCCAAGACTGAGACTCAAGGGGAATACATGAGCAGGCAGGTGGTCTGGCTGGTGACCACGTTAGTCACCGATTAGGGGAAGAGAGGAAAAAAACAACAATGAAGTTGTGAGCTAAGTCCACCCATATTCAATAGGCCCCTATGAGCCCTGGATGGCCAGCAGTACAGCAAGACCCAGGGACTCCTGGACTCAGAAGCAGTGATATGGCAATGGGGGACTGGAGCAGAGAGTGAAGCATCCAGCTGATATGAAGTGAGGGGAGATGCACAGGAACACCCATACTTGCAGATAGTACCCACTTGACCTGGCTTCAATGGCTGGATGATCAGAACTTGACTAGAAGAAGAAAGAAGGGGAGGGGGGGAAGAGTAACCTGCTACAATTTGATGAACTTTACCTATACTTATGGCTGTAATAGCTCAAAAGAGGGAACAAATATCTACAATGAGGATCACTCCCATGCCCTCTGTATATAGGGTTGACAGGGATGGGCAATTTAGACATTGGCTACCCAAAATAGGGGACCTATAAAGGCAAGAAGTGACTGGCTTACAAGCTTTCAAGAGGAAGTCTAGTTCCAGACGGGGCGGGGGAAGGTAGAATCTCCACTGAATTATTTCCAAACTGTTGGGACCTGGCTGGTAAAAGGAAATGGGGATAAGACTCTTGTACAATAGTGAATAATTGCCATCAGGACTGTCTGTGAGGATAGGAAATATAGAGGTAGGTGTTTTTTGACAAAAGGAGGGGAGAGATTGATTTTGCTGCCCAGGAGTGGAGGTCCCTGGGGCCCCCAAGTGAGAAAAGCAGAGAGTGGGACCCTACCCAGAGAGGCAGAGATACCAGGGATGGAGACAGAGACAATGATGTGGAGAGATGGAGCAGCTGGGAACACTGAACTCAGGGAGGGAGAGGGGCTGTGTGCTGACAGCCAGGGGGGCAGGCCTGTGGGGTGTACCCTTTGATTATTTGATGATGCATGAGGGGATTGTAATCATTGCAATGAAATGAAATACAATAGAATGAATGTAAAACTGGTATTCTTCCATGTAAACCTCACAATAAAAGCTTATTAATATATATATATATGTGTGTGTGTGTGTGTGTGTGTGTGTGTGTATTTATCATGGCTTGGGTCAGGCTCACCTTAGTCCTCATTCTGACGTTTTTGCTCTTCTGCACTTTAAAGAGGTCTTCTGCAGCATATTTCCATAATGTAATTTGCCATTTGATTTCTTTACTGCTTCTTCCATGAGTGTTGATGGCTTATCTGAGCAAAATGAAATCTTTGACAACTTCAATCTTTTCTCCATTTATGTGAATGTTGTTTATTGAACCAGTGGTTAGGATTTTTGTTTTCTTTACATTGAGGTGCAAACCAAATGGAATGCTGTGGTCTTTGATCTTCATCAGTAAGTATTTTAAGTCCTCTTCACTTTCAGCAAGCAAGGTTATATCATCTGCATATTGCAGATTATTAATAAGTCTTCCTCAAACCCTAATGCCACATTTTTCTTCATACAATCTAGCTTCTTGAATTATTTGTTCAGCATACAGATTGAATAAGTAAGGTGAAATAATATAACCCTGGCCCACACCTTTACTAATCTTAATATATAATTAATATTCCATAGTGACCCTGTATAGGTATAGGGTTTCTAAGGAGCAGATGGTGAGCTTGAACCACTAACCTTGCATTTTAAACAGACCTTGCAGTACAGCACATTAACCTCCAGCACCACATCAGGACTCTCTGTCTCTCTCTAGACAGACAGATAGATAGGTAGATAGATAGGTAGGTAGATAGATAGATAGATAGATAGATAGATAGATAGATAGATAGATAGATAGATAGATAGATAGAGATAGAGATAAATAGATAGATATATCACTGGTTTTGCTTCTCTAGAGAACCCAGTCTAAGACAATATTTGGTACCAGGAGAGGTTCTAGAGAAACAATATCAGAAGGATACGTTTTTAAAATTGGTTCTCTAGTCTGACTAAATTTAAATGTACTGATAACTCTGCCTCCACTAGTAAGGAGAGTGAGGGTGCTGCTAACCCATGGCATGAGGCGGCAATATTAATATGCAAAAAATCACCACTAGTAGGTCATGTATTGGGTAGAGTGAGGCTCTGGGTAATTGTATGTATGATACTTTTCTGCAATTTTGTCAGGATGAGAAGTATAAAGAAGCTGGTGTTTTGATCCTACATATAATAAACAAAATGGTAAAAGAAAGAGATGTGCTCAGCACTACAGTCACAGTTCAAGTGGCACATAAAAGACCTTGAAGTTTCCACTTATGAACTGAAAGTAAGGCGTACTTTCCTGTAGCAGCAGAGCTGATATTGCTGAAAACCAAACCCAGAGTCTTATTGTAAAAGAGACTGAATTACAACACCGACTCAACTCCCAGCTTATAATGGTGGCTAATCATAAAATGAGGGCATTAACTGGGAAGAAATGGGATCCTGAAACTTGAGATGGGGTCATTTGGGTAGATAAACAGGAAGCTGGAGACATAGAACCTATAAATTCCATTGAGTCACTCTTACCAACAGCCCTACCCCTCTCATCTGAAAAGATTACTCCATTATCAGTAAAAACATCTCTGCCCAGTCTTGATGAGACTAATTCAACTGTGCCTGTTGAGATGTTCCCTGAAACATTACCCGAGGCATCACCTACGGGGGATGTCTTGCAAACATTGCTGAATATTCCCAAGAAACATCTCCACCAATTATAGCTTCTAGATCTAATACTAGACTTATGTCTCATCGAACCCCAAAAGGTGAAGTAGTTTGCAACCCAGGAAGAAGTGCACTATGTTACAAAAGAACTACTTAATTTTTCTAACTTGTATAAACAGAAATCAGGAGAATATGTGTGGGAATGGCTATTAAGGGTATGGGATAGTAGCAGAAGAAGCATAGTGTTGAATTGGTCTGAGTTTATGGGCCCCCTAAACACAGAATCTTCATTCAGTGTTTCAGCTCAAGTGGTTAGTAAAGGATCTAATAGTTTATTTGGTTGGTTCACTGAAGCATGGATTGCACGGTGGCAATATATTCCTAATTTGGGTGTGCTACTCTGGCTTATTTATCAAGTGACTAAAAAGCTAGTAATTTTGAATGGAGCCCATGATGAGAAGTCTCTGCAAGAGATTCAAGCTGTTCTGTCACTTGAGCCATATGGTCCAGCAGATTCATTGGTGCTTGAAGTATTAGAGGCAGATAGAGATGCAGTTTGAAGTCTTTGGCAGGTTCCTATTGTTGAATCACAGCACAGACTCAGGATTTTGGACCAAAGCCCTGCCATCCTTTGCAGATAACTACTCCCCTTTTGAGAAACACCTTTTGGCTTGTTACTAGGCCTTAATAAAGACTGAACACCTAACCATGGGCAAAGTCACCATGGAACCAGAGCTATCCATCATGAACTGGGTGTTGTCTTACCCACAGAATCACAAAGTTGGATGTACGCAGCAGCACTCCATCATTAAGCAAGTGGTATATATGAGACTGAGCTCAAGCAGAACCTGAAGGCACGAGTAACTTGCATGAGGAAGTGACCTAAATGCCCATGGTCCCTACTCCTGTCATATTACTTTCCCTCCCAGCATACACCTATGGCCTCATGGGGAGTTCTTTATTATCAGTTGAATGACGAAGAGAAAGCTCATGCTTGTTTTACAGATAGTTCTTCATGACACGCAGGCATCACTCAAACAGTGAACAGCAGCAGCACTACAGATCCCTTCTGGGACTACCCTGAAGGGCAGTTGTAAAAGGAAATCCTCCCAATGGGCAGAACTGTGAGCAGTGTAAATGGTTGTTCATTTTTCTTAGAAGGAGAAATGGCCAGATGTGAGACTGTATACTGATTCTTGGGCTGTTATCAATGGTTTGGCTGGATGATCAAGGAGTTGGAAGGAAGATGACTGGAAAATGGTGACAAGGAGATGTGGGGATGAATAGGCAAAAAATAGTAAAGATATTTTTGACTAGTGTGAATGCACATCAAAGGGTTACTATGGCAGAGGAAGATTTTAACAATCAAGTGGACAGGATGACATGTTCTATGGAAAGTAATCATTCTCCTTCTCTAGCTACTCCTGTCGTTTCCCAATGGGATCATAATCAAAGTGGCCATGGTGACAGAGATGAAGGTTATGCATGGGCTCAATACCATGGACTTTCACTCACCAAGGCTGACTGGACTACAGTCACTGCTGAGTGTCCAATCTGCCAGCAGCAGAAACCAACACTGAGCCCCAGGTATGGGATCATTCATCATGGAGATAGTCAGCTACCTGGTGGCAGGTTGATTGCATGAGACCACATGCATCATGGAAAGGGAAGACTTCCTACAGGAACAGACACTTACTCTGGATAAGGATTTGCCTTCCCTGCATGAAATGTTCCTGCCAAAACTACCATCTGTGGTTCTACAGACTGCCTTATCCACCATCATGAAATACCCACACAGAATCACCTCTGATCAAGCACTTCACAGAAAATGAAGTGTGGTAACGGACCCATGATCATGGAATTCACTGGTTTTATATGTTCCTCATCATTTTGAAGCAGCTGGCTTAATTTAATGATGGAATGACCTTGTAAAGACACAATTATGGAGCTAGTTAGGTGGCAATACCTTGCAGGCTTGGGACAATGTTCTCCAGGAGGCTATGTATGCTCTAAACCAGCATCCAATATATGGTGCTGTTTCTCCAATTGCTAGGATCCATGGGTCCAGGAAACAAGGGGTGCAAATAGAGTGGCACCACTCACTATTGCTCTTAGTTACCCACTTGAAAAATTCTTTGCTTCATGCCCCTGAAACCCTATGCTGTTCAGGTCTGGATGTTCTTGTTCTGAAGGGAGAAATACTTCCAATTGGAGACACAACACTGATACTACTGAGCTGAAAATTAAGAATGCCACTGCTCATTTAAAACTCTTCATGCCTCTGGATCAACAGGCAAAGAAGAGAGTTACTGTATTGAATGGTATGATTGATCCTGATTATCAAGGGGAAATTGACTTGACATTACATAATGGAGACAAAGGAGAATGTATGTGGCATAGAGATTCTTTATGTATGGGAATGTATGTGGCAAAGAGATTATTTATGATCTTTTAGTACTACAATATCCTGTGATTAAAGTCAATGGTAAACTACAGAAACCCAATTCCAATATGAAGACTGATAGCCTAGACCCTTCAGGAATGAAGATTTGGGTCATACCACCAGGCAAAGAACCATGGCCAGCTGAGGTGCTTGTTGAATGCAAAGGGAATACGAAATAGGTAGTTGAAGAAGTCGTTCTGACTACCACCTATGGCCAAGTGACCAGTTGTAGAAATTAGGGCTGTAATTGTTATGAATCTATATATATATTTTGTTTTGTTTTGTTTTGTATGTGTACATCAAATATTTTTGCTTTGTTAATTTGTGAAATATAAGATATAATTGGGGCCAGTGTGTTTTTGTTGTACATTAATCATATTATATCATATTAGGTGCAAGTTTTATTTATATCATATTAGGTGCAAGTATGACCTTACAATTTTCTTTATTTAGAAACTATGCATATGGTTTCTAGGTGCCAATTTAGCAAGGGGTGGACTGTGATAGTTAAGGTTCTGAATCAACTTGATTGAGCCAGGATTCCCAGTTGTGTAGCAACTCAGTGATGATTGGCTATGAGTACCCAATCAATTGAAAAGATGCTTCCTTGCTGGTGTGACCTGCTTCCGATATAATGGACATGCAGGAAAGACTTTCTCTCTTTTTCCCACTGGATCTGGATCTTGTATCTGGGTTGTCCTCCAACCTCTGGTTCTTTGATCCTGAGCCAGTGGCCTGCTCTATTGTGTGTTTGCCTGCATGGTCTGCCTGCTGGGTGTGCTTGGAAAACCATATTCCTGTTGCCCTGGCTAGTGTGCTCCATGCTGCCGGTTCTGTAGCGTGCTTGGCCAGGCCATGTTCACCCATCACCCTGATGCCACCCCTGCTTCAGCACCCCTGCTCTGTGCCCCAACTTGGAATTCCTGCCTTCCGGGCCCACCAGCCAATCTTGGTTCTCCTGGCCTGCCTGCACTTGGGACTCTCCTCTCTACAATCATGAACCATATCCTTGTTAAGTGCCTTCAAGTCAATTCGGACCCAGAGAGGGTCCTGGTGTGGCACTGTGGGTTCATGTGCTAGATTGCAAAGTCAGTTTGAACCACAAGGTTGTAGTTCAAGCTCACTAGCTGCTCCTCAGAAACCCTATACAGGATCACTATGCGTCAGAACCAAATTGATGGTATATATATATAGAGAGAGAGAGCTCTGGTAGCGTAGTGGTTATGAATCGGGCTGCAGACTTCAAGGTCAGCAGTTCAAAACTACCAGCTGCTCCGTGGGAGAAAGATGAGGTTTTCTGCTCCCGTAAAGACTTACAACCTCAGAAGCCCTGTTCAGGGTCGCTATGGGTCGGAACCGACTCAACGGCACTTAACAACAACAACAAATATATATATATATCTGGTTTTGATCATCTAGAGAACCAAACCTAAGGCACTACCTCTTAAAATGGTTGAGCATCAACCAATTCTTTTCAGTACAGTGACTCTGTGTATTCCTTTCATCTTCTTTTGATGTTTTCTGCATCATTCAATATTTTGCCCATAGTTGTTGCTGTTGTTAAGTGCTGTCAAGTCAGTGCTGACTCATAGTAACTCTGTATATAGGATCTGCAAGGAGTGGCTGGTGAGTTTAAACCACCACCACTGTGGTTATCAGTCCAGTGCCTTATTATAGTGCCATTTTGCCTATAGAATCCTTTAGTATTAAAAGTCAAGTATTGAACTTTTTCTTCAATTCTTTCAGCTTAGAAATGCTGAATGTGGTCTTCCCTTTGAGTTTTCTAACCCCATGTCTTTACACATTTCATTATAATACTTTACTTTCCCTCAAAATGTCATTGAAATTTTCTGTTCAGCTCTTTTACTTCATCTTTTTCTTCCAGTCACATTAGCTACTATGTGTTCAAGAACAAGTGTCAGAATCTTTTCTGACGCCCCTTTTAGTCTTCTCTTCCTTTCCTGTGTTTTTAATGGCCTTTGCTTTCTTCCTGTATGACATTCTTAATGTCATCTCCCAATTCTTCTTATCTTCAGTTATTAGTGTCCAGTGAATGAAATCTGTTATTGAGATGGTCTCTAAATTCAAGTGATATATACTTAATGGTGCTGTGGGTTAATGCGCTGGACTGCAAGGTTGGTTGAACTGCAAGGTCAGCACTTCATGCTCATCAGCCACACCTTGGAAACCCTACACAGATTCGCCATGGGTTGGAACCAATTCAACAGCACTTAACAACATCAACAATACTTAAGGTCATTATTTTTCCCTTTTCAAATTCACCAGTTGCTCCTAGGAAACCTTATTCAGGGTCGCTATAAATTGGAACTGATTCAACAGCACTAAACAACAAACATGTTTTAATTTTCTTCAACTTCATCTTGAATTTGCATATAAGCATATGTTCCACAGTTGGCTCCTGGCATCGTTTGGCTGATGATGTTGAGCTTCTCCATTGTTTCTTCTCAAAGTTGTAGTCAATTTGATTCCTGTGTATTCCATCTGATGAGGTCCATGTGCATAGTCATTTTTTATGTTGTTGAAAAAAGGTATTTGCAATGATTAGTTCATTGGTCTTGAAAAATTCTATCATGTGATCTTCCAGCATTGTTTTTATCTTCAAGGTCATATTTTCTATCTATTGATGCTTCTTTTTAACAACTTTCACATTTCAATCACCAGTAATTATCAACACATCTTGACTTCATGTTTGATCAATTTCTGACTGAAAAAGTTGGTAGAATTCTTCAATTTTATCATCACAAACTTTAGGGGTTGATGTATAAATTTGAATAATAGTGATATTAATAGGTCTTCCTTATTAGTGTATGGATATTGTTCTATCATAGACAGCATTTTACTTCAAGATAGATCTTGATATGCTCTTTTTGCTAACTAAGGGCTAGGATGTCAATCTTTATGTGTTTCATTTAATTTTTTACAACTTTCAAATTTTCTTAGATTCATACTGTAAACATTCCATGTTCTGATTACTAATGGATGTCTGCACTTGTTTCATTGCATCTTGAGTTGTACCCCATCAGCAAATGTAGGTCCTGAAAGCTTTTCTCCATCCATGTCATTAAGGTCAACTCTACTTTAAGGAAGTAGCTCTTTCCCAGTCACATTCTGAGTGTCTTCCAACCTGATGGGCTCCTCTTCAGGCATTATATCAATATTCTTGATATTCATAAGGTTTTCAGTGACTAATTATTCAGAAGTAGTATGTCAATTCATCCTTATCTTAGTCTGGAATTGCCACTAAAATCTGTCCACCATGGATGACAATGCTGGTACTTAAAATACTGGTGTCATAGCCTATAGCATCACAGCAACACTCAAGCTGCGACAGTAGGACAAATTTACAGACAAGTGGTAGATCTGAGATCCTGTAGATGTTGCTGTTCAGTGCCATTAAGTCAGTTATGCAGAACAGAATGAAACTGCCCAGTCCTGCCTATGCTCACATCTGTTGTTATTCTTGAACTCACAGCTGCTGTCACTATGACAACAAATCCTATTGAGGTCTTCCTCTTTTTTGCTGACCCTCTACTTTACCAAACATAGTGTCCTTTCTCCAGGGACTGGTCCCTCCTGATAATATGTCTGAGTTATGAGAAGCAAAGTCTCACCAACTAGGCTTCAAAGGAGTATTCTGGTTGTATTTACTCCAAGACAGATTGTTTCTTCTTCTGTAAGTTCATGATACTTTCAATATTCTTCTCCAACACCATAACTCAAATGTATGAATCATTCTACAGTCTTCCTTGTTCATTGCCCAACTTTCACATAAATATAAGACTACTGAAAATACCATGCTTGGGTCACATGCGCCTTAGTCCTCAAACTGATAGCTTTGGTATTTAATACTTTAAAGAAGTCTTGTGATTTACACATCTGACCCATGGTATAAATCAAAGAGCATCAGGAAAGGGTTACAGAGATGAAAACATTACCTTCAGAACTGTATATACCTAGATGAAAGAGTGATGATGGCTTCACAGTTTGATATTTTTATGTAATAAAGATTTATATGATTTTCTAGCAGTAGTTTTAAAACTTACCTTAGTATGTGTTATTTTCTTCATAAGATAGCTGTCCTTGACCAGGCAATATTTGTTATTTGACTAATATGCAGAACCAACCCTATGTAAATGGAATGTTTCTTCCTTTTTTATGTTCTCTGCTAAATTTTATATTTAAATGTTATGACTCCCTATTGCCCTTTTCTGACTTGTTTTATTTTGTTTTTTTGCTATTATTCCTGATTTCTCTTCAAATTACGTCAACCCCTCAATTTTCCCCAAACTAACCTTTTGCTTTTCTAACAACATGTATAAATAGAGCCCAGGTGATCACCAGGAAAATAATCAGGAAAACCAGGGACACAATCAGCACTACCGTCTGTGGATTTTCTGTGGGGAACAAGGCATCTGAAAAACAAGGATTGTTTCATTTGAGATTCAGTTTAACACCAGGTAACTTGGCTGCTGAGAATAATGTCTCAGATGGTTTTTATCAGGAAATATTATTAGGAAAGGCAGAGATTCTAAACCTCACAACTTTCATCAAAATTTTAAGAAATCAAGGAATCCTGAAGAGAATTCTGTTTCTATGCTTCTTAACAATGAGCAGATTTCCATAGCTTCTTTTAAAATATTTAATGTTCACAATGTTGAAACATTTTGGAAATATGAAAATAATGTAACCCACCATCCAAATTCAAGAAATATTAGCTTGTCATTGTATTCGTAATACATACATATTTTATAATACATTAAATACTACAAAATAAATATTTTCCTTCCATTCACTTCTCCTCCTTCCCACTTGGTGTCTCCTAACTTCACGTTGTCCCGTGTGCTTTCTATCCATCCATTTTTTACATATACAGACAAGTCAGCCTAACAACATGCAGATGAGAAAGACAAACGTAAAGCTTCTCTAAAAATAAATAAGCTGTTCTGATGATTATGAATGGTAAACCAAATAGATCTTATGGCCCATGTCCAAGAGACAGAATTCTAGTTCAATTCAAGGATCCTTCTGTGATGTCCAACTTTTAGCAACTTAAATAACAATTGGCTATGCTACCAATATTTTTCTATAGGATAATGTTAGCTCCAAAGAGATATCAAGAACATCCTCATTCAAAATATAAACACCATACTTTTTTTTACTTCAAATAGAGAACTTTTGAGTCTATGTTTATGATTTTGAATAATTTCTGAACATATACACAGAGAAATCAGACATCAATTCAGCAATTTCTAAATATATAATCATTGATATTGATTACAGTTGAGTGGTGCAGTTATTCTCACTCTCTTTTTCTTTTATTAATCATTTTTAAATTAAGTTCTTTAATTTATTTCATCTGAAAGATTGGAATAGCCCTGTTCTTAGAGCTAATATGCTGGATGATGCCATTAGGTGCTGTGGAGTCCATTTCAACTCAAAGCACCTCTATGCACAACAGAATAAAACACTGCCAGGTCCTTGGTCATTCTTACAATTGTTGTTATGCTTGAGCCATTGTTGCTGCCATAGTGTCAATCCATCTCATTGGAAGTCTTTCTCTTTTGTGCTAAGCCTCCACTTTACCAAATATGATGTCCTTCATGAGGAACTGGTCCCTCTCAATGACAGATCTAAAGTATGAGAGACGAACTCTCACTATCCTTGCTTTTAAGGATCATTCTGACTAGTTCTTCAAAGACTGATTTGTTTGTTCTTTGGCAGTCCATAGCTCTTTCCATATTCTTCAACATCATAATTCAAATGCATGAATTCTTCTCTGATTGTTCTCTGTTCTTCTTATTTATTGTCCAGTTTTCACATGCATATGAGGTCACTGAAAATAACTGCAGTTTGGATCAGATGCATATTAGTCTTCAAACTGATATCTTTGGTCTTTGAGACTTTAAAGAGGTCTTACGCAGCAGATTTGTTCAATGCAATACATCAGATTGATTTCTTGACTGCTGTTTCTAAGAACATTGATTGTAGACCCACGCAAAAAGAAATCTTTGACAACTTTAATCTTTTCTCCATTTATAATGATGTTATTTTCTGTTCCAGTTTTGAGGATTTGTGGTTTCTTTACATTGAGATGCAGTCCATACTAAAAGCTGTAGTCTCCAATGTTGTTAAGTGCTGTCGGGATGGTTCCAACTCATAGCGACCCTGTGTAGTGTTTCCAAGGAGTGGCTAGTGGATTTGAACCATCAACCTTGTGATTAGCAATTCTGTGCTTATCCTAAAGCACCACACCATGACTCCATAGTCTTTGATATTCATCAGTATTTCAAGTCCTTTTCTCTTCCAGCAAGTAAGGTTGTATCATCTGCATATCACAGGTTGTTAATGAGTCCTCCAATCCTGATTCCATCTTCTTCTCCATATAATCCAGCTTCTCAGATTAGTTACTCAACATATACATTGAACAAATATGGTGAAAGGATACAACACCAGTGCACACCTTTTCTGATTTTAAACAATTGAGCATCCCCTTGTTCTGCTCAAATGACTGCCTCTTCGTCTAGGTACATAGAATCTCATGATCACAGTTAAACATTCTAGATTTTCCATTCTTCTCAAAGTTATCTATGATTTGTTAGAATCCACACAATTGAATGTCTTTGCCTCGTCAGTAAAGCACAAATAAACATCTTTCTGGTATTCTCTGCTTTCAGTCAATATCTGTCTGATGTCAGCAGTGATATCCCTCATTCCAATTCTTTTGTGAATCCGGTTTAAATTTCAGGCAATTTCCTGTCAATGTACTGCTACAACTGCTGTTTAAACATCTCCAACAAAGTTTTCTTGCATGTCATATTAATGATATTGTTTGATAATTCCCATATTTTTATTAGATCACATTTTTTTGAAACTTTCTATTGTGAATTAAATGAAGATGTATAGTGAAGATCATCAGGTTTACATTCAACAAATCATGCACTTTGTTTCATCTCAATGATTTCAATCCCCTCCATTTCCTCCCTGTTGTTCTTATTTCCATTTCACCCTTCTCCCCAAACTTTTTGAGCTTTGTGGGTCACCTTTCTTTGAAATAGGTACAAATATGGACCTCTACTAACTGGCTTTGGTAGCATAGTGGTTACGAATCGGGCCGCGAACCACAAGGTCAGCAATTCGAAACTACCAGCTGTTCCGCAAGAGAAAGATGAGGATTTCTGCTCCTGTAAAGATTTACAGCCTCAGAAACCCTGTACAAGGTCACTATGAGTTGGAACCAACTCCACAGCACATAACAACAACAACTAACTGGCTGGCCAGAGAGCCATCTTCCATATTTCTTGGCAAAGATGAGTGAGCACTCCCAATGCTGCATTAGTTTGTTGAAACATTTTAATTTTTATTCTGTCAATTCCAGGATCCTTTTTTTTGACAATGCCTTTAGTATATCTTGGATTCTTCCTTCAATAACATCAGTTCCTTATAAAATTCTACCTCTTTAAATGGCTGAATATCGACCATTTCTTTTTGGTACAATGATATCTTCATTTGACACTTCCAGTGTCATTCAATATTTTCTTCACAAAATCCATTAATATTGAAGTTTGATGCTTGAATTTTTCCAAGTACTTTCAGCTTGATAAAATTAATAGTTTCTTCCCTTTGTGTCTTTACACAGCTCATTACAATACTTTTTGTCATCCTGAGCTGTCCTTTGAAACTTTCTGTTCAGCTTCTTTACTTAATCATTTCCACAAGTCACTTTAACTTATCTACATTCAAGATCAACTTGAGATCCATTTTGGCCTTTCCTTTCTTTCCTGTCTTTGTTTAACACCTCTTTTTTCCTGTGTGATGTTCTTGATTTCATCCCACAACTCCTCTGGCCTACAGCCACTAGTGTCTAATGTCTAATGTATAAATTTGTCCTTGAGATGGTAGCTAAATTCAGATGAATATACTCAAGGTCATATATTGGCTCTTGTGGACTTGTTTTAACTTTTTTAAGCTTCAGCCTGAACTCATATATGAGCAAATAGTAGTCTATTCCACAATCTGTTCCTGGCCTTGTTTTGACTGATGATATTTAGCTTCTCCATAGTCTCTTCCAGAGTCCTGGTGTGGCACTGTGGGTTAATGCGCTGGACTCCAAGGTCAGTTCAAGCTCACCAGCTGCTCCTAGGAAACCCTATACAAGGTCATTGTGAGTCTGAACTGACTCAACAGCACTTAACAACAATCTTTTCCTGTAGATGTAGTCAATTTGATACCTGTGTATTCCATTTGATGATGTCCAATTGTATAGGCGGAGTCCTGGTGTGACACCATAGGATAAGCACTTGACTTCAAGGTCAGTTTGAACCACATGGTCATTGGTTCAAACTCACCAGCCACTCCTCAGAAACCCTATACAGGGTCACTATGAGTTGGAACTCACTCAACAGTACTTAATAACAACAACACTTGTGTAGTTGCCATTTATGTTGCAGGGAAAGGCATTTGCAATGAAATCATTGGTCTTGCAAATTCTATCATTCAGTCTCTAGCATAATTTCTTTCATCATTTCAAGGTTGTATTTTCTAACTACTCATCCTCTTTGTTTCCAATTTTCAGATTCCAATCACCAGTAATTATCAATTCAATTAGACTGTGTATTTGATCAATTTCAGATGGAAGAAGTTGGTAGAATTCGTCAATTTCATCATGAATGGCTTGAGTAGTTGGTGCATAAATTTGAATGATAGTGACATTAACTGGTCTTCCTTGTAGTTATATGGATATTATCAGATCACAGACAGCATTGTACTTCAAACAAGATTAATCTTGAAACATTCTTTCACCACGAATGTGATGCTATTCCTCTTCTGTTTGCCATTCCTCACATAGTAAATCATATGATTATCTGATTTCAAATAATCAACAGCAATCCATTTTAGTTTCCTAATGTCTAGGATATTGATCTTTATGTGTTCTATATAATTTTTTTACTATTTTTATGTTCCAGTTATTAACGAATGTTTTCAGTTTTTCTACTCATTTTCTTCTCAGTAAAAGAAGGTCTGAAACAACACCATTAAGTTTAGGTCTATATTGTTGGGGCAGCTCTTCCCCAGTCATATCTTGAATGTCTTCCAACTTTAGGGGCTCATTCCTAGTATTATACCTGAAAATATGCCTCTGTTATTCATTAGGTTCTCAATTTCTAACCATTCCAAAGTGGTCTGCCTCTCATTGTTCCTAGTCTGTTTTAGTCTGGAAGCTCTACTGAAACCTGTCCATCATGGATGACACTGCTGATATTTAAAATGCTGGTGGCATAGCTTCCAGCATCACAACAACACAAAAACCACCACAGTACAGCAAACTGACAGACCAGTGGTAGAGAATAAAAGTACTGCATGAGAAATTCTATTCCTTAAAAGGGAAAGAAGATACCAAGGAGCATGTTGTTTCTGTATGCTTGTGAAGTTGAGGATACACTGATGTGAGCAGATGTGTATTTTAGCCCCCAGGACCAGAAGGTCACAGGATTGCTAAGAATGATTGCTAAACTCAGATTCTCACTTTTGAGCTGAGACTACCAGAAAAACTTTCATAGACATCTGAAGGAAAGGGAAAAAAAA
>NW_006408797.1:2197173-2202743 GCF_000296735.1 Chrysochloris asiatica | reverse complement strand
AAAACAAAAACATCAAATGTCCACTTGCTCCCAAGAATACATTCAGTTATTTAAGACAGGATCTGGATGATTCAGTGATCAAAAAAATAGAGGCCATGCTACAAAAACATAAGTGAGGTAGATAAATTAAAGCTTTCATACTCAGAATGTGCTTTCTCCAGCTTTCCTTGTTCATTAATTAATTATAAATCATTGCTGTTGTGTTGTGAAGTGCCATCAATTCCAACTCATAGCAACCCTGTATAGGGTTTCTGAGGAGTGGTTGGAGGGAGGGAACAGGGGAGAAAGAAGAGACAAAAGATGGGGTTGGAGATATAACAAAGGGCAAGAAGAAAGCCTTGTAGACAGTTGTAATGCTTTCCTCAGGTAATGAAAATAATTATATAAAGTTGCAGAAAAGCTTCCTGGCAAAACTTTATTTCCGTGAATAATCTATTTGAGTAAATGTAGAGGGTAAATTGGGTGCCTGAGCTCTTCTTTGTCAGTGGTGTGAATTATACCAGTTAATCATCATGGCAACTTATACAGCAGACAGTATTATTATCTGTATTTAACTTGTGGAAGCAAGGCAAAGGAAAGTTAACTACTTGACCAAGTCACAAGGTTAGTGGATGTCACTGCAAGCATTAAAATTCAATTTGAAAGATGGGAGAAAAAGCTTTAAAGTATAATGAGTGGCTTTCCTTGGGCAGTGAGATGATGGGAAGTTTAAAACAACTTGATAAATGCCTCAAAATATTTCATTACACTTTGGATGCATTTGAGCATTCATGTATTCCTTTTTTTTTTTTAAGCAAAATGATAATATTTCCTTGCTACATGGAACACAAAACAGAACAAAAGATATAATTTTACTAAACTGGATGAAAGAGAAAATCCTTCTAGGTCTATTTGTCATAGATCTCTGCCAGTTATACTTCTTGATCACCAGGTATAGTTCAGGATGATGACTTTGGAGGAAACTGACCTGACAAAGAAATGTGAGCTTCCTTCTCCACATTGAAGAATGAATTCCTTATGAAACAGGACACACTTCCTTTTGAATCTTTATCCACCATAATAGATGTTTCCACATGATATAAGCCATCATCTTCTGTTATTTTTGTCTCCAAGGCTGTTGCCAAATTCTGTCCTTGCTGGTCACTCCATTGCACCTCAGGTTGTGGGTACCAACCTATTGATGTGCAGGTCAGCTTAATTTCTTTGGCTTTACCATGTTCAATGTAAATATGAGGTACTGTACCAGGGCCTATGAAAGTGAAAGAAAGGAAAAGAAAGCACACTTACTAAAGAGCTTTATGTCCATTTCACATGCAGTTGTGTTCATCAAATAACCTCTGTGAACCTCAAATCTCTTAATTTTGAAAGTGGGGGTGATGAAAAGACAAACAACTAAGCACGGTGGAATTTTTGGACTATAAACTATATCAGCTTTATCAACATTTAACAAAGCATCCAAATATCAAGCAGGTCTATAATTACTTTCTATTTGTTTTCTCACCTTTGACATGTTTCTCTTCATTTTATATGATGATTTTTAGACTTGGGTAGCAAAATGTTCTACCCAAGTGTAAATTTTAACTTCAGAATTCACTGAACTCCTAGGTCTGCAACAACTTTTATTATTCACTCTCTTGGATAATCAAAAAACCAGAGATGAGTTAAGGCTATTCTGGACTGAAGATATAGTGAACTCTTCTCAGAATGATAGAAAATCCAGATTTTGGGGTTGCCTGCAGAAACAGAATCTTCAGTGGGAACTGATTATAAGCCAAACTTTACTCTTTAGGAGGGTGAGGTGAATTAACGAAATGCGTTCCAGGAACTATACTGCCCAAATAATCTCAGACAAATCTTAGGTCTCATGGCAGAAGGTCAGGGATTCTGCCTGACTGGCACAGGTAAGGACTCATAATGTTGCACAGAACTAGTTCCTACACTACACTGGATATGAACAACCAGCTTATGCAGATCCACATCAGGAAGAACAATCCAACACCCTGAGAAGTCCAATGGGCTGTAGGCATCTGGATCAAATAAGAATCACTGAACCACTATAGGACTTTTTTTCTGGCTTAATGAGTGAAGATAGAAGATACCAAATTGAGGGCATGCCTACTATAATGAAGAAAGTATGGCAAAGAACAGCTAACTTGAAAAACATGCAAAGCACAAGTTCCTGAATATAGAGAACACAAAAGATCTTCCTTTGATACAAATTTCTGGATTCTTAGCAACATATTTGTGCTTGCTTACTTACTATTTCAATATTTGTATGTTTGTTGTGCCAGGGACCAGGTAATATTTACCATTATCTACATATTTTAAATGTGCATCTCATTTCATGAATTCTATCTAATAAGCTGCTCAAAGATAAAATTGAAATTTTGCATTTGAAAATATTGTACTTGGTTGAGTTAGAGAAGCCAAGGCATCTCTACTACTCAGAAAGGAACACAAGAAAGTAAACGAAACTTTTCTGAATACAGTGAGGACACTTGGGCTTAATAAGAGTGTGAGCATAATTCACACATTATTTTTGTATTATTTTGTTGCTAGTGTTAAGTACCATTGAGTCGGGATTGACTCATACTGATCCTATGCACAAAAAAACAAAACACTGCCCTATCCTAATCCAACTTTATGATCATTGCTAAACCTGAGCCCATTGCTTCTGCCACTGTGTTAATCCAGTCTCATTGGGGATCTTACTCTTTTTCTCCAACACTCCACTTTACCAAACATAATATACTTTTCAAGGGACTAATCCCTGTTGATAATATGTGCAAAGAATGAGAGATGAACTCTGGTCATGTTGGCTTCCATGGAACATTCTGGCTGTACTTCTTCCAACAAGATTGGTTAGTTCTTTTAACAGTTCATGGTATTTTTAATATTCTCTTCCAACACTATTTCTTAAACGCATCAATCCTTCTACATTCTTCCTTATTCACTGTCCAAATTTCACATGCATATGAAGTTACTGAAAACACTATGGCTTGCATCAGGTGCACCTTAGTTCTCAAACTGACATGTTTTCTTTTCAACACTTTAAAGAGATCTTGTGCAGCAGATTTTCCCAGTGTGTCATTTTATTTCCCGACTGCTACTTCCATGAATGTTGGTTGATCCAAGCAAAATGAAGTCTTTGACAGTTTCCACCCTTTTTCCATTTATATGGATGTTGTTTATTGATCCAATGGTTACGATTTTTGTTTTCTTTATATTGAGACACAACCAATACTGAAGGCTGTGGTCTTTGATCCTCATCAGTACATATTTTAAGTCCTCTTTGCAAACAGCAAGCAAGGTTATATAATCAGCATATCACAGGTTGTTAATAATTCTTCTGCATTTTTCTGCATATAATCCAGCTACTCAGATTATGTGCTCAGCATACATTTTGAATAAATGTGTTGAAAGAATGCAACCCTGATGCACAACTTTCCTAATTTTAAACCATTTGATGTTCCCTTGCTCTGTTTAAACAACTGCCTCTTGGTCTGTGTGCAGGTTCATCATGAGCACAAGGAAGTGTTCCGAAATACTCATTCTTTGCAATGCTGTCCATAGCTTGTCATGATCCACACAATTGAAAGCCTTTGCATAGTCAATAAGGTACAAGTGAACAACTGGTATTCTCTGCTTTCAATCAAGATCCATCTGACATCAGCAGTGATATCCCTTGTTCCATATCCTCTTCTGTATCCAGCTTGAACCTTTGGAATTTCTTTGTCAGTGTATAGTTACAGTCATTTTCGTATTAACTTTAGCAAGATCTTACTTACACATGATAGTAATAATATTGTCTGATAATTTCTGCATTCCATTGGGTCACTTCTCTTTGGAATATGCACAAATATGAATCTCTTCCAGTCAGTTGGTCAGATAGCTGTCTTCCAAATACTTGAAATAGAACAGTGAGTGCCTCCACTGCCACATCAATTTGTTGAAAGATTTCAATATGTATTCCGCCAATTCCAAGTGCCTTGTTCTTTGTCAATGCCTTTGCTGCACCTTATTCCTTCTTTATCAGTAGCTCTTGATTATATGCTACCTATTGGAATGGTGAAACATCAACCATTTATTTTTTGGTACAGTGACTCTGTGTATTCCTTCCATCTTTTTTGCTGCTTTCTGCATCATCAACTATTTTGCCCATAGAATCCTTCAATATTTCAAGTCAATGCTTGAATTTTCTCTTCATTTCCTTCAGCTTGATAAATGCTTAGTGTGTTCTTCCCTTTTGGTTTTCTAACTACAGGTCTTTGCACATATTGTTATAATATTTGTCTTCTTGAACTGCCCTTTGAAAATTTCTGTTCAGCTCTTTTTCCTCCTCATGTCTTAAATTTGTGTTAGGATATCTACACAAGTTTCAGAGTCTCTTTGACATCCATTTTGGTCTTTTCTTCTTTATTATCTTCTTAATGACCTCTTGCTTTCTTTCTGTCATATACTTCATGACAGAACTTTTTAATGATGAATATGATGTCATTCTTCAATTTGTCATTCCAACATAGCAAACCATGTGATTTTCAGATTCAAAATGGCCAATACCAATCCATTTCAGCTCACTGATGCCTAGCATATCAATGTTTATGTGTTCCATTTCACTTTTGACAGTTTCCAATTTTCCTTAATCTGTACTTCATACATTCCATGTTCCAATTATTAGTGGATGTGTACAGTTGTTTCTCTTCATTTTGAGTTGTGCCCATCATCAAATGACGGTCCCAAAGGCTTTACTCCATTCCATCATCACAGTCAACTCTACTTTGAGGATGCAGCTTTTCCCCAGTCATATTTTGAGTGCCTTCCAACTTGAGGGGCTTATCTTCCAGCACTATATCTGACAATATTCTGATGCTCTTCATCATGTTCCAATATTTACTATTCTGGTGCTGACTGTGTTCCACTGCTATTCATAAGGTTTTCAGTGACTAAATATTCAGAAGTTGTCCATCTTTCCTTTTTCCTAGTCTGTGTTCTTCTGAAAGCTCAGATGAAACCTACCCAACATGGGTAATACTGCTAGTATTTAAAGTACCCATGGTATAGCTTCCAGAATCACAGCAATAGGCAAGTCACCACAGTACGACAAACTGACAGAGAAGTGATGTTTTTTATTATATGCAGAGAAAATTAAGACATTAACTACACACTTTGTCTTACTTTTATTAATAAAAAGCATATACATGTGATTCTTCATAAATTATTGGGAATTGTTGCCAAGAGACTTGTTGACAAATTTTAAACAACTTTTTATACTAAAGTTTCTTCTGCTAATCAACCAGACATCTTGCTCTACATTTCCCCTAATAGGTTATCTGCACTTGTTTTGTGCTTGGGTGAAAATACAACAGCCCTTGTGTCTACAATTTAAAGTAGTAAAGGAAATGGTGTATCAGAAAACCTCACCTCCTAGGGTATTGTAGTTATTAAAAAATAGATTCTAGAAAGCATGTTAATTTATCACTATTGACATTCAAAACAAACTTAGCCACAAGCCTGATGCCTGGATGCCTTGTCAATAGCTGCAACATGAGAAATGTGTGCCCAGGGGAATC
>NW_006408797.1:2193059-2195722 GCF_000296735.1 Chrysochloris asiatica | reverse complement strand
CTAAGTGCCTGTTTTTTATTATGTAAATGTGAATCCAAAAGATACCCTAGAGCATATCCAGAATCTCTGTGATGGACAAAGGCTACTCTCCCCATTCCTATTGACTTTCCTATTGACTTTCATTGTTACTGAATGGGAGGTCGGAATATTTGCACACAGACCAGGATACCCCTCAGTTTTTGGAAGGTCTATATTATTGAACTCCTTCTAATGGATTGCATTGGTTTCTCCTGAATGCTATTGTAGACAGTTCTAATCCTATGGTGTTTTCTGAGTAAATGAGCTGTCTCTGCCAGGTCACAAATCCGTTCTAGCAAATTCAAGAAGGAAAGAAACACTAATTTAATTATGTTAAGGTTGTTGTTGTTGTTGTTAAGTGCTGTTGAGTCAGTTCCTATCCATTATGACACAGACACCATATAGAGTTTCTGAGGAGTAGCTGGTGGGTTTGGATTGCTAGCTTGTTGTTCAAATTAATTTAAGAAGAACACAAATTATCCTACAGCATCACACCAGGACTTTGTTGTTGTTAAAGTGCCTTCAATTCATTTCTGACTTATAACAACCCTGTAAAGGGTCTCCAGTTAATATTGTACTCTGTATTAACTCCATTTCTCTTTTAAAATCTCATTGTAACTGATCTACAATGGAATCCTTCACTTCTCTGAACAAGAAGGGTTCCCTGTATACATAAAAATTAACTGCTTGACTAAAACCTATAGAAATTTATGACTAAATTTCTTTGTGCTTAATTTTTTAACAAACAGAAACACTAGTGCATAAAGCAAAAACAGTGCGTAAAACTGATAGTGAGCTAGTCAGATTCTTCTTGCCTCTGCCTAGCTTCTTCTGGATTCTGAAACATGGACAGAACTAATTAGATGAGTTTCTGAGACTCCTTAGAGATAAGACATAATAGACTCCCTGACCTTCCTCCCCTTCAGCAATTATGTTGACAAAGAAAAAATGTGAATATATATATTTTATTACAACCTGAAGACATTGAAAACTTCACCTCTTAAATATTCTTGATATTCCATTGTAATATTTTGTAGACTGAGCTAACTCTGTCCATATACATCAATATCTATCTAACAATTTAGACAAAATGTATAACGTTTCTAAAAGTTTTTATTCCAGAGACTCACCTATGACCCATACTTGGAATTGTGCTTCATTGTAGTATGTGGAATTTATAAATAAACACTTGTATACCCCTTCATCTGAAGGACGAATGTGTAGAATCCTCACAGACACTTGTCCTTTGTTCATATTCTCTCCCAGCAACTCTGTCCTCCTTTGGTACTCTGGACTCTGCTGCTCCATATGATGCTGGAAATTCTTATAATGATATAATATATTTGAAGGGTGATCACGATACCATTTCACTTCCATTTTCTGAGCATCTACTGGTGGACTGAGATGACAGGAGAACACAGCCTCTTCTCCTACCAAGACAGTGACTGATGTTTTTGGTCCTATCACATGGAACTGCCCTGGAAAAAAATTAAGAAAGTGATACAATCAGCACTGAGACTGTGGCAGGTGTGGTTAAAACCATTTTATGAAAAAGAAAGTTGTTGTTGTTACGTGGCATAGAGTTTATTCCAAGTCATAACAACCCTGGCTTCCAAGGAGCAGCAGGTGAGTTTGAATCACCAGCCTTGCAGTCCAAACTAATCATGAGTTCAAGTGCTTATCCTATGGTGCCACACCAGAAAGTACATAAGACAATATTATACTTTTGTGACCCATGGAGCTTTTGGATGGACTAGAATGAAAAACCTGGAGATATACTTTTGAAAATCAGGCAATAAAGGCAATTCCTAACACAAATGAACAACCCAATTCTTAGGTAAATCTATAATAAAACCTATGTAGCAACTAGTACTATCAAGTCTTCTTACTTGGAAGACTATAGTTGACCCTTGAACAACACAGTTTTGAATTTCCTTTTGCTTTTGCAATGAGCTCAAGTGTGAACTCACTGCAATAGCAACAGAAAAAAAAAAAAAATTGCAGATAAATGGATCTATATGGTTCAAACCCATGTTGTTCAAAGTTCACCTGTAGTTTTCCTATAATTTATATTAACAGGATGTGTGTAATAGATTGTATTTGCATGGATAAATAGAAGACTAAGATTTATTTCTGTGTTTCACTCTCTTTAGTGGATTGTTCTGATGCCACATTAACAGATAGCCTGTTATATGCATCGCAATCTGAATTAATGTTTATTTCATAAAATTTTATATTTGTGGAGAGGATTGGTCTATATTAGCAGATTTTATTTTTAATTATTTCTCAAAATCTTATTTTTCTTTATTTCTTTTTATTATTTGTATACAGGTGAACTTCATACATAGTGTGAAAAATAAGCAAAAATAAAGAAATTGAAGTGTAAGTTTTATTCTAAGCAGTTATTCTACATGCATATAAGGATACCATCCTAATTCCAAAAACCAACAACAATGGCTCAAAATAGACTAGTTACAATAAGGTTTATAAAGGGAAAAGAGAAGATCAGCTATTGGCTAATCTTAACAAGAGTTATTAAAACTTGCCCTCTCTTTTTTACTGAGATCAACTGATATCCAGTCACAAGGTGACCTTTGGCCCTCCACCTTCCTGCAGCCATGATAATGTTGTTGTTAAGTGCCATT
>NW_006408797.1:2191311-2192755 GCF_000296735.1 Chrysochloris asiatica | reverse complement strand
ATTAGTAACACTCATCCCTCATATTTTAACTGTTGCGTATATAAACATGGTAGGAAAGTTCAGATTAAGCAGGATATATACATATTTTTCTATTTGATGTTGTTAAGTGCCGTCAAGTGGCTCTGATTCATAATCACTCTGTATATGGTTTCTGGAGACTACCAACCTTGTGGTTAGCAATCCAATGCTTATCCTGCAATGTCACACAAGTTTGCTCCATTTGGACAAACTAAATTTTGAGTATAAGTAAACCAAAACTTAATATCAAATCCTCTACCATCAAGTTATTTTCAACTCCTAGTGACCTTATAACAGACCTGTAGGACAGAATAGAATTACTCCTCAATGTTTCCCAGACTACAAATCTTTCTGGAAGCAGAGGAGAGGCAGCAAGATGGTAGACTAGGCAGAAAGGCAGCATGGATCCTTTACAGCAAATATATGGAAAGCCAAATGAAACATTTGCAGATGTCAATCCTGGAATCCTGAGCTTCAGATGAAGGGTTAGTGAAGTGAACTGAATGCTTACTAGGAGAGAAAGCTGAACAGATGTGGCAAAAAAGGAGACCTGTGGTGACCAAGAAGAAGCAGCATGTCCATCTTAAGCTTATGTGAGCAGCTTCAGAGACAAAAAAAAAAAAAAAGAAGAAGACAACCATAAGACATAATTGGCATTGCAAAAACATACCAGTGGTTCATGGAGATAAAAGTGCAATTTTTTTATTGCTCACCCTGGTGACCAGAGGTGAGGCTAGCAGCCCCAGAGAAGCTCCTACTTTCCTGGCAGTAAGAGTTGCACAGGGTGAGTGTCACAGTTGTGATCCCCATTAAAGAAAGGGTAAGCTATTCGCATTGACCCCATTCAGTCAGGCCCTATTCCAAATCTTCAGAGGTGGCATTGGGCAGCCCTGGACTAGCCCTCACTAGGAAAAGCAACTGAACATATAAGTGAGGGAAATGGAGGGAAAATGAAACTGGTGATCTGTGCTGGTTAGCCAGGTGCAGCATGACCATCTTGTGTGGGCAATTTTGAAGGTAAGAGGGTGGTAGGTTATGCAAAGGCATACCACTTATTGGCAGAGAGACACATGTCTCATTATGCTGGTGACCAGAAGTGTGGCCAGTCCCTACTTCGTACACGCCCAGGAAAGCTCCCGCTCTCTGGGTGGTCATAGTCACATCAAAGGGAGTGGAAAACTAGCAGCACCAACCACCACACTTGCTATCAAGTGTGGCCTGTTCAGAAGGTATCTGAAAGTAAGAGGCCCTGCAGGATGCCTTCTGAAGCAGAAATACCCTGATCCCCAGCTGATTAGGATTTTGCACAAACTACTTCCAGATTGGGTGGCCAGAACAGACAACACCTACAGGAATTCCAACTAAGGTTGAGAGTGTTACAGTTTCATCCCATGCCACCCATGACATGAGGTCCTTGACTGGCAGG
>NW_006408797.1:2188560-2190811 GCF_000296735.1 Chrysochloris asiatica | reverse complement strand
CTGGATCAATGACAACAACAGACAAATCCATTCTAAGCTGAACTGCATGAAGACTCAGCAGGCAGTGGTACAAAATCTCATCCCCTAATCACACCTACCAGAAGGAATTAGATGAGTAACTAAGAATACACCAATATACAATCACAGATTTAATACAAGTACCACACCACCACGTCTCAAAAGTAGCAGACAATGTTTTGTTCACATGAAGAAGCAAAACAGAGTAGTTCAAATGAGTGACCAAGAGGCAAAACTAAAAAACACTTTTGAGGAAGAAGAGACATTGGAGCTACTGGAAAAATAATTGAATAGAATGATATTTGTTGTTGTTGTTGCTAAATGCTGTCTAGTTGGTTCTGACCCTGTATAAGGTTTCCAAAGAGCAACTGGTGAGTTTGAACCACCAACCTGGTGGTTGCAAGCACATTCACTGACAGTGCCACACCAGGACTTCAGGAATTATATTTAGGTACCTCCAAATGAATGACAGAAAGTTCAAGGAAAAGAAGCAAGAATTCAGGAAAAGACTACAAGAAGAATCAAACAAAATAGATAAACAATTGGAGACAATGCAAAACCTGCAAATATAAATCCAGAAGATTAAGACTAGGATTTCAGAAATGGACAACACATTGAAAGGGCAAAAGAGTAGATTTGAATCACTGGAAGGCCAAATTAGTTAGCTTAAAGATAAAGCTCTCAACACTTGTAAACTACAACAATCAGGGGGTAAAAATGAAAAAAAAATCTAAAGAAAACCTAGAATTCATGTGGAACAACATGAACAGGAATAACTGATGAGTGACCAGAATCCTAAACAGGAAGAAATAAAGGAAAGTACAGAAAACATAGTCAGAGAACTTTTGGAAGAAAATTTCCCTAATATCATGAAAGATGAGATCAGCATTCAAGAACCTGAACAAACCCCAAAATGGATAGACTCCAAAAAAAAAATAGTGAAGACATTTCATAACTAAACTCTCTAAAATCAAAGGCAAAGAAAATATACTGACAGAAACTCAGGATAAACGAAAAGTTACCTAAAAAGGAGACCCAATAAAATTAACTTCTGATTTATCATCAAAAATCATTCAGGTAAGAAGACAATGGGAAGACATATTTTAAAAACTCTGAAAGAAAAATATTGCCAACCAAGACAAACCCAGCAAAACTGTCCCCCAAATGCAATGTTCAAATTAAAGCATTTCCAGATAAACAGACATTAAAGGAAGTTACCAGGTCATCTTAAAATTAAAAAAATAATAATAAAGGAAATCCTTTACACTGAGAGCCAACAACAGTAGACAATAACCTGAGATTGATATACACAGCAACATCACCCAGAATTTAATTCAAATATTGAAGCATCCAAAGTAAAACAAACCTACAAGACTGAAAATAGGGAACCAGAGATATCAGTCTATAATAAAGATAACTACAAAGCAAAAAGAAAGAAAGGTGTAGCTACAGAACTTTCAAATGACGAGGAAGTCAATATAGTTCCATAGAAGACAAACTGTTTTAAACTAGGAAAGAAATAAACAAATTACAGGATAGCTTCAAAGACAATTATTACACCTCTATATCTAATCAAGAGAGTCCTGGTGTGGTACTGTGGGTTAACACGCTAGACTGCAAAATCGGTATGAACCTCAAAGTCAGTGGTTCAAACTCACCAGCTGCTCCTTGGAAACCATACACAGGGTCTCTATGGGTCAGACCCAACTCCAGCACGCTTAACAACAACAGTATGAAGATTTAGTAAACATTATAACAACAGCAATAAAGAAATTTATAAGAAAATGCACAAGCAAAATGAACTAAGAACAGAAAACTGTGTACAACAAAGAAAATAATAGTCTCACTAAAACACACAGCAAAAATGACTGCAGTCAATTCATAATTATCAATAATTATATTGGACATAGATGGATAAAATGTACCAATCAAGGGACACAGAGTAGTAGAATGGATACGAAAATAGGATCCTTCAATATGCTGTCTTCAAAAGACAACCCTTATACACAAAGCTAATGGCAATCAAAAAAAAAAAAAAGCAGGGGTGGCAATAATGATTTCTGATTAAAATAAACTTACCCAGCATGACAACATTCTCCAGTGACTGTTCCCTCCTGACAATATGTCCAAAATATGAGAGACAAAGCTTAGCCATCCTGGCCTCCAAGGAGCACTCTGGCTGTACTACTTCCAAAACAGATTTATTGGTTCTTTTGGCAGTCCATGGCACTTT
>NW_006408797.1:2184359-2187635 GCF_000296735.1 Chrysochloris asiatica | reverse complement strand
ATTGGCACTTGTTCATATGGTACCTCTTGAAATGGTTGAACATTAACCATTTCCTTTTGGTACAATGACTGTGTATTCCTTCCATCGTTCCTTGATGCATTCTGCATCATTCAATAATTTTCCCAGAGAATCTTTCAATAACAAAAGTCGAGGCTCGAATTTTTTCTTCAGTTCCTCCAGCTTGAGAAATGCTGACCATGTTCTTCCTTTTTCATTTTCTAATTCCAGATCTTTGCATATTTTATTATAGTATTTGGTTTTATCTTCTCGAGCTGATCTTTGAAATTTCTGTTCAGCTCTTGGACCTCTTCAGTTCTTCTATTTGCTTTAACATCTCTATGTTGGAGAGCAAGTTTCAGAGTCTCTTCTGACATCCATTTTGACCTTTTCCTTCTTTCTTGTCTTCTTAATGAATTTTTGCTGTCTTCACGTATGATGTTCTTGATGTCATCCACTAATTCTTCTGGTCTTTGGTCTTTAGTGTTTAATGTATCAAATCTGTTTTTCAGATGATCTCTAAACTCAGGTGAGATAAATTCAAGATCATATTTTCATTCTCGTGGACTTGTTTTCCTTTTGTTCAACTTCAGTTTGAATTGGCATATCAATAATTGATGGTCTGTTCCACAGTCTTCCCCTGGCCTTGTTTTCACTGATGATATGGAGCTCTTCTAGTATGTATATATAGTGTAGAGTCCTGATGTGGTGCTGTGGATTAATACTCTGGACTGTAGAGTCAGTTTGAACTGCAAGGTTGGTGGTTCAAGCTTACCAGTCACACCTTGGAAACCCTTTACAGGGTCGCTATGGGTTGGAACCAACTCAACAGCACTTAACAATAACATCATAAGGTAAAGTAAGACATTCTATAAGATGCCTTTTATTAATCATTATAAATTTTTCTTTTTAAATGGAATTAATATACATCTCCCCCCCTAAAAAAACTAACAACAACAACAAAAATAACCAGAGGGAATAGAAGCAAATACTGTTGAAAGATGATGCACAGAGCGGGATTGTAATCATTGCGATGAAATGATGAGTATAAAAGTGATGTTTTCCCATGTAAACTATCACTCAATTCACAATTAAAAAAAAAAAAAAAAAACGTTTTGACCAGTGGAACTAAGATGGTGGTTAAGTCACGTACATCATGCAATTTCCCTACAACAAAGAACCAAGAAATCAAGTAAAGTTGATATAGATGACAATCTGAAAACACAGATTGGCACACAGAAATAGGAAAAGTTAGATCAAACATCTAAAGGAAGGTTTAACAATGAAAACCACAAATAAGGTGGCTTATGAACTTTAGGTGCCCTGCTAACAGCACAGCATAGTATGAACATCTTGAAACAAAGCAATCAGCATTCCCAGATGTTTAGCATAGGAGGGCAACTTCACAGAATCCCTAATAGGATAAAGAAGTAATGTTTAGACAAACCTAGAATGAAACAAGTTGTGCAGAACATGAATTGGTTCTATGGAGGAAAAGTACAGGAAGAGAGGTAAGAATCCTAGGGATCCAGGCAACCATAGAGCAGGAAGGCCAGAAAATGGGATCAAAACTACTCACCATTAGTAGTTCCTGATCATTTGTGTGGATGATGTTGGCAGAGTGGAGGATCCATGGAATGACTGCTAGAGATCACTTACCCGGCCAGAATCTGTACAGTCCCTCCTTGCATTTGGTCAGGTCTGGGTTCTAATTACACACTGCAGGGAGTAACCTGCCACCTATGCCAGACACTCAGAGAAACACACTCCTTCTAACCTCTCTGGTCCTCTTGGAGACCAGCAGTGTTCTCCCTTCTTCTGCCACCCAGTGATGCCTTGTGCTGTTCTTACACTGGCAGATATACAAGTGGTGTCCAACTTTAGTCAGAGATGTGGCATTCCCACGTAGAAATTTCTGATAGTAGGCTCATCTGTGCTTTGCCTACTTCATGCTTCTCTGGCCATTCCATGATTTGGTGACATGAGCTCCAATCACCAAATCAGTGATTAGAGGCACAAGGTATACCTACCATCTACAAAGCCCAACCTCCCAGCAACTAATAGTGCAAATTTCCATGTTACCACATGATAATGGATGACCTGTGCACCCTTCTCCCAACTAGATAGCAACCAGTACTGCATACAGTAACCAGCAAAAAGACTCTGTACCTATATCCCAATGTCCAATCAGACAAACATCACCTCATCAGCATCTCCAGTCACATCTGACAGGTGCCATCTAAACTTAAGCCAAACGATGTGCAGGAGATGCTACTACCCACATTCAACATGTGCCCAGCTGCAATGTCATATATATGACAACCAAATAGTTCCTTCTGTGAAAGTGTACTGAAATCTCCTAGTAATCTAACATCTACAGAGATGTCAATTCATGAATGCACAGTAATACTACTCTCATTAATTTCGGTAGCAAAACCCATACAGCAAGCAGATATATAGACATTCTTCCATGACCTCTAGATAGTTCATTAGCTTCTAGCATGAACATGGAAGAACCCCAAAGACCTACAAGGGCTGTGGAGGGACTCTGACCACCCAACACTTGTCACCAAATAACAGGAAGAAAATTTGCTCTCCCACTCCTACTCAATCCAGTTAAGGAACACAATTGAGTTGATCACAGAGGACTCCATGTGGATGTGACCCACCAAATCTACAAGTCAGAGAAAATCAGAGCCAGCGTACATAAACTACCAAAGTTCAAGACACTAAACAGCAACAATTACAATAAGCAAAGGAAGAAAAGCATTCTAAAGAGAAAGATAAGAAACAAAGTACTAGATACATCAAAGCAAAACAAAAATATCACTACAAAAGAAACATAGTAGAGTCAATCAAGAAATACACTAACTAACACCTACAAAGACAGCAGACAATAACAAATCATATAAAAATGACACCATAAAATGGCTCAAACAAGGGAGTGAAATACAGAGACAGAAAACCTTCTTGAAGAAGACATGTTAATAGAACTACGTGATAAAGAAGGAAAAGACTTATACAAGGGGTTTTCAAAAAAGTTTGTGGAAAAATCCATTATCTTTTCATTCCAATTTTCCTCAAAATTGATTAGGCCTCCTTGTATATAAGATCTTCAAAGAGAACAAGGAAAACACAGGCAAAAACTGTAGAGGAATTCAAGAAAGCATTGTAAGAGCAAATTGGCAAAATAATTACATAATTAAAAACGATATAAGAGCAACCTCTAGAGATCCAGAAAATTAACAACAAAATATTACAGATAACACAATACAAGGA
>NW_006408797.1:2182402-2182952 GCF_000296735.1 Chrysochloris asiatica | reverse complement strand
GATGATGCATGGAGGGGATTGTGACCATGGCAATGAAACAATATATGATAGGATGAATGTAAAACTAATATTCTCCCATGTAAACTATCACATAATTCACAATAAAACATTTAAAAAAAAAAAAAAGATGGAATGAATTCACAGATTCACTATACCAAAAAGAAATGTTGATGTTCTGCTGTTCAAAAGGTTGCTATAAATCAGAACTGACTCAACAGCAGCTAGCACCAAAAAACAACATGAAGTTATTCCCATGAGTGCAAATACAATGTAATGAACTCTATGATGATTGGCTATAAGCAATCAATTAGAAGGATGTTTTCTCAGGGGTGTGGTCTGCATTTCATATATTAGACACTCAAGAGAAGCTTGTTTTTTCTGCTTAGTCTGGATCTTGCATCTGGCTTGTCCTCAAATGTATAATTCTATTGGACTTGAGTCAGTAGTCTACTCTTGTTGTCAGGTGCCATCGAGTTGGAACCGACTCACAGTGACCCCATGCACAGCAGAACGAAACAATGTCCGATCCTGGGCCAACCTCACTACCGCT
>NW_006408797.1:2174149-2181277 GCF_000296735.1 Chrysochloris asiatica | reverse complement strand
CCATATCCACACATAAAGTGTGCAGAGGACACACTTATCATCAAAGCAGTGAGGAAAAAACTTTTAACAGAGTCCCAGCCTCCTCAAAGACTGCTCTGGTTATTATTTTATGTAAGCCAGATTTGGCACTGGGAACTCCCCTAATTAAATTAAGACACCTAATTACAATGTGGCTGATTTGGCACTTTAGTAGGAGAGCCCAAGTGGATGCATTAAATCAACAATGACAAGTTAAGTGTACTTACTATAATGGACAGCAGAATTAAAGTTGTTGTTGCTGTTATTAGGTATCATTGAATTGCTACCAACTCATTGTGACCTTATATACAACAGAACGAAACAATGCCTGGTCCTGAACCAACCTCACAATTGTTGCTCCACTTGAGTCCATTGCTGCTGCCACCACTGTGACAATCCATCTCTTTGGTTAGGTGTCTTCCACTTTTTCATTGACCCTCCACTTTAACAAGCATGATGTCCTTTTCCAAAGACTGGTCCTTCCTGATAATATATCCAAAGTATGACAAACAAAATCTCACCATCACAGCTTCTAGGGATCATTTTGGCTATACTTCTAACAACACAGATTTGTTTGTTCTTTTGTCTGTCCATGGTCTTTTAATATTCTCCTCCAACACCATAACTCAAATAAATCAATTCTTCTATGGTCTTCCTTAATCACTGTCCAACTTTCACATACACAAGTGATTATTGAAAATACCATGGCTTAGGTCAGATGCACCTTCATCCTCAAACTGACATCTTTGCTCTTGGACACATTAAAGAGGTATTGTGTAGCAGATTTGCCCAATACAAATACATCGTTCAATTTCTTGACTGTGGCTTCCATGAGTGTTGATATTTGATCAGAGTAAAATGAAGCCTTTGATAACTTCATTTTTTTCTCCATTCATCATGATGTTGTTTATTGGTCCAGTGCTGAGTACTTTTGTTTTCTTTACATTTAGCTGCAGCCCATACTGAAGGCTGTGTGACCTTAGATCCTCATCAGCCTCTTTGTTTTTGGCAAGCAAATTTGAATCATCTGCAAGTTGCAGGTTGTAACTGTGTCTTCCTCCATTTCTGATGCCACATTCTTCTTCCTTTGCATTACAACCGTCAGCAATTATTAATACACCTTGATTGCATGTTTGGTCAATTTCAGACTGAAGAAGTTGATCGAATACTTCAATTTCATCTTCAGTAGCTTTAGTGGTTGGTGTGTAAATTCTAATAATAGTGGTATTAACTGGTCTTCTTTGTAGGCTTATGGCTATTATCCTATTACATACAGCATTGTAACTCAAGATACATTTTTAAATGTTCTTTTTTGATGATGAATGAAATGCTATTCCTTTCTATTTGTTATTTACAACATAGTAAACCATGTGATTGTCAGATTAAAAATGGCTGATATCAGCACAATTCAGCTCACTAATGCCTAGGATATTGATCTTTTTGCCTTCCATTTCATTTTTGACAGTTCCAATTTTTCTAAATTCAAACTTCATACATACATTCTTTGTTCCAATTATTAATGAATGTTTACAGCTGTTTCTCCTTATTTTAAGTTGTGCCCCATCAGCAAATGAAGGTCCCAAAAGCTTTACTCCATTAGCATCATCACAATCAATTCTACTTTGAGGAGACAGCTCTTCCCCTGTCATATTTTGAGTGCCTTCCAAACTGAGGGCCTCTTCTTCTGAAACTATATGTGACAATATGCTAGTGTTTTTCATCATGTTTCAATATTCAGTATTCTGTTGCTATCTGAGACAGTGCTATGCTGCTATTCATAAGGTTTTCAGTGACTAAATATTCAGAATTAGTCTGTCACTCCTTCTTCCTCATCTATCTTAGTCTAAATCTCATCTGAAACCTGTCCACCATGGGTAACCCTGCTGGAATTTAAAATACAGATTGCATAGCTTCCAGAATCACAACAACTCAAAAATGAACACCATACGACAAACTGACAGAAAAGTGGTAGAGAAATAAAGTAGTAATTGCAACAGTCTGATGTGTGGATTTATGGCTTTGTCTATTTAGGCAGGGTGTCCCTAAGAGTGAAATAGATGGGAAACTTTTACTTTATCTGTACAAGAGAACAAATGCTAGGTTAAGTGAATGGCAGTCTAACTTTAATCTCCAGAATACAGTCATGAGCTCTCAATTGTAATCCAGTTTACAGACCTACAACCCTTTGAATGAAGGGGTGACTGGGCTCCCTTAAGGAAACACTCCGCTACACTTTCAGCTTTTAACCTTTCTCCCAGTCTTTCCAAAAGGGATCTTTTACAAGAGTGATTGTTCATTGGGGAAAAGGAAATAATCAGACTTTCTGGGGATTACTGGACACTGGTTCTGAATTGATACTAGTTCCAGGAGATGCAAAATGTCACTCTGGTTCACAAATCAGAGTGGGGATGCATGAAGGTCAGATTATTTTTGGAAGCCTTAGCTAAATTTCATCTCACTGTGAGTTCAGTGAGACCTCCAACACTTCTATAGTGATTTCCCCATTCCAGAATGCATAATCAGAATAGACATACTCAACAATTAGCAGAAATCCCACATTGGATCCCAGAAATGTGATATAAGGGTTATTATTGTTGGAAAATCCAAGGAGAAATTATTAGTGCTACCTTTATATAGCAAAATAGTAAACCAAAAGCAATACCACATTCCTAGAGGGATTACAGAGATTTTTGTTACAATCAAGAACTTGAAGCATGCAGGAGATTCCCACCACATCCCCATTTAACTTGCCTATCTGGTCTGTACAAAAAATTGATGGATTGTGGAGAATGATAGAAGTATCATAGACAATATATCCCTCATTTAGGTGTGCTACTCCAAACAATTAATCAAGTGACTCAAAAAGTTGTTAATTTAGAGTGAGAACCATAACAAGAGAAGGCTCTGAAACAAGTCGTGGCTGTCATGCAAACCACTGTAATACTTGGGCCCGCTGATCCAATGGTATTTGAAGTATCAGCAGCAGATAGAGATGCAGTTTGGAGCTTTTGGAAGGCCCCTATTGATGAATCACAGTGCAGGCCCTTAGGCTTTTGGGCCAAAGCCTATCATCCTCTACAGATAACTACTCTCCTTTTGAGAAACATATTTTGACTTGCTAATGGACCTTAGTAAAGACTGAACACCTAACTATGGGCCATAAAATTACCATGAAACCAGAGCTACCCATTATGAACTAGATGTTGTCTGATCCACAGAAGAATAAAGTTGCATATAAGAGACCTGGCTTGAGCAGGATCTGAAGACACAAGTAAGTTGCAACTGAAGTGTGGCAATGGGCCTATGATCATGGAATTCACTGGTCTTACTATGTTCCTCATCATCCTGAAGCAGCTGGCTTAATTGAACAATGGAGTGGTCTTCTAAAGGCATAATTATAGTGCCAGCTAGGTAGAAATATGTTGCAGGGTTGGGACAATGTTCTCCAGGTGGCTGTGTGCACTCTAAACCAGTGTTCAATATATGGTGCTATTTTTCCAATTGCCAGGATCCATGAGTCCAGGAACCATGGATTGTAAATGGGAGTGGCACCACTCACTATTACTCCTAATGACCAACTTGAGAAATGTTTGCTTCCTGTCCCTGCAAGTCTATGCTCTTCAGGTCTGGACATTTTAGTTCTGAAGACAGGAATGCTCCCACCAGCAGACACTGAACTTATTCCATTGAACTGGAAGTTAAGAGTGCTGCCTGGTCATTTTGCACTCCTCATGCCACTGGATCAACAGGCAAATAAGGGAGTTACCATATGGTGAGGTATGATTGATCCTGATTACCAAGGGGAAATTGGCTTGACAATACAAAATGGAAGTTAAGAAGAACATATGTGGCATCCAAGAGATTATTTAAGACATCTTTTAGTACTACCATGTCTTGTGATTAAAGTCAATGGTAAACTATAGACACCAAATTTCAGCATGAAGACTAATAGCCCAGACCCTTCAGGAATGAAGATTTGGGTCATGCTATCTAGCAAAAAATTCGCAGCCTACTGAGGTGCTTGCTGAGGGCAAAGAGAATATAGAATGGGTAGTTGAAGAAGGTAGTTCTAAAAACCAGCTACAGCCATGTGACCAGTTGCAGTAACAAGGGCTGTAATTGTCATGAATATATACATACAAAACAAATGCAGACTTGCTATGGTTGGAACTAACTCAATGGCACTTAGCAAAATATATATATTGTTGTTAAATGTTATCGAGTTGGTTTTGACTCATAGCAATCCTATATAGGGTTTCTGAGGATCAACTGGTGAGCTTGAACTGCCAACCTTGCAGTTCAAATCTACTTTGCAGTCCAGTGCATTAACCCACAGAGCCAGACAAGAACTCTCTGTATATGCGTGTGTGTGTTTGTGTAGCACTGGTTTTACTTCTCCAAAGAAACCAGATTAAGACAAGAGGATCGATAAAATTGATAAACCAGTCACAAAATTTTAAAAAGAAAAAAATTAAAATATGCAAATAATGAAAATAAAGGAGATAAGTGAAATTGTAAGAGAACCAACTGAGATGATAGGGTCATGACAAAATATTATGAATAATTATAATTCCACAGTTTTGAAAACTTAGATGAACAAATATGTAAAAATACATTACCTACCTAACAAAACACCAATGGCTGTAGAATATTTGAACAGGCCCAAAACAAAAGAAGAAATTGACAACGTCGTTATAAAAAATAAATAAATAAACTCACAACATAAGAAAGCCCCAACTGATAAAGTTTCACTGGTAAATTCTGCCAAACATTCAAAAAACATTTGACACCAATTCTACTCAAACTATTGTAACACATAGAAAAGGAAGAAATACTCCCTAATTAAGCTATGAAACTACCATGAGTATGATACCAAGTTTGGGCGAGGATACTACACATGAAAAAAGAAAATTACAGCTCATTACCCTTCATTAATATACACACTCAAATTCTCAACAAAATTCTATTAACAGAACTAAATAACCTATCAAAAAAGCAATGCAAGGCCATTCATATTGGGATGCAAGGATGTTATTCATATTGGGATGCAAGGATAGTTCAACATTAGAAAATCATTCATCATGATTCACCTCATAATTAAAGCAAAGGAAGAAAACCACACAATCATCTCAATCTATAGAGAAAAGGTATTCGATTAATTCCACCATCATTTCCCAATGATAACTATTAGAAAAATAGTAACAGAAAGGAGATTCCTCAAAATAATTAAGGGAATATCTGCAAAACCAACAGTCAGCATTATTTTCTACAAAGAAAAGTTAAAGTCATTATCCTTGAGAACAGGAATCAGACAGGATGACCTTTAGCTCTGCTCTGATTCAACATTGTACTGCTAACAGTAAGGCAAAAGAGTTAAATAAAAGTTGTAGTTGCTCAGTTTTCTGGTTGTGAGATTGTGCTGCAGTTATGTAAAATGTTGCTATTGAGAGAAACTTTGTGAAGTGGCCTTTATGTACTATTTTTGCAACTTCTTATAAATCCATAATTATTTCCAAGTAAAAAGATTTGAAAATAAAAAAAAATTAAATATCAAAATCAAAGAAAAATAGTGAAAAATAATTATTATAGTCCAATTTTAAAGGTGGAAAATAATTATGATTACAAGATTGTTGTTATTAAGTGCCATTAAATCAGTTAGGGTTTCCGAGAAGTGGTTGGTGAGCTTAAACTACCAAATCTGCAGTTCAACCCAACCTTGCAATCCAGTGCATTAACCTACAGCACTACACCAGGACTCCATGGTTACAAGATTGGATGTTATGAATCATATAACATGGGGCTTTTATAAAACTAATGAGCATTCAGTTTATTTTAAAGTCAGAATCACATAAAGCAGTAAGAACAAGCAACAAGAATACTACAAGAAGAAATGTGACTTAAAGGAAAAGATAATATGACTGTTTCATAAAGAACTAGAAGGACTAATATCAAAGTTAATATACAGTTGTTAATACAAGGGACTACAGACTTAGTAGACGCTGCTATCAACATGCTATTTATATTCTAAAAATTCTTCCATGGGTATCTGTATTAATTCTGTGATGTCTGAGAAACATTCTTATTTTTTAAATAATCTTATACATCTAGAGTTATTTTTGCAGAACCACAAAAACCACTGCCATCAAGTAAATTCTGAATAATATCAACCCTGTATAAGATTTCTGAGAAGCAGCTGATAGGTTTGAACCACTTTTTTTGCAGTTCAAATTGACCTTGCAGTCTAGGGCTTCTCCTACAGCACCACACCAGAACTCCTCTTACGATCTGCAAAATTATAAACCTTTACAGGAGCCAACAGATTCACGTCGCCTGTAGAGAATCTGGGGAGTTTGACCAATCAACCTCTCAGTTAACAGCTCATTGTTTAACTCAACGTATCACTAGGTCTCCTTGCAGAAACACTGTTGTTGTTGTTTAGTGCCATTGAGTTGATTCTGACTCATAGTGATCCTGTATAGAATTTAAGAGGAGTGGCTAGTGGCTTTGAACCACCAACTTTGTAGTTCAAACTGACCTAGCACTCCAGTACATATTCTACATCACCATACCAGAACCACTAAAAATCCTAAAATATCTGGCGTTTAATCATGCAGCCAAAAAAATAACACATTCCTCAGCAAAGTAGGAATTTAAGGGAAATTCCCCAACATAATTAAAAGCATATATACCAAACCAACAGCCTACATTACTCTCAACGGAGAGAAACTGAAAGCCTTCCATCTGCGAACAGGAACCAGACAAGGATGCCCTTTGTCACCACTCTTATTCAATATTGTGCTGGAAGTCTTAGCAAGAACTATAAAGCAAGACAGGGTAATTAAAGGCACCTAAATTGGCAAAGAGGAAATAAAACTCTATTTGCAGACAATATGATCCTATACATAGAAAACCCCAAAAACTCAGTAAAAAAGCTACTAGACCTCATTGGAAAATTCAGCAAAGTGGCAGGATATAAGTTCAACATATAAAAATCAGTTGGATTCATCTATGCCAATAATGATAGCACTGAAAAGGACATTAGGAAAGCAATACCATTTACAATAGCTAATGAAAGGATAAAATATCTAGGAATAAATGTAACCAGAGAAA
>NW_006408797.1:2171445-2173003 GCF_000296735.1 Chrysochloris asiatica | reverse complement strand
TCAGAAGGTTGGAAATAGAAATACCTTATGATCCAGCAATTCCTCTACTTGGTATTTACCCACAAGAAATATGAGCCATAACGCAAGTAGATATATGCACACCAAATGTTCATAGTAGCACTATTTACAATAGTAAAAAGTTGGAGACAGCCTAAGTGCCCATCAACTGAAGACTGGATAAACAACTGTGGTACATACACACAATAGAATATTATGCTACCTTGAAGAACAACAAGAAAGCTGTAAGCTATCACATAACATGGATGAACCTTGAGGACTTATGTTGAGTGAAATTAGTCAGCCAGAAAAAAGAAATACTGCATAGGACCACTACTGTAAAAGACTAAGAAAAAGAACCCATACAAAAGGGAGGGTGGATTCTTTGCTGGTTACTGGAATGTGGGAGTTGGGGTGAGGGGAGGGAGGGGAATGTAGAGCACAGGATAGTTTGGGTGCTGGGGAGGGGAGCAATACACAAAAAGGGGGGAGAGGAATGGAAGAACAAGTCAGATGAGAAAACAATTGAGCAGATTTGTATGGGCTAAGTGGGAACAAGGTAAATAATGATGTATGCGCAACCTTGGAACAACAAGGCTCTGGGATACAGAGATTGAGACATGGTTGGAATGGGCAAAAGGGGGGAAATAATGTTAAGATTTTTGGCTGTCTTTTGACTTTTGTTTTCTCTTGCATACAATTATAAAATAGACACTGGATGGGGAGAGAAAGGAATAGCCAGAAATATCACCATAGAAAGCTTGTATGTCCGTCTTCTGCCTAAAATGGACTGGAATACCTAAAATGGGGCAACAACGTGCCCTGTGAAGGAAGCTTCCTGTGGAGCCTTTGTATTACATAAGACCGTAGATGGAATCCTGGACCCTATCCAGAATCTTCTGAGGTGGGAAATTTCCACTGGAAAGGGCAAGCAGATCAACTTGGAGTGGATAGAAGAACAAAAGATATTTCTTGAAAGAAAGACCGACAGCAAAATAACAAAACAATTATGGCAGTCTGACTGACTACTACAAGAACAAGCAAGTAGCTCACCCAGGAGACATCAATCAAGTGGTTGGGTCCCCTCAGGGCAAACCCCCTTCCAAGACTAAGACTCAATGGGAATATACAAGCAGACACATGCTCTGACTGGTGACCAAGTTGGTCACCGATAAGGGGAAATGAGGGAAAAACAGCAATGAAGTTGAAGTTGCAAGCTAAGCCCTACCACATTCAATAGACTCCTATGAACCCAGGTGGAGACCTGGTTGGCCAGCATTGTGGCAAGTCCTGGGGACTCTTGGGCCCAGAGTCAGTGACATTGTCACAGAGGACTAGAGTGAAGAATGAAGCATCCAGGTGATAGAAGAGAGGGCATATGCACAAGAACACCCACACTTGCAGATAATACTCACTTTACCTGGCTTCAATGACTGGATGATCAGAGCTTAACTAGAAGAGGAAAAAAAGAGTAATCCGATACAATTTGATGAACTTGATCTACACCTATAGTTGCAGTAGCTCAAAAGAGGAAACAAACCATTACAGCGAGGATCATTCC
>NW_006408797.1:2149626-2151196 GCF_000296735.1 Chrysochloris asiatica | reverse complement strand
AACAACAACAACAACAAATAGAACACTTGCTAGTTGAAAGATTAGGTACAAAACTACAGTGATTACGAAAGCATGGTATTTGCATAAATTTAGACACATTCACTAATGAAACACAATAGAGACACCAGAAATAGAACCACACATAAAGTCAATTAAATATTTTAATTGATTTTAATTGACAAATATGTCAAGGAAGCTCAATGGAGAGAAGACGGCTTTTTAACAAAATGTGTTAATACAATTGGATAGCCATATTTTTTTTTAAATGAAAGAAAAAAGAATTACTTTTTCTTTTCAAAGAACAGATTTGTTGCATTAGACATCAGTGAACAAAGACCAGAAGAGTTGTGGAATAACATCAAGAATATCATACATAAAGAAAACAAAAGAAAAGATTATGGAAACTTTGAGACCGTGGATTAGGCAAAGACTTCTTAAACAGACACAAAAATAACAAACCACAAAAAGAAAAAAGATGATAAATTGTAATAACACAAATTTTTTCCTTATCAAAGGATTCTGATAAGGTAATAAAAGGAAAAGTAACAGGCCGGGAGAAAATTATACAGAACATATTTCATATCACTTGCAATACTGAAAGATCCCAAGGGAAAAATGGAGTTCTACTGTGGTGCATCAGGATAAGCCTTGGTCTGCAAGGTTAGTATGAACTTCAAGGTTGGCAGTTCAAATTCACCAGGCGCTTCTCAGAAACTCTGTAAAAGTTTGCTTTGAGTCAGAACCTATGCCACAGCACTTAATAACAATGAGAACAATGAGCAAAATATTGAGTGATACAGAAAGCATAAAGAGAAGATGGAAGGAGTACACAGAGTCAATGAACCAAAATGCAATGGTTAATGTTCAAACATTTCAAGAAGAAGCATATGATCAAGAGTCAATGATATTGAAGAAAGAAGTTCAAGATGCACTGGAGGCATTGGCAAATACAAGGATCCAGGAATTGATGGAATACAAATTGAAATATTTCAATAAACTGAAGCAGCACTGGAGGCACTCACTCATATATGCCAGGAAATTTGGAAGACATCTACCTGGCCAAGTGATTGGAAGACATCCACATTTGTGTCTATTCCAAAAAGAGGCAACCCAATGGAATGCGGAGATTATTGGACAATATCATTAATACCACATGCAATTAAAATTTTGCTAAAGGTAATTTTAAAATGGCTACATTAGTACATTGACAGGGACCTGGAGAGGTTCAGACCGGATTTACAAGGGGATGTGGAACAAGGGGTATCATTGCTGACATAAGATGGATCTTAACTGAAATCAAAGAAGACCAGAAAAATGTTTGCCTGTGCTTTTTTGAGTATTCAAAGACCTTCAATTTTGTGGATCATGACAAGCTATGGACAACATTCTGGAGAATGAGTATATCAGAACACTTAATTATGCTTATGAAAGAACCTGTACATAGACCAAGAGGCAGTCATTCAAACAGAACAAGGGGGCACTGAATGGCTTAAAATTAGGAAAGGTGTGCACCAGGGTTGTATTCTTTCACCATATTTAGTCAATCTGTATGCTGAGCAAATACTTCGAG
>NW_006408797.1:2144725-2148761 GCF_000296735.1 Chrysochloris asiatica | reverse complement strand
AAAAGGTTCATCAAATACAGGTATAAAAAGGCAAATCCATCAATGAAAGCATGTTCAACATCATTAACCATTAGATAAAAGTAAAGTAAAAGCAGAAAGAGATACCACCACATGTCTATTAAAGTGGCTGCAATCAAAAGAAAATTATAGCCAAAAGAATTGAAGAAAATGTTCTCTAGCTCGCTTATTCTTTATCCTGCCAATTTTAATCTGTTATTGAATCCATGGATTTTCTTCAATTATTGTATTCTTCAGGTTCAATATTTCTGCTTGGTTCTTAATATCGTTTTTGTCTCTATTTTGAAATTCTCATTTTGTTTACTAATTTCCTTTAGTTCGTTGTCTGTGTATTCTTTGTTATTTAAGTTGTTGCTTTATACGCCTCTGTTTTTCCCATTATCTTCACTTCTATAGAACTGCATTCTATCTCTTTGTATGGTTCTTTCAATAGTGCCATCCTTTTCTGCTTCTTTGTATGTCTTATAATATTTCACTGGCGCTATTATATTTGAATATTGTACTGTGGCAACAATAGAACTCAGAATCCTCTTCTTATCCAGGGATTGTCACTTTGTGTGTTTTCTTACTTTTTTTTTTTAAACTGCAATAGTTTGGCTATTAAGCTAACTTATGTAATTATTGTTGAAAATACTCTCCTTCAGATCAGTATGGATATTGATTCTGAACCTTTTGTCTTCTTAATATTTTTGAGGTAGATTTTCTTATATTTCAGAGAGAGAAACAAAAAGCAAAATATAGAAAATATCTAATTTTTTACCTGCTCAAGGATTTCCATTAATGCTTGATATCGATAGTAGCTGATTTTGTTCAGTATCTTTTCCAGCTACTTTTTGTAAAAGATCAGCTCTAGTTCTGTTATCATTGTAAACTGTCAGTGGCCTCAATGATTCCACTAGAGGGCACTCTAGTCCTTTGTCTCTGATGGCAGTGACAGGACAGCAAGATAAAGCTAAAAGTTCCAGGCTTCTTTGATACTGTCAATTCACCTCTGGACAAAACCTTCTGTACAAATAAATGGTGCAGCCCCAAAATCTTGGTGAAAAAAAATCCCCACTGTGTTCACACAAACCGCTGTGCTAGTAATATGGGCCATCATCTGCACCTAAATAGCAGGAACAAAAAAGATGCTAGATAATTGTACATGTGAATCATCTAGGAAAGATCAAACATTTATCCCTTCGTTTAGTATATCCTTTGTTGTTTTAAATGCTTTATCTTCCAGGGCCCCAAACTGCTTCAAGGATTCTCTTCTATGTATTATAATATTTTCTGGAGAGGAAGATCTTTAGAAAATCTTACTCCAACTTTTTTGCTTTAAAAGTTCTAACTTTTAAATAAAGTCTCAAGGTATAGGTCTTTCTCAGATAACAATACTTGGAAGTTTATTTATTTGGAGCCATTATGCTAAATTGTCGTTGTTAAGTTACATCAAGTACGGTTCTGACTCATAGCAACCTTGTATGGGGTTTCCAAGGAGCGGCTGCTAGGTTTGAACTGCCCACCCTTTGATTAGCAAATTGCTGTCATTTAGTTCATGGTGCCTGTATGCATTCCACACTGTTTCTCTCCAGTCCCACTGGTGTACAGGGCCTGGCCTTTATGTGAGGACCCTGTGTCTCTTAAGCTTGTTTATTTTGTTGTTGTTGTTGTTGCCCCAGGCAGATGTGAAGAATCTGGCATAGCAGTCCACCAGAGAAAGGTAAGTCTTTGGACAAAGGGTCATAGTTTGTATTTAATAGTCAGATGTGCAAGCCACCCTCACTGCCTCTCAGAGGCTGAGAGTAAACAGCAAAGACATCATAGTGAGACAAACTTTCCTTCCTTGTTTGTTTGCTTACTTATTTTTTTATAATTGTTGTGGGAGGAAGGGAATGTTCAGCTGCTTGTCTCCTCCCCTAATTTAAGTATTCTTACACAAATTTTTTGACAAAATATAGTGTCATGATAGCTGGTATGTATCTGTTTATTCTTTATAGTGAGTTATACTTAAGTCTTTTATCTTCACCTATAAGTGCTTTGAAGGAGCTCTGGTAGCATAGTGGTTATGAATCAGGCTGTGAACCTTAAGGTCAGCAGTTCGAAACTATCAACAGCTCCATGAGAGAAAGATGAGGCTTTCTGCTCCCGTAAAGATTTACAGCCTTGGAAACTCTATACAGGGTCGCTATGAGTCGGAACCAACTCCAAGGCACTTAACAACAACAGCATATGTGCTTTAAGTCCTCTTTGCTTTCAGAAAGCAAGGCTATGTCCTCTGTATATCACACATTGTTAATAAGTCTTCTTCCAGTTCTGATGCTGCATTCTTCTTCATACAGGCCAGCTTCTTGAATTATTTTCTCAGCATACAGATTAAATAAGTACAGTGAAAGGATACAGCCTTAATGCACACCTCTTCTGATTTTACAGCATGCAGGATCCTCTTGTTCTGTTCAAACGACTGCCTCTTGGTGGATGTACAGGTTCCACATGAGTACAATTGCATGTACTGGAATCCCCATTCTTTACAATGTTATCTGTAAAATATTATAATCCACAGAGTCAAATGCCTTTGCACAAAACACTGGTAAGCATATTTCTGGTATTCTCTTTTCATCCAAGATTCATCTGATATCAGCAATAATATCTTTCATTTCACAGTCTATTTTGGATCCAGCTGTAATCTTTTTTTAATTAACTTTAATAAACTTTTACTTGTGCATGCTACTAATGATATTGTTCAATAGTTTCCATATTCTGTTAGATCATCTTTCTTTAGAATGGACATGAATATGGACTTCTTCTGGTCACTTGGCCAGGTAAGCTCTCTTCCAAATGTCTTTGCATTGATGAGTGAGCACCTCCAGCATTTCATCCATTTGTTCAAGCATCTCAATTGGCATTCTGTCAGTTATTGGAGACTTGTTTTCCCCAGCCTTCAGTGCAGTGTAGCTTAGAGTTCTTCCTTCAATACCATCGGTTCTTGACCAATGCTACCTCTTGAAAGTTTGGACACCAAACAATTTTTTGTACAGTAACTCTGTATTTTTCCATTTTCTTTTGATGCTTCCTATATTGTTAATACTTTATCTTCAAGCTACATTTGAGAACTGTTCAAGTCTTTTATTTAATCATTTCTTCCTTTCACTTCAGCCTCTCTACATTCTTAAGCAAGTTTCAGAGTCTCTTCTGACATCTGGTGTTGTTGGTTAGTGTGATATGCCGTGGAGCTGTCTCTGACTTGTAGTGACCCTGCATAGGGTTTCCGAGGCTGTAAACCTTTATGGGAGCAGAAAGCCTCATCTTTCTCCCATGGAACAGCTGATAGTTTCAAACTACTGACCTTGAGATTAGCAGTCCAACTTGTAACCACTATACTACCAGAGCTCCTTCTGACATCTATTTTGGTTTTTTCTTTCTTTCTTTAATATGGATTACATTTCAACATGCAGAAAAGAAAAATACTCAGAAGTGGGAAACAAAACATCATGATAAATGAAGAAAAAAATTGAAGTTGTCAGGACTTCATTGTATTTATACCACAACCAATCCCCATGGAAGCAACAATGAGGAAATGAAATGACATATTACATTGGAAAAATCTGCTGCAAAAGTTATATTTAAAGTGCTAAGAAAGCAAAGGTGTGACTTAGAAGATTGAGGTGCACTTGACCCAAACTGCAATTGAGTGAAAGGTGGGACAACGTCTAAGGAAGACCAAAGGAGAATGATGGTGTTGGTGAAGAAGATTGAAGAAGACACCATTCACTGAAAGAAGAACATACAAGTCTGTATTGGAAGCAGTTAAGTCAGCATGCTCCTTAGACACAAGGATGATAAAACTTTGTCTCATGTACTTTAGACATGTTATCAGGCGAGAGCTGCCAATCGTCTGTCAGTTTGTCATACTGAGGTGACTTGTGAGTTGCTGTGATTCTGAAAGCTATGCCACTAGTATTTTAAATACCAGAAGGGTCACCCATGGTGGACAGGTTTCAGATGAGCTTCCAGACGAAGACAGACTAGGAAGAAGGAG
>NW_006408797.1:2132271-2133600 GCF_000296735.1 Chrysochloris asiatica | reverse complement strand
ATTCAATTTCATTTTTGACAACTTCCATTTTTCTTAGATTCATACTTCACGCTTTTCATGTTCTGATTATTAATGGATATTTACAGCAGTTTCTCCTGCCTTTGGGTTGTGTCTCACCAGCAAATGAAGGTCCCTAATACTTTACTCCATTCACATCATCACAGTCAACTCTTCTTTGAGGAGGCAGCTCTTCTGCAATCATGTTTTAAGTGCCTTCCAACATGTGGGGTTCATCTTCCAGCACTATACCTGACAATATTCTGGTGTTCTTCATCATGTTTCAATATTCTAGTGCTCTATAACAACGTTCCACTGCTATTCATAAGGTTTTCAGTGACTAAATATTTGGAAGTATTCTGCCTCTCCTTCTTTCTAGTTTGTCTTAGTCTGGAAGCTCATCTAAAACCTGCCCACCACAGGTAACCCTGCTGGTATTTAAAATACCGGTAATATATTCCCAGAACCGCAGCAACTCACAGCCATCATAGTAAAACAGACTGAGAGAATAGTGGTGGTATTTGCATATATATGGTCATTAATAAACATTGACTGCAGTTTATTTAATATACAATTTGCAAGTTGGGCAACATTTTTGTCTAGGGAGGGCAAGAAGTTTTTTAAAAAGGAGAGAGTTTTATGTTAAAAATACACTTTTGAATTTTGTTTAAAATAATAACAATACTTGATTGCTTTATTATTTAATGAATAATCTGCAAATTATGCTGTAAGAATAAAAATCCCAGGTACTAGAGATTTTACAGAGGGTTGAAATAAGTCTTTTGCGTAATGAATACATGTTTCCATGGTGACAAAGTACCTAACCTTTATTGATTTATTGTTTTTTAAATGACTCTTGAAAGTCCAGCGATTTATATATTTGTAGCTATAAGACTCTTTGAAGTTAAGTTTAAGGGAGTACGCAGTCTTTTTCATTAAATTAAGAAGTAATGGATTTGTTATTGAATACACTCCTTAAACTGCAAAACCAAATTACAACGCTAGAAAGTATATTTGTAATGTTTGCTGAAAAACAAGTTAACATAACTACAGTCAAGATGAGAATAATTTTATAGTTTTAGGCTTGTAGAGAAACTACTGCAAATCAAAGTAAAATGTCTATTTTTAATTTTATTTCACAGCTATATGCATATATAGCTCAGCTGAGCTGAGTCTAGTGCCCATAATTATACATTTCCATGGAAACAGTACCAGGACAAAAAATTAAGAGATGACTTGTAGAGTCACAGGACTCCTGGTGTGGCACTGAAGGATAATGCACTGGATTGAAAGGTCAATTTGAGACTCAAGATCAGCAGTTCAAACCTATCA
>NW_006408797.1:2130096-2132171 GCF_000296735.1 Chrysochloris asiatica | reverse complement strand
AAAAATAATTTGTTGTTGAACTTACAACATGGATACTTTCTATGACATTTAACATTATTCTGCAGTTTTAATGACCGCATAATATTCATAGTATGATTGTACTATACTAGCCTCTGCGGAGTCAATGGGTTCATCTGAAGTGGCCACCAGACCCAAATGTAAAGAAGGAGAAAAGTGACTTCAAAGTGCATGTTTGAACCAGAAAAGTGGAAGCTACTTCATTCAGTGTGAATTTCCCTTGCTGGGTCTGTTTCTGGATCTGCCAGAAAATGCAATGTCAGGCATAAACCAAAATGATAGACAATTGAGTACTTTAGATTCATAAAATATGGCTTTTTTTTATTTTTAGTAATATTAAATTTATTTTACCAAAGAATAATTTTTGGTAATAATTCAAATTAACAGGGAATCCAGAATCTATACAATTTCTCTAGCTCGCCCTTTCTTAAATTCTCTCCACTTTTCATTGTGTGCTTTGAAGGCAGTGATTGAATCAAAGAATAGATCCTTAATAAAACTAGAATTCATTCTTTCATTCATTTGTTTGCTGAGGGCTCCAAGTCCTGAGAACTGGATTTGTGTTGGGATTTAAAGAGATGGAGGAGACTCAGTTCTGCTCTTAGTATGTTCAGAGTTGGCAGAGGAGAGCAGGTAAGCAAGAGTACAAACTAATGTGCTGAGTGTGAAAAGTGAGGCGTGTGTGAAACACAGCAGGGGACCTGAAAGGAAAAACCCTTTGCTTTTCCAAGGGGAGTTAAAAAATCATTTCCAAAGATGGGGATGGTTCAGCTGAATCCAGACAGATTGTATAGAAATCCATCAGATGGCAAAGCAGGGAAACATTCCCACAGAGAAAACATGACTAAGGACCTCAGGGTGGTGATGAAGTACGTGATGAAGTACATGAGGCATCATTCCAACAGCTGTCTAAATCCACGGCCATCGAGCTGATTCTGACTTACAGTGATTCTATAGAATAAAGAACAGCTCTTTAGAGTTTATTGAGTCAGTCACAATGCATGGAAACCCTAGTATAACAGAAAAACACTCTACCATGTCCTGTACCATCCATACGATTAGCTGTGAATCAGACATTTATAGTTCATAAAATTTTAATTAACTGGTTTTCAGGAGGAGTTCACTTGGCCTTTCTTCCTCATCTATTTTAGACAGAAGCTCCACCGAACCCAATTCAGCATCATAGCAGCACAAGTCTCCAGTGGCAGACAGATGGTGGTTGAACATATGTAAATTGGCTAGGAATGAACCTGATCTCCCATATAGAAAGTGAGAATTCCACCGCTGAACCACCACTGCCCTCATAAGTATAAAGTACAGAATTATTGTTCATCATGTTTCCTTTGAATCATTTGGTGCTTTGTACGAAGTGGCAGACATGTGCTGAGGATTGGTGGGTATGGGGAAGTCAACATTATGCAAGTGGTACTCATTTATAAAAGGTGTGTGGGGTAAAAGAGGGGGATTTCAGAGGTCCTGAGAATACCTACACTTCTTTTATTTCCCAAAGATGGTTAAATGTCATTGAATCAATTCTGACTCATAGCTGCACTTTGTACAATGGAAAGAAATGCTGTTGAGTCCTTCACTACCACCATAATCATTGTTCTTTAGCCCATGTTGTAGTCACCTTGTCAACCCTTCTCATTTGGTGTCTTCCTTTTCTCTGAATGTGATGTCAATATTGGAGGAAACTTTATTAATAACTTGTAATTATAATAACGTGTAATACAATGTGAAGCACTTATTAATAAAGATTAGAAACTAAAGCCTTCAGTTATTCTTCAACATAAAGAATTCTGAAACAAAAGAATTCGCAATCACCCACCCTAAAAATTTTATCATTATCATGAATCATTGCCTACTATTACTTATGCCTGTTTCCATAAATTTACTACTTAATAAAGTTGGTAATTGTGCTCATGAGGAACCTGTATCTAGATCAACAGACAATTGTTCAAACAGAAGAAAGGGACTGAATATTTTTAAATCAGGAAAGGTGTGCACCAGGATTATATTCTTTCACTATACTTATACAATCTATATGCTAAGCAAAT
>NW_006408797.1:2128506-2129495 GCF_000296735.1 Chrysochloris asiatica | reverse complement strand
AGCTGGTAGTTTCAAACTTCTGACCGTGAGATTAGCAGCTAGATTCCTAACCACTACACTACCAGACCACGCATATGAGGTTATTGAAAATACCATGACCTGGGTCAGGTGCACCTTAGTCCTCAAACTGACATCTTTGCTCTTCAACACTTTAAAGAGGTCTTATACAGCAGATATCCCTAATGCAATACCTCGTTCAATTTCTTGACTGATGCTTCCATGAGTGTTGATGGTTGATCTGAGCAAAATGATTTAACAACTTCAATCTTCCCTCCATTTATATGGATGTTATTTATTATTCTAGTGGTGAGGATTTTTGTTTTCTTTATGCTGAGGTGAAACCTATAGCGAAGGCTGTGGGCTTTGATCTTCATCAGTAAGTATTTTAAGTCATCTTCGCTTTCAGCAAGCAAGGTGTATCATCTGCATATCTCAGGTTGTTAATAAGTCATTCTCATATCCTGATACCACGTTTTTCTTCATATAATCCAGCTTCTCTGGTAATTTGCTCAGGATACAGGCTGAATAAGTATAGTGAAAGAATATAAACCTGGTACAAACATTTTCTCATTTTAAACCATTTAGTATTCCCTTGTTATGTTCAAACAACTGCCTCTTAATCTATGTCCTCATGAATATAATTAAGTGTTCCAGAATACTTATTCTCCACAATGCTGTTTGTCATGATCCACACATCCAAAGGCCTTTGCATAGTCAGAAAAGCACAGGTAAACATCTTTCTGGTATTCTCTGCTTTCTGCCAAGATCCATCTGATATTAGCAATGATATCCCTCATTCTACATCCACTTCTGAGCCTAGTTTGAACCTCTGGAAGTTCTCTGCCAATGTATGGTTACTGCCATTTTAAATTTATCTTTAGCAAAATTTTGTTTGCATGAGATATTTCTGATATTATCTGAAGATTTCCATATTCCATTATCAGAAATATCTCTGATATTATCTGAAGATTTCCACATTCCATTGGGTC
>NW_006408797.1:2126138-2128406 GCF_000296735.1 Chrysochloris asiatica | reverse complement strand
ACAGACATCATGCTTAGCAAATTACAGGGTCAATGAAAAAGAGGAAGACCCCCAAGGAGATGGATCGGCATAGTGGTCCAGCAATGGACTCACACATAATAATATTGAGGATGGCACAGGACTTGGCAGTGTTTCGTTCTGTTGTACATAGGATCACTATAAGTTGGAACTGACTTGATGAGACCTAATAACATCAACAACAAAAGTAGGATTTTAAATTTTGATAAATGGCATATAGTTCTATCTTTTATTCTGCAAATTTTGCTTTATAAATACATTTTATTCATGCAAATATTATATCAATTATTAGATTCAGCTCATTTCAATACACACTTTATATTCTTATATTTCTGTCTATATATATAGATATTTGGAGTTCTGGTGTGGCACTGTAGGATAAGGACTGAACTGTCAACCATTCAAACCCACCAACCACTCCTCAGAGACTCTATACAAGGTGGCTATGTGTCAGAACTCAACGACATTTAACAACAACAACAACAACATATAAATATCTACGCTTTACTGGTTTTGCTGCTCTAGAAGATCAAACCTACAACATTTGGTACTGGGAGTGGTTTTAGAGAAACAAAGTCATAAAGATGAATGTTCTAAATTGGTTCTCAAGTCTGATTATTCTAAAGCCACTCTGCCTCCATGAGTAAAGAGGGCATTGCTGGTCCATACTATGGAAGGGTAATATTAATCTGCAAAACATCACCACCAATAGATCTTGGTGAGAAGCAAGGCTCAGGGTGTTCATGTACTTAATAGTTTTCTGCAATTTTGCCATGGTGAGAAGTATAGGGAAGCTGGTTGGTTAGTCCTACTTCTACTAGACAAAGTTGTGAAGAAGAGCTCAGGGTCACAGCTCAAGCACTGCATAAAAGATCTCAAAATGTCCCCTTGTGCCCTGAAATTAAGCCTTATTTCTTATAGTAAAAGAGCTGATATCACCAAAACTGAACCCAGAGTGTTTTCTGGGTTATAAGAGTGGCTGAAATACAATGTCAGTTGAATTCCCAACCTGAAACAGTGTCTGAAGTTAACGTGAGGGCATTGATTGAGAATAAATGGGATCCTAAAACTTGGGATGGGGACATGTGGGTAGATAATCAGGCATTTGGGGACACTGATTCCCTAAATTCTATTGAATCATTCCTGCCAACAGAACCAGACCTCTTACGTTCATATGATGAGATTAACCCAGCTGTGCCAATAATTCATTGTCTTTGTTATCTCCTGATGTGGGGAGTTTTAAAAACAGTGCTCTCCCAACAAAGATGGTGTTTTATATTCTCACTGCAAGCCCGTAGATTTTCCAGAGTATGTAATACTTGCTTTTCTTCCGTGAATGTCCATGCATTTGGGTTTTCACCTCCTTTTCCTTATTATTTTAACTGCTTGTAAGCTGTTACTGTCATAGGCAACCAAGAGACAGTCCCAACATCAGCAGCAGATGCAGATTCCCTCCAGTATGGAATAGAGGTAGTGCAGGTGCCTGAAGTGGACCCAGGTGGGAGGCCAGTTGGCCTGTGTTAGAGGTGCCCCACTGTCTTTGTGCTGTGGGGCCTATTGTCAGAGAACATGGAAGTTCACCCATTGTCAGATCAGCTAAGCTGTTGAGTTACATTAAGAAAATAGATTTGCAAGTGCCAGGCAGACATTTATGCTTATACCACACAGCAGCACTGTTATACATTGTGTTTTAATAAAACTTTCTATTCTAAAAAAAAACAAACAGCACAGCAGATGCCTAACAGACATTGTTGAATGTTCCCAGAAGTCACCCCACCACCCATTATTTTTAAACCAATGTCTCCATTCATGTCTCCCAGTAAACCTTAAAAGGTAAAGTACAAATTGTAATTAAGGAAGAAGTAAGCTATAGTCCAAGATAACTGCTTGAATTGTCTAATGTATGCAAACAGAAACCTGGAGAATACACTTGCAAATAATAAAGCAAGGGATAGAAAGTCAGATCAGTGTGAGTTTATTGAGTGTGAGTTTATTGATATGTGTCCCCTAAGCACATACATATTCTTCATTCAGTCCTTCAGCTCAAGATATTAGAAGAGATCTAATAGTTTATTTTGGTTGGTTTACTAAAGCATGGCTTGTGCAGTGGTCTATACTAAATCAAGTTGAAGTACTAGACCTTCTTTATATACTGCAGAAGATATCAATGACACTTAATGTTTTGTGTCAACTTGACTGGGCCAAGATTCTCAGTGGTTTGCCAGTTGAGATGTAGTTATCCCCCATGAT
>NW_006408797.1:2117433-2118643 GCF_000296735.1 Chrysochloris asiatica | reverse complement strand
AGAATCCTTCAATATTGCAAGTTAAAACTTGAATTGTTTATTCAGTTCCCTCAGCTTGAGGAATGCTGATTGTGTTCTTCCCTGATTACACATAGATAACTCCTTAAAAAAGCATAATGCTCAAGGCACACATTCTTTACTAATGAATGAGGACTATTGGTTGTTTAAGGAGTCCTGATGGTGCAGTGGGATGAGCAAGCATTGAGCTGTTAACCTCAAGTTTGGTGGTTCAAATACATCAGCTGCTCTTTGGGGAAAAGATAACACTGTTTGCTCCTGTAAATATTTAGTTTCAGAAACCATAAGGAGCAATTCTGCTCTGTCCTATAGACTCACTATGAGTTAGAATCAGCTGGACCAGAGTGGATATTGTTTAGTTAAGGGCGCTTAGTGGTGCAGTGGTTGACTGAAAGATTGGTGGTTCAAAGTCACCAAGAAAGAAAGATACAACAATCTGCTTCTGTAGTGATCATAGCCTTGGAAACCCTATGGGGCAGTTTTACTCTGTCCTAAAGGGTCACTATGAGTCATTCATGGTAATGAGTTCAGGTTTTTTTGCACTGGGGGAGGGGGGCACTCATTGTCAGATTAAAAGATAACTTTCAGGAGAAAGTTTCCTTTGACAGTTTAAAGTTTAAGGTCAGTGTCATAGTATAGAGGATCATCTAATCTCATTGACTCTAGATAGTTTGGATTACATGAAAATTTTAAATTCTGTTCTACAACTATTTATTATTGTGAGTGGTACAGTTACAGACCAAGCTTCATTCTCCACTGAAAGACAATACAAATATATTCATAGGAGCATTATTTTTAGTATCCAAATTCTGGAAACAATGTTAAGAGCAATAGTTGTTACTAAGTGCTATCGAGTTGGTTCCAACCCATGGAGACCCTGGAGCAGCTGGAAAATTTAAATCACCAACTTTGTGGTTCAAACCAACTTTTCAGTCTAGCTTATTAGCCCACAGAGCCACACCAATGGATAAATAAATTATGTTGTATTGATATACAGGCGTAATGTACTACTATACAGGACAATGCACATGAATCTTAAAACACATTGAATAAAAGAAGAAACAAAAAAATACATATTGTAAGACTATTTAAAGTTTAATAACACAAAAGCAATTTACAGTAATAAGCCAAGAAAAGGGATACAAGAGTAGTTGTTAATAAAGTTATAGGAGGAGTTCTAGAGTCCTGGTGT
>NW_006408797.1:2114758-2116091 GCF_000296735.1 Chrysochloris asiatica | reverse complement strand
GACTCGACGTCACTTAACAACAACATAGAAAAGAAAGAAAACTCCCAAATACACTTTATGAAGCTAGCATAATCCTCATACCAAAACCAGACAACACTAAAAAAGAAAATTATCGACTAATGTCCCTCATGAACATAGATGTAAAAATTATCAGTAAAATCCTATCCAAGAGAATTCAACAGCATATCAAAAAATAATACATTGCAACCAAGAGGGATTCATACAAAGTATGAATTCAATATTAGAAAAACAATCAATATAATCCAACACATAAATAAAACAAAGGAAAAGAAACACATGATCATATCAATTGATGCAAAAAAGGCATTTGACAAAATCCAACACCCATTATGAATAAAAAAAGCAATCAACAGAATAGGAACAGAAGGCAACATAACTAAGGACATATATACAAATTCAATAGCCAACAACACCCAATAAAGAGAAGCTGACAGCATTCCCTTTGTGTATAGGAGGCACACCAAGATATCCTTTATCATCACCCTTTTTCAAAATTACAGTATTATATTGGAAGTCTTAGCCAGAGAATAAGGCAAAAAAGGGAAATTAAAAGCATCCACAATGGTGCTGTGGATTAATGTGCTGGACAGCAAGGTTGGTTTGAACAGAAAGGTTGGCGGTTCAAGCTCACCAGCCATTCCTCAGAAACTCTATACAGGGTCACTATGACTCAACGGCACTTAACAACAACAACAAATTGGCAAAGAAGAAGTAAAACTTTTTCTATTTGCAGGTTATATGCTCCTATACATAGAAAATCCCAAAGACTCAGAAATAAAATTATTGGAACTCATTAAAAGACTCAGCAATGTCAGAAAGAACAAGATCAACACACAAAAATCAGTTGAATTCATGTACACTAGTAAAGACATATCTGAAAAGGAAATCAGGAAACCAATACATTTACAATAGCCACCCAAAAGATGAAATACTTAGGGATAAATCTAACCAGAGAAACAGAAGACTATACAAATAAAATGCAAAACTCACTATAAGAAACCAAAAAAGAATTACAAAAATGGAAGAATATGCCATGTACATGAGTAGGTAGATTTAACATTGTGAAAATGTCAACACTATCACATCAATCTATAGATATAATGCAATCCCAATCCAGTATCCAAAGTTATTCTTAAAAGAGATGGAAAAACTGATCACTAACTTTGTATGGAAAGGATAGAGACCTCAGATAAACAAAGCATTGCTTAAGAAGAACAAAAAAGGCTCTCACTTTCTGATATTAAAATCTACTATACAGCTACAGTACTCAAAACAGCCTGGTATTGGTTGTTGTTCTTAGTTGCTGTCAAGT
>NW_006408797.1:2098881-2114658 GCF_000296735.1 Chrysochloris asiatica | reverse complement strand
CTACCAGAGCTCCTTAGACATTAATAATCAAAGCCTCAAGGTCGGGGGTTCAAACCTACCAGTTGCTTCTAGGAAACCCTAGACAGGGTCACTGTGAGTCAGAAGGGACTTAAGAACATTTAACAACAATAACAATGTACAATTTCTTGAAACACAAATTAAATAAAAAATCGTAAAGCCCTACCTTCTCATTTGATCTTTGGAGAGTGTCAAGTTGACTGGTGGTGGTGGTGGTTGTGTGCCGCCGAGTTTGTTCTGACACATAGTGACCTGACCTGAATAGGATTTCCAAGGTTGTAAATCCTTATATGAGCTGAAAGTCTCATCTTTCTCCCACAGAGCAGCTGATAAATTCTAACTGCTGACCTTGTAGTTAGCAGCCCAACTCTTAACCAGCTACACAAGCAGGAATTCTTGTCAAGTTGGCTTGTTGTTAGTAAGTGTTGTCAAGTCATTTCTGACTCATAGCAACCCTGAATAGTGTTTCCATGGAGCGGCTAGTGGTTTTGAACCACTGACCTGTGGTAAGCAGACCAGTGCTGATCCTACAGTGCCACATCATGACTCCAAGTCCAGAAGAGCCAACATACTACCTTGAATATATTCCACCTGGATTTAGAGACCATCTCATGAATAATATTGATGCATTAGACACTAATAATCAAAGACCAGAGGAGTTGTGGGATGACATCAAGAACACTGTACAGGAAGAAAGCAAAAAGTCATTAAAATAGACAGGAAAGAAAACACCAAAATGGTTGTCAAAAGAGACTCTGAAATTTGCTCTTGAATGTAGACAGGCTAAAGCAAATAGAAAAATGAGGAAGTAAAAGAAGTAAACAGAAAATTTCAAAGGGCAGCTCTAGAAAACAAAGTCAAGTATTATAATGAAATATGCAAAGACCTAGAGTCAGAAAACCAAAAGAGTTCAAACATACTTGGCATTTCTCAAGACAAATTCAAGATTCAACTTGTAATATTGAAGGATTCTTTGAGCATAATATTGAATGAAGCTGAAAGCATCAAAAGAAGATGAAAGGAAGTCTGGGGCTAGATAGTGAAGTAAGTCAATGCACTGAACCAACCCTATATAAAAAAGACATAGGAGTTCTAGTGAAACAGATACAGATGGTGATATAGATGGTGATCCAGTCACCCTGAGTGATAGTGAGGTAGACTGAGTGCTGACCAGAATAGGAAGCTTAACAGAGAAAGTGAGAAAGAAGAAAAATAGGCAGACTGTGGGGCTGGCATGGAGTGACTTTTGCAAGTGGCTGTCTATACAGCAGTCTGTAGGCCCAGGATTCAGTTGGAAGTTGACAACAAGGGAATGTATTTCTCCCTTGTTCCTGTGTGCCTCCTTGTAGATGGGGCCTTGGCCAGTTCCCACTCTAGCTAAGCCAGTGACCGGCTGCCAGGACACCCCCTCTAGTGCAGCCTCTGCTCTGTCTAGGTTTGGAGACCTAGCATGGCACCCCTGTTTCTGGAGACATTTGAACCCATTCTAATTTATGCTACACTGTGAAGAGAGAACTGTGTACACACTTCCAGTCTCTATCACATCTGCTAGGAGACAGTTGATGAATTTTTGAGAATATGTCAATATACAATCATCAACTAAATATAAATACAACATCACAATGTCTTGGAGAAAACAGAAATTTTCAGCTGATACAAAGAAACAAGACAGGGTGCTTCAAACAAGTTACCAAAATCCAGAATCAGAAAATGTAACACTAGAAATGGTATTGAAACTACCCTATAAGGAATTTTAAAGAATGCTAGTTATACAACTTCAAAGGATTGAGAAAACTACAGATGAAATCAAGGAAAACACAGAGAAAATTATGGAGAAAAAGGGGAAACAAATTGACAAAATACTTGAAAAAATGGGAACCATACAAAAGTCAGCAATTAAAAAGCCAAAAGATTAACATTAAGGCTTTGGAATTAGATCATACACCAAAAGGGCAAAGAAATAGAATTAATCCAATGGAAAGTTGAATTACTGAGCTTGAAGAAAAAATTCCTAATAATCATCTGCTAGATTCCCAGTGTGGCTCTGTAAGATAAGCACTGGACTGAAAAACCACAAGGTCGTCGGTGGTTCAAACCCATCCTCAAAAACCCTGTACAGGGTTGCTATGAGTTGGAATTGACTCAACGGCACTTAACAACAACAACAACAGAGGAACAATCAGAAAAAAGAGTCAAAAAATCTGAAGAAAGCCTAAGACTTATGTGGGACACTATCAAGAGGAATAACTTATATGTAATAGGAATTACAGAACAGGAAGAGGCATTAAAAATGAAAAATTTAAAAAACCTATAGAAAATATTGCCCAAGAGTTGTTGGAAGAAAACATTTAGAATATCATGAAAGGCGATAGGATAGGCATTCAAGATGGTGAACGAACGCCAAACAGAATAGATCCCAAAAGAAATACAAGGCATATTATAATCAAACTTTTCAAAACTAAAGACAAGGAAAGAATACTGAGAGCAGTTCAGGAACAACTAAACATTACCAACAAAGAAGAATTAATAAGACTAAGTTATGATTTCTCAGCAGAAACCGTGCAGACAAGACAACCATAGAATGATATATGCAAAACTCTGAAAGAAAAATTTGCCAACCAGTCATCATATACCTAGCAAAACCGCCCATCAAATGTGATGAAGAAATTAGGTCAAACAGAAATTGAAAGAATTTTTAAAAACCAGTGCAACCTTACAAAAATTACTCAAGTCAGTTCTTTGAACAGAGAACCAACAGCAGACAACAACCTGAGACTAACATAGATGACAATATCACATAGACAACCCAGATCTAAATGCATGCAAAGTAAACAAACCTATAAAACTGAAAAGAGAACCAGACATACAGTTTCAACAACAAACACCACAAAGTAAAAAGAAAGATATAGAACTTCCAAATGATGAGAACAATCACATCTTCTTTTAATAGGTAGCTAACACCCACTCCAAGGACTATTCCAAAAATGAAGAAAAACAGCTATACATATCTTGTGAAGGCTATTGATTTAACCACCACTGGGAAAGAGCTAATAGTGTCTGTGGGAGATGTGTCCAGAAGGGTCAGAGGTGACTTGAGATAAACAGAACAACAAAGAAATATTTGAAATTTCTTGTGCTCCTATCCTATACCCAATGTCCCTATAAATACTCCCTCTTCTTTTCCCTTGGGGAGGCAGATCTGGTGATTCCTGTTCCTCTGTTCTCCTGTACATTCATACGCAATAAATCCTTTGCTCTTTGTTCTGATCCCTATATCTTGAGTATTGGGTACATTGGAGGCAGATGATTAAGAACCTTCGTCTGGTTATAAGAGGTTCTCAGCACATGGACCCTAGGTCAAAAGGACTCACTCTGCTCCCGGTTCTATCTTCGTGGTAATCAGGTCCTTTCCTCTAGGCTGGCATCTCTTTCCTCTTGTAAGATAGAAAGAGATGCAGGTTACACTCTATGAAAACGCCCCTTACATTATATCAGAGATATGACCCGATGAAAGGTATTACACCCATCCCTAATCCCCTAACAACTAACTGATTGGCTGATCACATCAGATTTTATCCTGGGGATGTGGGGGTGATTACATTATTATATAATTGCCAAACCACTAAGAATCAGGGTCCTGTCACTTATTCTGGGGGATAAAATTCAGTCCGTGACACAAGGCAAGGCATTTATCTTAATGAAGCTATAGATTTTTATTCAGTTTTCTAGGTGCTATCTGGGAGCACGGTGCCTCTATAGGATAAGCACTGGGCTGCAAACTACAAGGTCCCAGGTTTGAGCCTTGAACTGCTCTATTGAAGAAATATGGGAGTTTCTGCTCCCCAAATATTTACAGGGTTGCTGTGAGTCTGAACAGACTTGACAGCACTTAATAACAACACAAAATAAATTATGAAGTTTTTCATGGTATTTTAAAATAGGTCAGCTGCAAAAGAGAAGCTGAATAAACTAGCAATTATATTCAGAAAACAAAACAAAACAATTATATTCAGAAAACAAAAACAAAACATAATATTCAGTGACCCTAGTGATTCTTCTTGAATGTATAATTATTGGGTGTAAGGAAAAGTTTGGTTCTCCAAAGTCCACAGTAGTTTATCTAGCTGAAACTAACTGACCATAGGCCACACATTTAACTGATGGGACATTTTGTCCTAGTTCTATAGTGATAAACTTGAAGCACTTGAAACTGTGTGCCTGGCATATAGATTTCGAGCTAGGGAACGGAGTCTGGTAACTATTACTCAACGAGTGTCCACTATATATATGCCTTATCTCCTCAAACTTCTGACAGCTGTTCAAGGGGATTCTCTGAGCTCCCCTATTTCAGGGGAAGAAACTAAGGGTTAGCTAAAGCTAACTCTCCCACGCTTTTATACCCGTGGAGGAAAGAGGCGTTGGCGGACTCTAAAGAGGGTATTCATTAAGGTAACAGAGTGAACAAACAACCCTGTTTTGCACGCCCTCAACCCTACAACACTCCATGCTGACACCCCAGATTCCGTCACTGTCTGACCGTCCCGCGGCCCTGCGCATGCGTGTCCGGATAAACATGCCGCACTCCACAGCCTTGTGGGGAATGTAGTCTGCGCCTTCCGAGATGGAGGGGCTAGCTACTCCTGCTCTATCGTGAGAGGTGAGTGCTGGTCAGCCTGATAGGTGTTGGTGAGGTTCCGCTGGCCACAGACACTGAGCCAGGGTTCCGTGGGTACCGGGCGGTGGTCTCAGCAAAAAGAGCCTAGGACCCCCGGGTGAAGTCTCTGCAGCCTGAGGGGTGGGCACCGGTCTGCGGGTTCTTGTCACTGCGGAGCCTAGGATCATGGAGCATCAGGTGCTCCCTTCCTTCCACCTGGATCTGGGCCTTAGTGAGATCCTGAGGTCTAAGATTTTCTCTCTATAGGTCTTTTAGCCAGCTGTACCGGAAGGGCGCCAAGGCCTGGAGACAGAGCAGGAGATGGGCGTGCGGGGTAAGGCAGTTGGTGGGCAACTGAGGGTCAGAGGAGCCAGGAGTGCCAGGAGTCTCTCTGCCTCCTGGTACCTCCTGGCTGCAGCAGCCCTTGGTTCCTGCGCGCGCCTTTGACCTGGGGCAATTTACTAATGTGTAGCTTGAGGACTAAGGTGCGCCTGACCCAAGCCAAAGTATTTTCAGTAACCTCATATGCATGCGAAAGCTGGGCAGTGAATAAGGAAGACCGTAGAAGAATTGATGCTTTTGAGTTATGGTGTTGGAAGAGAATATTCAAAGTGCCATGGGCTGCCAAAAGAACCAATAGATCCGTTTTTGAAGAAGTGCAGCCAGAGTGCTCCTTGAAGGCCAAGATGGCCAAACTTCATCTCTCATACTTCGGACATATTGTCAGGAGGGACCAGTCGTTGGAGAAGGATAACATGTTTGGTAAGGTGGAGAGTCAGAGAAAAAGAGGAAGACCCCCCAACGAGATAGATTGGCCAGGTAGCAGCATCATCGATGGACTCAAGCGTGGCAACAGTAGTGAGGTTGGCCCAGGATGGGACAGTGTTTCGGTCTGGTGTGCATAGGGTCGCTATGAGTCGGTGCCGACTTGATGGCACCTTACAACAACAAAAAACAACAGGGAAGCAAAGCACTCAAAAGTCTGGGAACTCTGAACCAGGGTGCAGGGTCTACAGGCTCCAGCCGCTCGCTGCCTTTCATGTAAACTCCATCTCTGGGATAGTCCCTTCTCTTTCTTCTTGTTGTTAAGTGCCTTCGCATCGGTTCCGACTCACAGCGACCCTGTATAGGGATTCTGAGGGAAACCAACGCTGTGCAAAATTTTAACTACTCTTTTTCTTTTTAAAAAGTAATGCCATATATATATATTGTTGTTGTTAAGTGCCGTGGAGTCGGTTCCGATCCATAGCGACCCTGTACAGGGTTTCCGAAGCTGTAAATCCTTTACTAGAGGAGAAAGCCTCATCTTTCTCCCACGGAGCAGCTGGTAGTTTCCAAATGCTGACCTTAAGGTTCGCAGCCCAATTCGTAACCACTACGCTACCAGAGCTCTTTATATAATGATGACATAACTTGTTCCTTGTTGTTGTTGTTGTTGTTAGGTGCCATAGAGTCAGCACTGACTCATAGCGACCCTAAGCACAGCAGAACGAAACATTGCCCAATCCTGAGCCAACCTCACTATTGTTGCCACGCTTGAGTCCATCGATGCTGCCACTTGGCCAATCCATCTTGTTGGGGGTCTTCCTCTTTATCTCTTACCCCTCCACCTTACCAAACATGATATCCTTACCAAACATGATAGGGTTTCCTAGGAGCAGCTGGTGAGTTTGAGCCACCAACCTTGCAGTCCCGCCCATTAGGCCATAGCACCACACCAGGATTCCTTATAGGACAGCTAAAGTAGCCCTGCTAGTGTAGTGAATAACGAGCTGGGTTGCTAACCACAAGGTCAGTAGTTCGAATCTACCATTCACTCCATCAGAGAAAGATGAGTTTTTTTTGCTCCCATAAAGATTTATAGCCTCCGAAAACTTATACTGGGTTGATATGATTCGAACTGACACAGTGGCACACAACCACTACCACTATAGGACAACTAGGAAATCAAGACTGGGGGGTGGGGGGGAAGGAAATCTATAGAAATGTGTGCATGTTGAAATCGGTATGTCAGGACATATGCAATTTAAAACAAAAATGTGGCTATTAGTAGATTTGAAACTGCTTTTTCTCATATTTTTTTAATAGTTATGAAATACATTTGGTAAGGTGTGTATAGTGGACAAATTCTAAGTGTACATTTTTACACGCATTTTAGTCTATGTAATCATGGTACAGAATAAACTTTAGTATGTTGAACATGTCTACTTGTATCATTTTTTTAAGAACAACAAAGTTCTCATTTTATTGAGTGTAAGGAGCTCTGGTAGCATAGTGGTTACAAATTGGGCTGCTAACCTCAAGGTCAGCAGTTTGAAGCTACCAGTTGTTCCATGGGAGAAAGATGAGGCTGTCTGCTCCTGTAAAGATCTGCAGCTTCAGAAACCCTGTGCAGGGTCACTGTGATTCGGAACCGACTCCATGGTACTTAACAGCAACAACAAGGAAAAGTTTGGTTGTGCCATAATTTATTTCATGTTAAATATAATATATATGTACACTTAAATAATATGTATGTATGCATATTGCTGGAGTCCTGGTGTGGTGCTGTGGGTTAATGTGCCAGACTGCAAAGCAGTTAGAACTGCAAGGTCGGTGGTTCAAGCTCACCAGCTGCTCCTCGGAAACCCTATACAGGGTCGCTATGGGCCGGAATCAACTCAACAGCAACAACTTGCATATTGCTATATGTGTATACTCACATACTTCTAAAAATCGTAATTTTGAAGGCTATAATATAAATGCTAATAATGGGTGCTTCTAGATGGGGATATCAACAAGACTGTTTAATATTATCTTCATCCCCCTGGAGAGATTTTGTGTCTCAAGCTGCATTATGTAGTAACAGCTCATTTGTTTCCCTATCATTATTAATCAGAATCAGATGTAGCAACCAGAGCCCCTGATGGCTGGAGATAGCCAGCAATCCCACACTGGGCTGATAGAATTTTAGCTAACATAATAGAAACCCTGTGTTTAGTTATCCTGGAAGTCAGATCCCCTTGGTAATGCATACATTTCATCAGTTTTGAAATTGCAAAAACTGTTGATGGATCCCATTATGACTTTTCAGAGCCCCAGAAGGGAACCATGAGTCCATGCACGTCTGGTGGGCAGAAGCTTCCATTAGGGACTGACCAGATTGCTGTTCACGTCCTCCTCTGTCCTCTGTATCCTAACGGTACTTAGAACAGCACTAGCCAATAGAACTTTCTTGAATGATGGAATTGGTCCCTAAGCTGTCCAAAACGGAAGTTAAAGCCACATGTGACTATTGAGTACTTGAAATGTGGATCCTGCAACTGAAGAAATGGAATTCAATTCTTTTCTTACATTAATGGCTTTATAATATATTGAGTGGTAGTCCTGGTGTGTTTGAATGGCAAGGTTGGCAGTACAAACCCAGCAGCCGTTCCTCGGAAACCCTATATGGGGTTGCTATGGGTCAGAACCAACTCAACGACACTTAACAGCAAAATACAGTGAGGATACTTGAAAAGTACTGAATTCTATAGTTTAAAATGATTAATTTTCTGGCATCTGAATTATGTCTCAGTCATAAAAATGCCAAAAAAAAAAAAAAAGTAGTCACATGGGCTACTGTGTTTGACAAAATAGTTCTAGAATATTTTGAGTAGGGGTCTAGACCTTGGATTATCCTCCTCTGTCCCAAATTCATGCTCCCCAGACTCAGCAGTGGCCCCAGGGATCTTCCCTGTCCTCAATGGGCTCCCCACCTCCTCTGTCCCCTACCACACCCTTCTCTGGCTGACCAACCCCTGACCATGCCTGTTTATGCCTCCTCACCTGCCATCCCTGGTGTCCCCATCAGCTCTGTCTTACCTGCAAGGCCTATTGCACAGGCATCTCCTCTGTGCTCCTGAATGAGACCCCTCACTGTCCCTAGTGGCTATTTCCCCTTTGGGCTTACTGTGGAGGGGAGACCCATGCAGAAAGCCACCCCGAACTGGCTGTGGCTGTGTTAAGACCTCCTCTTTTCCCCAGATCCCGTCACACCCTGATGACACTGCCGTCTGATCCTGAGCCCCCTGCTTACATGTCTGCCTCCTCCTACAGCCAGGGAGGGCCTTTGTAGGAGTTGGGCCAGGCAGATATCCACACATGGCTGCTGGATGGACAACATGGCATCTTCATGGCTGTTTAATGGTTTACAAAGCACTTTCTGCCCATTTACTGACTTTTGGACACTTAATAGATAAAAGGTTGGAGGTTGCCTTCAGAGAGGAAGTGTGTATAGGGAACCCTGCTTGGCCCAGTCCCTACGGGGGTCTGATGGCTCCTGCCTTCCTAAGCTGATTTAGGGAGCTGCTCTCATAAGATCCCAGTGTCTGTTCACTACCTGCTCCAAACCCTGCATTTCTACAGTCCTTCCTGTCTGATATGTCTGACCCAGTACCCCACTCCACCCAAGGGGAGGCCCAGGAACTGAGCTGCTGCCCCGCTGGGAAGAGGTGCCCGGCTTAGGGCTGCAGTGCTCCCTATCACAAAGGGTCAGCTTCCCCAGCCAGCACTAGCCAGAAAAGCTGACCCCTAAGTCCCACCCAGGTTGAAGCAGTGCTGAGAGCTGCACCAGTGTAACCAACTGACAACAATACTGGTCTGGGATGATGGTCATTTAGTGCCAGCATGACACAGGCCCTGTCACAGCACCCGAGTTCCTGATTGTCTCATCTTGTCCTTGCCACAACATTCTACCATGTCCCCTTTCACTTTGCATTCTAGACTTTCACCCTGGGCTTGTCATATTAATAACACAACTAGTCTGCCCCTTACACAGCAGGAAGAAACTAGGCTTTATGAAGTTTCTAGGAGTCTCTGGGAGGTGCAAATGATTAATTAACATGCACTGCTGATAACTAGAAGGTTGGAGGTTTGAGTCCACCCAGAGGAGCCTCAGAAGAAAGACCTGGAGGTCTACTTCTGAAAACTCAGTCATTGAGAGCACTGTGGAGCACAGTTCTAATCTGACACACGTGGGTCACTCTGAGTTGTAGCTGACTTATGACACTGGAAGGCTCTCTGGGGGAGGGAGGTGCATCTTAGACTTTGTGACACTGTGGCTGACCTTTTTCCTCACTAAATGGTACAATGGATTTCGCAGCAAAGGAGGTGGCTGATACCCAGCATGTTCATCCCACACCTGGCCTGCCACTCCCTCTCCCCTTCCTGCCTTAACTCTGTTCCCTGCACTGTCAATATCTGATGTAACCAGATAGTATACTTTTGGTTTTGTCCTCTGGCCCTGCAGTCCCTTGAGAAGCCCATGGGGACCTGCTCTCTCCTGTCTTAATTCCCTCCAGAAACATAGCAGTTTGTAAACACTTGCAGTTAAGAGTGCGTGGTTGACCCACACCAACTCTGTTATCCTCTTTGTTCTGTGAGGAACAAATTAGTGTGTTATTTAAATTTGCATTTTAAACATGAAAATCTCTATTAGTTATTGACTTACCCATTTCTTAACTGATAAGAAATGCCACTTCCATCACATTCTGAATTCCTATACATGTTTCTTCTGAACCATTTCCGTTGGTAAAGTTTTAATGTATTCCACTGATCCTATCCTATAATATTCAAGACAGCAGGGTTGCATCTGTTTTATTTACAACCATATCCATCCCCTTCACTTGGAATGGTGTGTGGTATAGAGTAGGTGGTCAACAGCATGTGTATTTGATGAATGAGTGATTCTGACTATCCAGAAACACTATGTTCTAATTAATGCAGCTTTATAATATTTGGTAGGGCAAGTTCTCCCTCATCAGTATTCTTTTTAAAACATTCTTGGCTGTTGTTGTATACTTCTTTTTCCATGATTAATTTTAAAAGAATATTGCCTAGATACAAATCAGTTGGTAATGTGTTAAATTTATACATTAATTTCAAAGGAATGAATAACAGCTTAGACTTTTGAGAAACCCTTCCAGTAATATGGCATTTTTCCTGTTTATTCATTTTTCTTTATATATCTAAATAAACTTAATACATACACTTAATAAAGTAAAGGTAATAAAGCTGTATTTTTCTCTGTATTGAGGTACATGTCTTTATTTAGTTTATTTGTAGATACTTTATTTTTTGTTGTGACAGAATCGGGTTTCTCACAGCTCCTTTTCCTTTTCTCAGCTCTGCCTTCTGTACATTCTGCCTGTTCTCTAGGAAGGACCCCACAGAAAGGAGACGACAATGGCTGCGGGGTCTCTGTCATTGGGAGCTCAGGTGAGCTCATCCCTTACTCATGTATTGTGTGTGAATTTCATTGCTCTGGACAGGGTTATTGAGATATTATTATGTTGGATATGTTTCAAAAAGCTCCCCACCAACAGCATCCTTCATCTCTGTTGTTAGCTACCACTTACTCATTCAGCTGGATACCCTGGTCTACTGAGCTTTTGGCACTGTTCACAAGTGAGAAAAGGAATATAAAGCATATAAAAGACAGTTGTCATGTTTATAGGGTTTATGGACTCTCAGGGAATATACAACAAGATAATCTATACAGGAAACAGTATAATGATTGCATATGAATAGTATAATAAGGACAAGTATGGTTAGGTACACAGAATGTCAGTGTTTCAGCACCTAGAGAGGGAGAATATCAGTATAGAGCCAGAGTAGGAGTTTGGCCTGTCTCAAGGGTTGTTGTTGTTGTTGTTAATTGTCGTCGAGTCAATTCCAAGCCATAGCGACCCTGTATAGGGTTTCCAAGGAGCAGCTTGAACCACCAACCTTGCAGCCAAACAGCTTTGCAGTCTGGCTCATTAACCCACAGCACCACACGAGGTCTCAAGGTTAGAACAGGGATAATTAGAGAAGACTTGCTATATGAAAAGAGTACAGGCTTCAGAGTTAGAATTTCCCAAGTTTGAATTTTTACTCTGTTATTTAATAGCTCCATTGTCTTGAATAAATGACTTGAACTCCCTAAAGCATTAGTGTCTCTTGGTTGTTGTTGTTGTTGTCAGGTGCCATCGAGTCGGAACGGACTCATAGCGACCCCATGCACAGCAGAACGAAACAATGTCCAATCCTGGGCCAACCTCATTACCACTGCCACACTCGATGCCATCAATGATGCCACCTGGTTGATCCATCTTGTTGGGGGGCTTCCTCTTTTTCTCTGACCCTCCATCTTACCCAGCATGACATCCTTTTCCAGTGACTGTTCCCTCCTGACAACATGTCCAAAATATGAGAGACGAAGCTTAGCCATCCTGGCCTCCAAGGAGCACTCTGGCTGCACTTCTTCCAAAACAGATCTATTGGTTCTTTTGGCAATCCATGGCACTTTTACTATTCCCCTCCAACACCACAATTCAAAGGCATCAATTCTTCTACGATCCTCCTTATTCACTGTCCAGCTTTCACATCCATATGAGGCTATTGAAAATACCATGGCTTGGGTCAGGCGCACCTTAGTCCTTAAGCTGACATCTTTGCTCTTCAACACTTTAAAAAGTTCCTGTGCAGCAGATTTGCCTAATGCAATATGTCCTCTGATCTCTTGACTGCTGTTTCCGCGAGTGTTGATAGTTGATCCAAGAAGAATGAAGTCCTTGACAACCTCAATGTTTTCTCCATTGATAAGAATGTTGTTTATTGGTCCAGTGGTGAGGATTTTTTCACTGAACCAGTAAACAACATTCATGTAAATGGAGAAAAGATTGAAGTTGTCAAAGACTTCATTTTGCTTGGATCCACCATCAACACACATGGAAGCAGCAGTCAAGAAATCAAATGACATATTGCATTAGGCAAATCTGCTGAACAAGACCTCTTTAAAGTGTTCAAGAGCAATGATGTGAGTTTGAGGACTAAAGTGCACCTGACCCAAGCCATGGTATTTTCAATAACCTCATATGTGTGTGAAAGTTGGACAGTGAATAAGGAATACCATAAAAGAATGGATGCATTTTATGTATGGTGTTGGAGGAGAAAATTCAATGTACCATAGACTTCCAAAAGAACTAACAAATCTGTGTTAGCAGAAGTACAACCAGAATGCTCCTTGAAAGCCAGGATGTCCAGACTTTGTCTGTCATACTTCCCACATATTATCAGGAGGGAACATCATGTTTAAATCTATTCATAGGAAAATGTGGGACCATCACTGTTGGTTTTAAATAAACTTTCTGAAGCACAGTATGTCAAAGAAAATGTATTTTTATGACTCTTGCTATAACTTAAGATTTTTTAATGCTAATTAAGTATGAAGTGCTACCTTAAGAGAGTTTTAATTTCTTTGATTATAGATTTCTATCGATTTGATTACTGTTTGTTTATGTGTAAATAACCTATTTATTCAAAAAATATTTGAGCACTAGACTGTTTCTGGTGACACTGTACAATAAGTCCTGGTGACACTATATGATAAGCATGGCACTGTTGTTGTTGTTGTTGTTATGTGCCGTCGAGTCGGTTCCGACCCATAGCGACCCTGTACAGGGTTTCCGAGGGTGTAAATCTTTACGGGAGTAGAAAGCCTCATCTTTCTCCCGCGGAGCAGCTGGTAGTTTCGAACCGCTGACCTTATGGTTCGCAGCCCGATTCGTAACCACTACGCTACTAACTGCAAAGTCAGCATTTCAAACCCTCCAGGCAGATTTTTGGGATAAAGATGAAGCTTTCTGCTCCTATAAATATTTACAGCCTTGGAAACTCTATGCAGGGTCGCTAGAAGTCAGATCAACTCAATGGCAGTAGATTTGTTTGTTTTTTGGTTTAGGTCATAGCACTGGGAATATAGAAGTCCTGGTGTGGCACTGTGGGTTAATTCGCCAGACTGCAAAGCCATTGAACTTCAAGGTTGGCGGTTCAAACTCACCGGCTGCTCCTCGGAAACCATATACAGGGTCACTGTGAGTCGGAATTGACTCAACAGTACTTAACAATAACAACAACTGGGAATATAAGAGTAAACAAGACAAGCAAAGCTTCCTCATGACAACTTATATTCTAGTAGGGAAACAATAAAAAAGAGAGAGATAGAGAAAGAAGGAAGGAGGTAGAGAGAAAGAAAAAGTAGTGAGGAGGTGTTATGGATTGAATTGTGTCCCCCCAAAGTATGTTTCTGGGGGAACCAGGACCTGCTCCTTGGAAACCATATACGGGGTTGCTATAAGCGGGAACTCACTAGATGGTAGTTAACAACAACAAAATAAGTTTTGTAACTTATTTTGTTAACTCCTATACGTGGGGTCCTGGTGATGCACTGTAAAATTAGCACTGGACTACTAACTTTAAGGTCGGTGGATCAAACCCACCAAGTGCTCCTTGGAGACCCTATACAGGGTCACAATGAGTTGGAACCTACTGGCCTGCACTTAACACCACCACCTGTGGTTATAATCCCACCAGGAACAGGTTTTTCTTTGTTATGTTACTGAAGCATTCTTAGTGTAAGGTGTGTCTTAAATCAGAAATTTTAAAAAGTTTGTTGTTCCCAAGTGCTGTGGAGTTAGTTCCAACTCATAGGGACCCTAGTGTAGGGTTTCCGAGGCTATAAATCTTTGTGGGAATAGAAAACCTCATCTCTATCTCATGGAGTGGCTGGTGGGCTCAAACCACCTGTGATTCACAGTCCAGTGCTTATCCCTACAGAGCCACCACACCCCTAAAAGACAAAATGGTTAAAGCAAGCACAGATAGAGGGGATGATACAACCACAGAATGGCCAAGGATAGAGGGACAGAAGCTGAAGAGAGTAAAGGATCTTCCTCCTAGCAGACAGAAAAAAAGTCTTTCCCCCTAGTGCTGACTCTCTTAATTTGGGCTTGTATGTTTCTAAATTTTGAGAAAATATGTTTCTGTTCATTAAAGTTGACCACTGGTGGTATTTCTGTTATGTTGTTATTAAGTGTCGTCAAGTTGGTTCTTACTCATAGAGAAGCTGTATAGGGTTTTCAAGGCTTTTAAAATCTTCACAGGAACAGAAAGCCTTATCTTTCTCCTGTGGAGTGACTGGTAGGCTCAAACTATGAACCTTGTGGTTCAAAATCCAGTGCTTTTGGAGCTACCTCACTCCCATTTCTGTTATGGTGTTTGGTGGTTGTATGCCACAGAGTCGATTCTAACTCATAGCAGTCCTGTATAGGGTTTCCGAGGCTTTTTAAATCATTATGGGAGCAGAAAGCCTCATTTTCTTCCGTGGAGCAGCTGGTGGACTCACACCATGGACCTTGTGATTTGCATTCCAGTGCTTGTTGTAAAGAGCCATGGTGCTCCCATTTCTGTTATAGTATCACTAAATAACATATGACAGGAGGAGAGAAGGGAAAAGAAAGGAGGAGAGAGAGTGAATGAATATCACACAGTGATGGGTGTTATATGTGAAAATAAAACAGATTAAGGAATCAGAGTGAGGGGATGCTGTCACTATTTTATAGGGAGGATCAGCCAAGACATCCCCTTTAAGGTGACTTTTGAACAGATACTCAAAATGATGGCCATGCCAGATAACATTCTAAGCAAGTGTGAAACAGCAAGTGTGAAGACTCTGAAGAGGGAGATTGTTTGCCACTGTTTGAAGAGGACAGTGCTAGGAGGTGTGAAGCTTTAAACTAGCTTTCAGGATTTCTGTGAAAAAATTTTATTTCTACTCTCATTTTTCTTATTTCTATGAGTCAAGTAAGATAAAACCAAACCAAAACCCCACAGCCACCAAATCAATACCGACGCATAGCGACCCTAGATTTCTGAGGCTGTAAATCTTTATGAGAGCAGAAAACTGTTGGACTTGATGATAAGGACATGGTCTGTGACCCAGGAAAACAGTACTTTCAGTGCTGAGGAAAGTTTGCTGTGAATAGAAAAGTGAAGGACAGCCAATAAGTAAAAATGTTTATATACAGACTGTTTCAGCAAGATTAGCTTTGAAGGAAGAAAAGGGCAAGAACTCAAAGAAGTCCAAGATAGACAGCAATATCTCTTTTTGTTTGTTGTTTCATTAAGGGAGAGACTTGAATGTATTTAAAGAAGGGTATCCATTAGAGGAATAAGAATTGAGGTCTTTCAGGAAAGTGAGGCAGCACAGGAGGCACTCACTCATCTCTGCCAGGAAATTTGGAAGACAACTGTCTGGCCGACTG
>NW_006408797.1:2089257-2097586 GCF_000296735.1 Chrysochloris asiatica | reverse complement strand
CCAGGATCGAACATTGTTTCGTTCTGCTGTGCATGGAGTCGCTATGAGTCGGTTCCGACTCGATGGCACCTGACAACAACAACAACAACAATCCATTAGAGGAGAGTCTAAAGTACAGAAAAGAGAGAGAATGAAGTCCAGATAACATGATTTGCAAATTCCAGATCTTGTTCTTTCCAGGTTTTCTTGGATGTTACTACCAGATCAATGTACCATTTTGTCCTCTTATTACCCTGTCCAACACCAAGAAGATAAAGCATCGATTAAGTACTGTGCTTGACTCTTGCCCAGCCATCATCTAATTTACTCATCACAACAAATCTATGAGGTAGGTTTTGTTATTCCCTTTTACAGAAACAGAAATAGGTTCATGGAGGTAAAATAATGTGTCAGAATTTGAACATGAGCTTTTGTTTGCTTTTGACTCTAAATTTAATGCTAATTCAAGAAATAAAAGACATAGCTCTCCCTCCTGCTTTGCTGTGGCTTCTTATTTCCTAGTGTATCACGTAAACTAGAACCTTGGTTACTATCCTTTTTCTTTCAGCTCGCACCCGTATCCCCCTAGGCCTGCTTATCATTTCTATCAAAACCATTCATAACACTCCCAGTCTATGTTTTATATACTGAGGGATCGATGACTCTTACACATCGAATGCTGTTGATAAGCCTCAGCTTTCTACCTCTTCCTTTCCCTTTCTCTATACACAGATCTTGCCTCCTGCTTTTAACAGGGAGTTCTGCTTTTACCACAAAACTGTCTTTGATTCTTTTGCCTCTTCCTTGTCATAAAATCTTTCAACACTCTATTTTGTAACTCATATCTTTAATTTTGAAAGTAAACCACTGTTTATATCTTATTAGAATTCATCAATCTAGTCCATAATTGTATATTAACTCTTGCCTGTATTATAGTTTAAAAATAATAATTTTTGTTTTCATTTTAAAAGGTAATACACGTATGTAAATATGTTTTATCCTTGAAGGATATTGATTCTAATGCACAGCGACCCCAAGTAACAGAATAGCACTGCTGTTATGTTTATGGAAGCAAATCATTTTTGAGTTTGGAGTCTATGTTGTTGCTGTTAAATGCCATCAAGTCAGTTCCAACACATAGCGACCCTTTACACAACGGAATGAAAGACTGTCTGTTCCTGCACCATCCTTGTTATGGTGGAGACTATTGCTGCTACCACTGTCCCAATCCATCTCACTGGAGGTCTTCCTCTTTTTTGCTTACCCTCGACTTTGCCAAGCATGATGTGCTTCTCCAGGGACTGGTCCCTCCTGATAATATGTTTGAAGTACGAGATTCCAAGTCTCGCCATCTTCACTTCTAAGAAGCATTCTGGCTATACTTCTTCCAACACACATTTCTTTGTTCTTCTGAAAGTGCATGGTATATTTAATGTTATTCTATAACACCATAGCTCAAATGCATCAATCAATTTCTTCTATAGTGTTCCTTATTCATTGTCCAACTTTCACATGCATATGAGGCTATTGAAAATACTATGGTTTGGGTCAGGCATACCTTAGTTAAACTGACATCTTTGCTCTTGAACACTTAAAAAAAGGTATCTTGAAGCACACTTGCCTAATGCAATACATCATTTGATTTCTTAACTGCTGTTTCCATGAGTACTGATAGTAGATCCAAGCAAAATGAAGTAGTTGATAACTTCAGTCTTTTCCTCATTTTATCACGATGTTATTTATTGGTCCAGTAGTGAGGATTTTTGCTTTCTTTACATTGAGGTACAGCCCATACCGAAGGCTGTGGTCTTTGATCTTCATCAGAAAATATTTCAAGTCCTCTTCACCTTCAGCAAGCAAGGTTGTATCATCTGAATATAGCTGGTTGTTAATGAGTCTTCCTTCGATCATGATGCCATGATCTTCTTCATACTAATAAACTTCTCAAATTATTTGCTGGACATATAGATTGAATAAGTATGGTGAAAGAATACAACCCTAGCACACATCTTTCCTGATTTTAAACCATTCAGTGCCCCCTTGCTCTGTCCAAACAACTGCCTGTTAGTCTTTGTACAGGTTCTTCATAAACACAATTAAGTGGTCTGTAATACCCGCAATTCGCAATGTTATCAATAGCTTGTCATGATCCACACGTTTGAAAAGCTTTGCATAGTCAGTAAAGCACAGGTAAACATCTATCTGGTGTTCTCTGCTTTCATCCAAGATCCATCTGGCATCAGCAATAATATCCCTTGTTCCACATCCTCATCTGAATCTAGTTTGTACCTCTGGCAGTTCCCCATCAATTTACTGTGGCAGTCATTTTTAAATTATCTTTAGCAAAATTTTACTTGCCTCTGATATTTATGATATGGCTCTCTACCAGTCAGTTGGTCTGGTAGCAGTCCTCCACATATGTTGGCATAGATTAGTGAGTGGTTCCAGTGCTGCATCAGTTTGTTGAAAGTTTTCAGTTTATATTCCGTCATTTCCTGGAACCATGTTCTTTGCCAATGCTTTCAGTGCACCTTTGATTTTTTTCCTTCAGTACCACTAACTGTTGATCATACACTATCTCTTGAAATCTTTTTGGTACAGTGACTCTGTATTCCTTCCATTTCTGATGCTTTCTGCATCATTCATTATTTTTGCTCATAGAATCCTTAAATATTTCAAGTCAAGGCTTGAATTTTTCTTTAGTTCTTTCAGCTTGAGAAATGCTTAATGTGTTCGTCCCTTTTGGGTTTGTAACTCAGGAATTAGCATATTTTAGTATAACATTTGACCTTGTCTTCTCAAGTGGCCCTCTGAAATTTTCTGTTCAGCTCTTTTACCTCCTCATTTCTTCTATTTGCCTTAGCATCTCTACACGGAGAGCAAGTTTCAGAGTCTCATCTGACATCCATTTTGGTCTTTTCCTTCTTTCTTGTCTTCTTAATGACTTTTTGTTTTCTTCCTGTATGATGTTCTTGATATCATCCTACAACTCTTCTTGTCTTTGGTCATTAGTATCTAATGTATCAGATCTGTGCTTGCGATGATCTCTAAATTCATGTGGGATAATTCAAGGTCACATATTTGCTCTCATAAACTTGTTTTAATTTTCTCCAGCTTCAACCTGAACTTGTATATGAGCAATTGATGGTCTGCTCCACAATCTGCCCCTGGCATTGTTTTGACTGATGATATGGAACTTTTCCACAGTCTCTTTCCTTAGATGTAGTCAATTTGATTTCTTTGTATTCCATCTGGTGAAGTCCATGTGTGTAGTCATCTTTTATGTTCTTTAAAACAGGTATTTGTAATGAAGAAATCATTGGTCTTACAAAATCATATTATGCTATCTCTAACATCTTTCCTATTACCAAGCCATATTTTCCAAATACTGATCCTTCTTTGTTTCCAAACTTTGCATTCCAATCAGAAATAATTAGCAATATATTTTGATTTCATATTTGATCAGCTTTAAACTGAAGTTTATAGAATTCTTCAATTTCATCATTGCTGACTTCAGTGGTTGATGGATTCACTTAAATAATAGTGGTATTAACTTGTCTTCCTTGTAGGCATATGGATATTATGCTATCACAGGCAGAAGTACACTTCAAGATAGAAATATTCTTTTTGATGATGAATTTTACACCATTCCTCTTTCAATTGTCATTTCTGGCATAGTAAACCATGATTATCAGATTTAAATAGCTCACTGATATCATCTTTATGCATTCTATTTAATTTTTGGCAACTTCCAATATTCCTAGATTCATATTTCTTGTATTCCTTGCACTAATTATTAATGCATGTTTACAGCTGTTTCTCCACATTTGAGTTGTGCTCTATCAACAAATGAAGGTCCCAAAAGTTTTATTCCATTCGCATCATCACAATTAACTCTACTTTGATGAAGCAACTATTCCTCAGTCATATTTTGAGTTCATTCCAGCCAGAGGGGCTCATCTTCTGGCAATATATTTGACAATATTCTGGTGCTATTCATATTCTTTCAATATTCCACTGCTATTCATAGATTTTCAGTGGCTAACATTCAGAAGTAGTCATCATTTCTTCTTTGTAGTTTTTCTTAGTCTGGAAGCTCAGCTGAAACCTGTCCATATCAGTTGACTGTGGCATGACTTCCAGAATCATAGCAACACATAAGCTATCACATTCTGACAAACTTACAGACAAGTGAAGTCTGGAGCCTGTGGATAGGTTGAAATAGCCAACTTAGTAGCCAAGCACTTAACTGTTGTGCCCCAGGGTCCTTATGAAAACATTTAGATGGGGGGGGGGGATTCCTTATAGCCCTTTAGTACATATTTATAAATATATGATGTTTATATTTTAGATTTATATCATCACCCTCATTTATGTATATTATGCATTGACAGCCCTAAATTGCTTCTAGATTCTTGCTTTTATGCATTACCTAGGAAATAAAGATGTATTTGGCATGCATGCTAACAGCTTAATTTCAGCACTTTTTATTCATATAATGTTGAATATTTCATTGAAATTTGCTCCTGTTTTATAAAACAGGAATAAGAAATGTAAAACAGTAATGTTGTTCCTATGACAGTATTATCACCAGTAGACTTGTTAATGTTGAAACAAAGATGGTCATTATTACTAATGTTGAAAGCAGTGAATTTTTAGCCTTTAATAGGTGGCCATTAAGACTTAAATCAGTTGATGTTCAGTTATGAAAGAAACAAACAAACGTTAAGAGTATATCTGAAGGTATAACAAATATGTTACCAAAGAAAATGTCTAAAGACATATTTAATTGGTGTGTCACTGTAGGTATTCTCTGGACTTCTAGCCACAAGGATAGTGGTTAAAACCCACCAGCCACCTTGAAATAGGAACAAGTTTGTTGTTGGAATGAAGAGCTTATGCCAGTGTGTCAGAAATATAGTGAATATAGGAGATGGTTGTGTAATATGTGATATGATAAGATAGCTAAGGTAGGCAAGGGCCAGCTGATGTAGACTCTTGATGATCATAGCAAAGAGTTGTAATCTTATTCTATAATTAATTGGAAGTTTATTAAAATCTATAAGGAAGTGAGTCAGGACTTTCCTGATTACATTATTTAAGGTTTCAAACCTCATTCCCTATTTCCATTTTGTTGTTATATTTTTTTATTTATTATGTTAGTTGTCCTTTCTCCTCTGTATAAGGGAAAAAAAATTGTTGTGTTCATTGCTTTATCCTTGGCACCTTAAGCACATTGCCTGACTCAATAAATATTTTTTTTTGATCATGTTCAAAACACTATTCTGGCTTTTTTATGGGGGGTTACATTATAGGATAATAAGAATTCCAATCAGACAGCAGGAGTAGTTTAGCTATTACAAGGAAATTGAACAAATATTAGAGAGAGAAGGAATTAAATCAGCTTGACTTAGTAAAAGCAAGACCTAATTCCTACCACCATCCACTCACCCCAAGATCTCTTGACCTCTTGTTTATTTTGTTAAGTACCATCGAGTCTATTCCAACCCATAGCAACCCTGCATAGGGTTTCCAAGGAGCAGCTGGTGAGATTGAACCACCAATCATGCAGTTAAAATGACTTTACAGTCTGGTGCATTAGCCCATAGTGCCATGCTCTTGACTTCTACTATGCCTTTTTCAGACATAATTACTGAAGGATTGGGATTTACCAGACATCTTGATCCTTGGATCTCTTGCTTATACCCTGATGAGTACCAAATTTATATAAATCCTACTAATCAACTAAGAAAGGAACCCTGGTGGCACAGTACTTGAAGCACTCAGATGCTAACTGAAAGGTCAGAAGTTCTAACCCACCAACCATTCTGCAGAAGAAAGATGTGACAGTCTGCTAATATAAAGATTATAGTCTTGGAAACCTGTGGGGTAGTTCTACTCTGTCCTATGGTGTCATTTTGAGTTAGAATCAACTCAACAGTAATGTGTTAATCAACTAGGGAAGGGTGCAAAGTAATCCTAGTCATTAGGGAGTTTGAGCTATCACTTGAAACTCCTGTTTAAGACAAAGCTGTATACTTCATACTATAGAATGATAATGATAAGAGTGATAATCATTGGACCCTTACTTTGACCATGTTAAATGCTTTATAGAATCTTTAGTGAAGTAGCAAAATGGCAGGAATCTGAAACATTGTCCGATTCCAGAAGAGATTTGACTCCTAATGCTCAAGTTGCAAGTCCACAACACTTCACGAATTCTGAATTGTCACCTTAACAGTAATTGTGTTTTCTAGGTAGACAGTCATGTAATCTGGGAAAACATAAATGTCCTACTCTTTCTGTTTATATTTCATAGATGCTACATAATTTTCTATATTAATGAGATGTAAAGTTTTAGCTACCTGTACTTGAATAATTTTATTGATGATTTCATTGATTTTCTAGGGCTGCTTTAATAATGTCCCATAAGTGGGTAGCTTTAAACCTAACCAGTGATTGGCACCAGGGCTAATGAAAAATCTGGCAATCTGCTCCCATAAAGATTGTTGTTGTTAGGTGTCGTTGAGTCACCTAACTGTATAGAATTTCTGAGGAGCAGCTGGTGGGTTTGAACTGCTGACCCTTGTAGTTCACAGTCCAGTGCTGAGCCTAGAGTTCCACAACTGTATGGACTAGTTCTACTCTGTCACATGGGGTCACTATGAGTCTGAATCAACTCAATGGCACCACCACCAATAATTACTATCATTTTATTCTATATTTGATAATATTAATTATTCCTTGCTTATGTAGCTTCATTGGTTTACTGCCAGCCTTTTCACACCCACACTTGTTCATTCAAGAGTTCAGTTTTTGCTCATCTTTATTTTGATCAAATTGAATCTTTAAGCAGTATTTCAGGAATGGTTTAGGAAGACTATAGCTACTTAGTTTTTCAAACTTAAGAATATAGTTTGGTTTCACCTACACACACACACACACACACACACACACACATGTAATACTGGTCATGTTGAAGTTTTTGGCCACATCAGTGTTTCTGCATTCTTCTCTAGACATGGTTCCATTCTCTTTTGACATTTCATTATTCCTGAGGAGATTTCTTAACTCAGTTTAAAAAAAAACTTTACAGGTATAAAGAGCCTTAATGGTTAAAGAGTTTGGCTGTTGGGAAGCCATCAAGGAAAACAATCAAGTCCCTTCAGGACAAACCTTTCTCCAAGAATGAAACTCAAAGGGAACACATGAGCAGGCATGTAAGCTTGCTGGTGACCACATCAGTCTACTAATAAATGGAAGAGGGGGAAAGGCAACAATGAAGAAATGGGCTGAGTTCAACCACATTCCATAGACTCCTGCTGACATGGAGATGAGAGAGAGAAGAGGAATGGCTGGTTGGTCCAAAGTATGGTGAGACCTGGGGATTCCTGAGCTCATGGACAAGGATATAGCCACAGAGGGCTAGAGCTGAGAATGAAGCATCCAGCTGATATGAAGTGAGGGGAGATGCACAAGAACACCCAAACTTGCAAATAATACCCATTTGACCTAGCCCCAATGGCTTGATAACCAGAACTCAACTAGAGGAAGATTTCAAAACAAAACAAAAAAACAACAATTTTTGATAAGGAAATGAGGGTAAATTGCTACAATTTAATGAACTTGACCTGTGTTCATGGATGTAGTAACTCAAAATACCAACAAAGAGGGAAGCAGTCTTCATATCAAGTATCAATCCTATCCCCTCTGCAGGGTAAATAAGGACGGGCAACTTAGACATTGGCTACCTAAAATGATGAGGCAATAAAGGCATAAAGTGACTGGCTTACAAGTTTTTAAGAGAGAGTTTAGTTTAAGAATGTGCAAGGGAAGATAGAGTACCCACTGAATAGTTTTCATGTTGTCTAGACAGGTCTGATGAAAAGAGATGGAGATAAGATTCTTATGATTCAACAATGAGTAATTGTTATCATGACTAATTGCAACTGTCACAACTGTAAAAGAAGTTTTGTAACAAAAACAGTGTAGTAGATAATATTACATGACAGAAACAGAGGACCCTAGGACCATTAAGGGAGAAGAGCACAAGGGAAATACAGGACCCTATCCAGAGAAGCAGTGACAAACACCAGAGATGAGGACATGGATAGAGGGAGCAACTAAGGACTGTAGACTCATGGAAAGAGAGGGACTGAGTGCTGGCGGCCAGGAGGCAGGCTTGCAGAATGTGTCCTTTGGTTTTTTTAATTATTATATATTCCTGAGTGTTTTTGTGTACATCTCTCCACCCTCCACCCCCCAAAAAAGTAAGGAAAAACAGAGGGACTGGAAGGAAATACTGTTGAATGATGATGCACAGAGGAGATTGTAAACATTGCAATGAAAC
>NW_006408797.1:2084872-2089157 GCF_000296735.1 Chrysochloris asiatica | reverse complement strand
ATAAAAATTAATGACTAGCAAAGAAAACAATAAAAATTTAAATGGTAACAATATAAGAATTTGGCTGTAACCAAAAAGTCAGAGGTTTACAGGGGAAAGACATGGCAATCTGTTTCCATAAAAATGCTTAGTCTTGGAAACCCTATATGTATAGTTACTCTGTAATTTTACTGTGGATTCCTGGTGTGTCATTGTAGGGAAAGCAATGGACTGCTAGGCATTTCAAATGTATCAGCCGTTTCTCGGAAACTATACAGGTTCAATATGAGTCAGAACCAACTCAAAGGCATTCAACAGCAATAACAACAATACAGTGTCATTATAAGTCAGAATTTGACTTAATGACAAAGGATATGAATATGTTTTTCTTTGTTGTAAACACAAATTTTCAGAATTAACTTTAAATTAGATCTCTAATTTATTCTATCATATGTTTACATAAGTAACAAATGTGTTTTCCTTTTCTTTCGCCAACTATGTCCTTCCTCCTCAGCACCACAAAGTATTTTTGTAGATCACAAATTTTCTTATCACAACATGCAAAAAAAATGAACATAACATGCTTATAAAAATAACTTGGGTGAGAAGGAGGGAAGAGGGTGTATTTACTATATATATATATATATATACAGACAGACATATATATTGTTGTTAAGCACTGTTGAGACACTTCTGACTCATAGTGACCCTGTATAGGGTTTCCAAATAGAGTGGCTGGTGGGTTTGAACCACCAACCTTATGGTTAGCAGTCAAGTGCTTATTCTACAATGCCACATAGGACTCCTATAAAATATATGTAATATTTACTTAACATAGTCCTGGTGTGGCATTGTGGGATAAAGCACTGGACCACAAGGTTGACTTGAATCACAAAGTCGGTGGTTCAAACTCACTAGTCACTCCTTAGAAACACTATACAGGTCATGCTATGAATCAGAACTTACTCGAACGCACTTAATAACACTATAGTATTTACTGTGTTCCAGATACTCCTCTAAGCCCTTTGTAAATATTAACTTGTTGTTGAGTGCCATTGAGTTGGTTCTGACCTATAATGACCCTGTATAGGGTTTCCAAGGAATGACTGGTGAGTTTGAACCACCAACCTAGTAGTTCAAACCAACTTTGCAGTCCAGTGCGTTAGCCACACCAGGACTCCAAACATTAACTAATTTAGCCATTATACCAACCCTATGTGATGGGTACCATTTAACAGATGAGAAAACTGAAGCAGAGAGGTTAAGTAATTACCCAAGAATTCACTGCCAATGGAGGTTATATGCTATATAGAGTCAGTTCCAACTCATAGCGACCCTGTATAGGGTTTCCAAGGTTGTAAATCTTTACAGGAGCAGAAAGTCTCATCTTTCTCCTGCTAAATGACTGCTAATTTCGAACTGCTGACCTTGAGATTAGCAGCCAGACCCATAATCACTACGTTACCAGTGGTTGCAAAAATGGGAGAGTGGTGGTATCTGACTTCCTTCAATTTCACAAGATGGGTGGCGGAGAATCACCATCAGTATCAGCCTAAGGCTGGTTCCTATGAAGTAGAGATCAGACATGCCTCCACCTTCCAACCTTCTTTAAAAGTTCTGATAGCAGTCATCCATCTCACAGAACTTTCTACTGTTCTGGGTTCAATAATTTGTTGCAGTGATCACACAAAACTCACAGCCAACACTCATAGTTACGGGGTTTGTTAGGTAAGTAACTGATTATAATTAAGGACCAGGAAGGTTCCAGATAAGGTTCTTCCGTCAGAACAGCCTCTTCTCAACCATGCCTGAGACATACCCAGACCCCAAGGCTCTTTGACGTCTGCCCTCCTCCAGCAAGTGTTACAAAGCTTTTTTAGCTCTACCAAAAATGACCATTCTACTAGTATGCATTCAGCTTTAACTCCATAGGTTGGCAAGCCTAGCTCCCCAAATACCTGAAGACACTCCACTCTGCCAGCAAACTTCCTGCCCAAAAGCACTCAACAATCTTGCCTCCTGGGCCAGGAAGCCCACCATGCCATCTGCTTCTGGTCTCCTGCTTCTGTTGCTACCACTTGTCTTACCATCTTTCACTGTCTACAGTGTCTGTAGACACTGTCTATTTGTCTCCTGGATTAAGGAGTTTCACTGAAGGGCTCTTGGGTTCAAAGGGTGCCCTCCACGATGACTTTTCTTGTCTACTTTTCATGAACCCCCCATTTCCACCTCTGAGTTGGCTCATTTTAAACCTAGCAGGATGGTAACTGACCGATCCCCATACACTTTAATTACCATGGTCTCTTTCCCACAAGTGTGCCATGTCCCTTATATACATTATTCAATTCTATTCAATACCCTGGAGTTCTGGTATGGCACTGTGAGCTAACATGTCAGACTGCAAAGTCGTTTTGAACTGCAAGGTTGGTGGTTCAAGCTCACCAGCTGCTCCTTGAAAACTATACAGGGTTGCTATGGGTAGGAATCAACTCAATGACACTTAACAACAACATTGAATACCCTGGAGTCCTGGTGTGGTTCTGTGGGATAATGTATTGGACTGCAAGGTTAGTTTGAACCACAAGATCAGCAGTTCAAATTCACCAGATGCTATGAGTCAGAACAAACTTGACTGCACTTAGCAACAATCCAGTCCCCTTGGTGGGCCATAAGTGCCTCGCTATTACACCTGGTGGCGCTGTAAGATAAGCAATGAACTGCTAACCTAAGGTCAGCAGTTTAAACTCAACAGCCACTCCAAGGGAGAAAGATGAGGCTTTCTGCTCCAATAAAAATTTATAGCCTCTGAAACCCTAAAAAGAATCATTATGAGCCATAATTAACTAAAAAAATCCATGGCAATGGGTTTTTACCCATTCTTATGCTGGGAGTTACAAAAACAATAGCAGCTGCTAATTTATCTGCTACCTACTGATATTTTTGTACTATTGCATATGTTCTCTGGAATTATTTGGTGCCATGTTTGTTTTAGTGGTAGAGCCTGCCTGACTTTCCATTCTTTCTCTCTTTTCATGTAAGCAGGTCAACTTGGAAGAAATCATAGTTAATGCATATTCTTTGCTTCACAGTAAAGCCCCATGACTCACAAGTCTTTGATTCATTTTACTGTGTTGATCTTGCACATTGACTTTGGTGTCAGTAATTATAAAACTGATCATTTCAGTTTTACAATTCAGTTTCCTGTTCTCTGCCCCTCATTACCTCCAGATCTTTTTGTGTAAGATAAGAAATAAGACCTGAGAAAATAAATCTGAGTATCTAAGAGATACCTCCTTCATGACTCTCCAAAGTAGTTCAACAGATTCTTGTTAGCCACCCCTGCCACCTGTTCTTATCTTTAATAAACAGGTATTTAGGAAAGTTTTTTGTTGTTGGGTGCCGTCAAGTCAGTTATGACTTGTGTAGTGTTTCCAAAGAACAGCTGATGGGTTTGAGCCACTGACACTGTGGTTAGCAGTTGAGTGCTTATACTGAAGCACTACACCAGGGCCCTTCAAACTAAAAGTCAAATCCACTGCCATCAAGTTCATTCTCAGTCATAGTGATCCTATAACACAGAGTAAAACTGCATTAGAGTTTCCAAGGCTTTCAATCTTTACAGGGCAGCCAGCCTCATCATGCTCAACACTGAGTGACCTTGAAGTTAGGAGCCCAATGCATAACCCACTCTGCCACCTTGGTTCCTTAGAGCCCTTTAGAATTCTTCAGACGTTTAGTTTATTTAAAGTTAGGGGGGAGCTTTTAGATTTTGTCATTCTACCTGAAGAAATTTAATGTAATGTGTATTATGAGATTGTGACTATTTCCTAGTTTAATTTTAAAAGGTGTATTTTTTATTTCAGTTCATTTCAGTGCACTGGCAAAGATTGGTCATTTAGTATATAGAAAATCAGTATTCTTGTAAACCTTTGGAGTAAGAAAAATTGATGAAACCATTTTTAGGAAAATTTAGCCATAAGACAAAAAAAAGAACAAAAACCATTGCCATTGAGTTTATTTCAACTCACAGCTACCCTAAAGGACAGAATACAACTGTCCCATAGAGCTTCCAAGGCTATAGTTACTGACGGAAGCAGACTTCCACATCTTTCACCCACAGAGCGCCTGGTGGGTTCACATCACCAATCTTGTTTTGTAGTCCGATGGATCTTGGCTGAAAGCAGAGAATATCAGAAGGATGTTTACCTGTACTTTATTGACTATGAAAAGGCTTTCGATTGTGTGGATCATGACAAGCTATGGACAACATTGAGAAGTATGAGTATTCCAGAACACTTAATTGTAC
>NW_006408797.1:2053432-2083917 GCF_000296735.1 Chrysochloris asiatica | reverse complement strand
CAGGATCAGACATTGTTTCGTTCTGCTGTGCATGGGGTCACTATGAGTCGGTTCCGACTCGATGGCACCTGACAACAACAACAACAACACTACTAGGGTTCCTTACTTTGGCTGTTGTTGTTTTTGTTGTTGTTAAAGGCTGTTGAGTCAGTTCCAACTCTTAGTGAGCCTGTGTAGGGTTTCTGAGAAGCAGCTGGTGGGTTTGAACCTCTGACCTTGTGATTAGCAGTCCAGTGCTTTTCCTACAGTGCTACACCAAGAATCTGGCCATAGATCTAAAAAATGCAAAAGCTTTAAATTCAATAGTTTCACTTCTAAGGTATTTTCCTACAAGTATGCAAATATATGCGCAGCTGTGTTTATCACACGATGTTTGCAATAGCAAAAACAAAACGAACCCAGAACCAACCTAAACATCAATGAGTAGAGTATCAGTTAAAAAACAAAAAATACCTCCAACAGGGAAATAACTTTAAAATCTTTATGAAATTATAGCAGGGTACTTTCAATGTAAAAAAAAAAAAAAAATTTTTTTTTTTTTCAAATAAGTTCCAGGAGTTGTTTTTAGCTGCTATCCAGTCAACCTCTGACTCTGGCAATTCCAAACACAAAATCAGTCCATTGTGATTTATGGATAATTTTTGGAAGAGGATCACCATGTCTTTCTTCCTATTCTCTTAGTCTGGAACCTCAATTAAAACCTGTTCTGCATCACACAAGTCTCCATTGACAGACAAGCAGTAGTTTAAAGAGCATTGGCTGTAATTGAGCCCAGGTCTTCTGCATGCAGGGTGATAATTCCACCACTGACCATAACAGTTCTCTCCAGAATGTTGTTGGGTACCATTAAGTCCATTTTGATTCGTTGCAACCTATAAAACAGACTAGATCTACCCCATGCAATTTACTAGGCTATAAATGGTGCTGTATTGTAGGGTAAGCAATGGACAGGAAACTGCAAGGTCAGCAGTTCAACCCCACCAGTTATTCTTGGAAACCCTATACAGGGTCGCTATGAATTGGAACAGACACAACAACAAACAACAACTACAAAATGTTTGTAGGAGCAGATTGTCAGGTATTTTCTTCTGGAAAGCTATTAGTGTGTTTGATCTGCCAGCTTATTTAGTTAGCAGCTGAATGCTTTAACCATTATGCCACCAGGGCTTCCTGAATGTTGTTGTTGTCATTAGGTGCCATCAAGTCAGTACCAACTCACAGCGACCCCAGGCATGACAGAACAAACCATTTCCCAGTCCTGTGTCAACCTAACAATTGTTGTTAACATTTGAGCTCATTGCTGCTGCCACTGTGCTGCTGTCCATTGCTGTCTAACTGGAGACACGCATGTTTTTCTCTGACCCTCCACTTTACAAAACATGATATCCTTCTCCAATGACTGGTCCTTCCTGACAATATGTCCAAGGCATTAGAGACAAAGTCTGGCCATGCTGGCTTCCAAGGAGCACTCTGGCTGTACTTCTTCCAACATAGATCTCTTTGTTCTTTGGGCAGTCCATGTTACTTTCAATATTTTCCTCTAACACCGTAACTCAATTGCATCAATTCTTCTATGGTCTTTATTTTATTCACTGTCCAATGTTTGCATGCATATGAGGTAATTTAAAATACTATGGCTTGGGTAAGGTGCATCTTAGTCTTCAAACTGACATCTTTGCTTTTAATCACTTTAAAGAGGTTTCATGCAGCAGATTTGCACAATGCAATGCATCATTTGATTTCTTGACTAGTGCTTCCATGAGTGTTGATGGTTGATCAGAGCAAAATAAAGTATTGACAACTAAAACCTTTTCTCTATTTATATGGATGTTGTTTATTGGTCCAGTGGTGAAGAGTTTTGTTTCCTTTACATTGAGATGCAACACACATACAGTAGGCTGTGGTCTTTGACCTTCAGTATTTTAAGTCCTCTTGGCTTTCAGCAAGCAAGGCTGTATCATCTATATATTGAAGGTTGTTAATGAGTCATTCTCAAATCCTGATGCCATGGTTTTCTTCATATAATCCAGTTTCTCAGATTATTTGCTCAATACACAGATTGAGTACGTATGGTATAAGAATTCAACCTTGGCGCACACCTTTTCTAATTTTAAACCATTCAGTGTTCCTTTGGTCTGTTAGAAGCACTGCCTCTTGGTCTATGTACAGGTTCCTCATGAGCACAGTTAAGTGTTCTAGAATACTCGTGCTTTGCAATGTTGTCCATAGCTTGTCATAATACACACAGTCAAAAGACTTTGCATACCAATAAAGCACAGGTAAACATCTTTCTGGTATTCTCTGCTTTCAACAAAGACCAATCTGACTTCAGCAATGATATCCCTCGTTCCACGTCCTCTTCTAAATCCAGCTTGAATCTCAGGAAGTTCTCTGATTGGTTGCAGCCATTTTTGCATTATCTTTAGTAAAACTTTACTTTCATGGAATATCAATGATATTGTCCAATTATTTCCACATTCTGTTGGGTCACCTCTCTTTGAAATGGGCACAAATATGGATTTCTTCCAGTCAGTTGGCCAGGTAGTTTTCTTTCAAATTTCTTAGCATAGTGTCTCCAGTGCTTCATCAGCTTGTTGAAAAATTTCAGTTTGTATTCCATCAATTCCTGGTACCTTGTTCTTTGCCAATGACTTCAATGCACCTTGGGTTTCTTACTGCAGGATTATTGGCTCTTGATCATATGCTATCTCTCTCTCTCTCTTTTCTTTTGTTGAAGTTTTTATTGTGAGTTATGTGATAGTTTACATGGAAGAACACCAGCTCTACATTCATCCTATCATATTTTGTTTCATTGCAATGATTACAATCCCCTCCATGCATCATCAAACAACCAAAGGATATACCCTGCAAGCCTTCCCCCTAGCTGCCAGCACATAGCCCCTCTCCCTCCCTGAGTCCAGAGTACCCAGCTGCTCAATCTCTCCATGTCATCATTTCTGCCTCCTTTTCTGGCATCACTGCTTCTCTGGCTAGGATCCCACACTCCACTCTTCTCACTTGATGGTCCCAGAGATCTCCACTCTTGGACTGCAAAATCAATCACTCTCCTCCTTTTGTTACAAAATGTCTTCCTTTAAATTTCTGACCCTTACCGTCAGTCCTGATAGCTATTATTCACTATTGTACGACAAGAGTCTTATCCCCATCTCCTTTCATCATCCCCTTCCCAACAGACTGGAAACCACCCAGTGGAGATTCTACCTTCCCCTGTCCCCTCTGAAACTAGGCTCCCTCTTAAAAGCTTGTAAGCCAGTCATTTCTTGCCTTTGTAGTACTCCCATTTATGGTAGCTAACTAAGTTGCCCATTCCTGTCAACCTTGTGTACCGAGGGGGTGGAGTGATCCTCGCTGTAAAGATTTGCTCCCTCTTTCGAGCTACTACATTCATAAGTATAGGTCAAGTTCATCAAATTGTAGTGGGTTGCTCCCTTTTTCCTCTTTCTTCTTCTAGTAGAGTTCTGATCATCCAGCCATTGAAGCCCTGTCAAGTGCATACTATCTGCAAGTGTGGGTGTTCTTGTGCATCTCCCCTCACTTCATATCAGCTGGACACTTTGCTTTCTGCTCTAGTCTTCTGTGGCCATGTCACTGCCTCTGGGCCCAGGAGTCCCCGAGTATTACCATACTGCTGACCAACCAGGTCTCCACCTGGGTTCACAGGAGTCTATTGAATACAGTTGGACTTAGCACCCAACTTCATTTCTGTTTTTCCCCCACTTCCCCTTATCAGTGACCAACGTGGTCAACAGTCAGGCCACATGCCTATTTGTGTATTCCCCTTAAGTCTTAGTCTTGGAAGGGGGTTTATCCTGAAGGGACTCAACCACTTGCCTTGATGGCTCCTGGGTGAACAGCTTGTTTGTTCTTGTAGTAGTCATTCAGACTGCCATTATTGTTTTTTATTTTTCCTGCCGGTCTTTCTTTCACAAAGTATCTTCTGTTCTTCTAACCACTCCAGTCTGGTCTACTTCTCCTTTCATGTGGGAATTTCCCACCTCAGAAGATGCTGGATGGAGTTTATGATTCTACCTATGGTCTTATGCAATGCAAAAGCTTCACAGGAGGTCTCTTTCACTGGGCAACTTCTAGCCCCCTTTAACATATTCCAATCAGTTATAGACTGAAGATGGACTTACAAGCTTTCTATTGTGAAGTTTCTGGCTATTCCTTTCTCTCCCCCCAAATGTCTATTTTACCATGGTAGGCAAGAGAAACCAAGATTCAAAAGACAGTCAAGCATCTTAACATTATTATCCCCCCTTTTACCAATTCAAACCAAGCCTCAATCCCTGTATCCCTGAGCCCTGTTGTTCCAAGGTTGTGCATACATCATCATTTACCTCTGTCCCACTTAGGCCATGCAAACCTAACTGTTCTCCAGTCGGCCTTGTTCTTCCTTTCCCCTCCCCCTTCTTGTATATTGTCCCCCAACACCACCCCCAGCACCCAAGCTATCCTGTGTCTATTCCCTACCCTGTGCTCCACCTTCTCCTCCCTCCCCTCACCTCCAATGGCTACCTCTTGAAATGGTTGACCATCAACCATTTCTTTTTGGTACAGTGACTGTGTATTCCTTCCATCTTCTTTTGATGCTTTCTGCATCATCCAGTATTTTGCCATAAAATCCTGTAATACGACAAGTCAAGGTTTGAATTTTTCTTCAGTTACTTACCTCAGCTTAACAAATGCTGGGCATGTTCTTCCCTTTGGGTTTCGAACTCCAGGTCTTTGCACCTTTTGTTATAATATTTGGCTTTCTCTTTTCTAGCTGACCTTTGAAATTTTCTGTTCAGTTCTTGTACCTCCTCATTTTTTCTACTTGTTTTAGCATCTCTACACTGGAGAGCAAGTTTCAGAGTCTCTTCTGACATCCATTTGGTCTTTTCCTTCTTTCTTGTCTTCTCAGTGACCTTTGGCTTTCTTCTGGTATGATGTTCTTGATGTCATTGCACAACTCTTCTGTTGTCTGTCTTCATTGTCTAATGCATCAAGTGTGTTCTTCAGATGATCTCTAAATTCATGTAGGATATATTCAAGGTCACATATTGGCTCTCCTGGAGTTGTTTTAATTTTTCTTCAAGTTCAGTCTGAATTTGCATATGAGCAATTAATGATCTGTTCCACAGTCTGCCCCTAGCCTTGTTTTCACTGATGATATGGGAGCTTTTCCATCATTTCTCTCCACATATTTAGTCAATTTGATCTCTGTGTATTCCATCTGGTGAGGTCCATGTGTATAGTTGTCTTTTATGTTGTTTTAAAAAGGTATATTCAGTGAAGATTCATTGGTCTTGCAAAATTCTTTCATGTGATCTCCAGCATCATTTCTATCACCAACACCATAATTTCCAACTACTGATCCTTCCTTTTTGTTTCCAACCTTTGTATTCCAATCACCAGTAATGATCTATTACTACTACTGAATTGTTGTTGTTGTTATTGTTAAGTGCCATCGAGTTGGTCTCAACTCATAGCAACCCTATATAGGGTTTCCAAGGAGCAGCTGGTGAGCTTGAACTGCTGACCTCGTGGTTTAAACTTTGGCTTTGCAGTCCAGCACATTAGCCCACAGCACCACACCAGGACTCCAACGAATAGTAGGCCTAAGATCATTCCATTTGTGATATCTTAAAAGAGGCTTACATGAGTTTGTATGATTTTATATGAGTATGTGAGATTGTGTGAGGTAAGTTTAGACAGTTTTTGCACAGAATAATTTTGGAATGATATACAAGAAACTCATACAAGTGTTGGCGCTTTCTCCTGTGCAGCAGCTGGCAGGCACAAACCGTGGAACTAGTGGGTCACTGTCCAGTGCTTATCGTATGGAAGTCACACTAAGCCTTAGTTTTCCCATATTTTAAAAAAAGTTAATACTATCAATTTCATAGAATTATCTTGAAAATTAAATGAGACATTATTATGTATTTGTGGCATCATGATTAAGCAGTTGACTGCTAATCGAAAGGTTGGTGTTTCAAACCCTTCAGCTGCTCCAAACAAAAAAGATTTGGTAGACTCCGTCCATAAAATACTCTAGCAAATAGTTCCACTCTGCCCCCTTAGGGTTCCTGTGAGTTAGAAGCAACTCAATAGCAACAGGTTTGGATGATTTGGGACTTATTTTGTTTGTAACCTACTATGTTTCAGGTATTCACAGACAGGGAATATAATGATCTGTAATTGAATCTATAAAATGAACATTTTAAAACACTATATGGTTTGAGCTGGACTCTAAAAATGTTTAGTCCTTGATATTTCCAAAGAAGGGATCATGATGGCTCAAGAAGATAAGCACTGGACTATAAACCACAAGTTCAGCAGTTTGAGTCCATCAGCCACCTGTAGGAGAAAGATGAGGCTTTCTGCTCCTGCAAAGATTTATAGCCTTGGAAACTCTATACAGGGTAACTGTGTGTCGGGACCAATTTAATGGAACCTAACAACAACAACTCACAAAGGAGATTATAACACATTAAGGGGATATTTTGGAGGCTGGCCAAATTGTAAAAGGGACTCTTTCTTGGTTAATAACATTAATAGAAAGTAGTTCTCTTTTTAAAACTAGGTTTATAGAAATATGGAATCTTTGCAAAATTTCAATTATGCTTTGATTAGAGTATAGAAAACAGTGTTTACTTTCTATAGTCAAGAACTATAAAAAAAGTTAATTGAGCAGAAATTTTAGAATTATAGCATGTATAGTTACAGAAATTGGAGCTGAAGAAGCAAACATGGAGCAAAGTATTTGAGAACCAGTAGGTCAGGCTGCAGGTCTTAGTGGGAGGATTGTAGGAGGATATGAAAATAAATAAAATCCTTTACATAAGGTATCTGTCACAGACTCAATTATGTCCCCAAAAATATGTGTCATCTTGGCTAGGACATGATTTTCAGTGATTTGGCAGTTATATAATAATGTCGTTTAGAAGTTATTATATGATATAAATTGGTAATTTTGTAATGATGTCATCATTCTCTATTTTGTGATCTTATGTAACTATATTCTACATTGCATAAGTTATAAATTCTATGAGGCAGGATTAGTGTAGGGTGTACCACCTTACTTAAGTTGCCAACTTTCATTATCTTACTGAAGTCATGCACTTGCGTGAGTCTCATGTTTTATCTTACAAGAGATAAAAGAGGAGAGAAAAATAAGCAGAGAGACCACATTACTACCAAGAAAGAAGAGCCAGGAATAGAGTGTGTCTTTTGGACCCAGGGTACATGCACTGAGAAGAACATCATAGGCCCAGGGGAAGACTGATGCCAAGAAACATGGAGATCTTCAAGGAACTAGGAAGCAGAAGTTGAAAAGACAAGATATTTCTTCCAGAGAAAACTGAAAGAGAAAGCCTTACTGAGAACCAGTGCTCTGAATTTGAACATCTAACCTCCTAACTTGTAAGATAATAAATTTCTGTTTGTTAAAGCCATTCACTTGTGGTATTTCTGTTGAAGTAGCACTTGGAAACTAAGATGGGATCCTAAACCTCTTTTATTATTACTAATGACTGTAGTTTTACCTGAGCCTATAAACTCTATATAGAAGCATACATTTATTAAGCACTTACTATATACATAATTAACTCTGGTAGCATAGTGGGTTATGAATTGGACTGTTAACTGCAATGTCAAGAGTTCAAATCTGCCAGCTGCTTCAAGGGAGAAAGATGAGGCTTTCTGTTCCTGTAAAGATTTTACAGCTTTGGAAACCCTATACAGGGTCGCAGTGAGTCATAACCAGCTCCATGGCATACCACCACCATCACCACTATATACATATCACAGTGCTAAGTCTTTGTATCCATTTACAATGTTCCACAGCAACTATTACTTCCCTCTTTATAAGATTAAGAAATAGGTTCAAATATGTCTATTAACTGCTCAAAGTAGCTGGTAAATATCAGATCTAGTCGTATAAATTAAGGTTGACTCCAAAACCTGAACTTCTCTTTATGTTAACTTCCTGTCACAAACTCTATGCCAGAATAACTGGAGCATGTGGCACTGTGGGTAAATGTGCTAGACTGAAAAGCCATTTGAACTGCAAGGTCAGCAGTTCAAAATCACCAGTCGCTTCTCAGAAACCCTATTCAGGGTTGCTACGGGTAGGAACCGACTTGATAGCACTTAACAACAACAACAACAAACAGATATAAGCTTGTTGATTGCAAATGAAGGGGTAGGAAACACAACCAGTTATGCAGACATGATAATTAGCATTTTATAAAGTACCAAGTATATTCCTGTACTGTATGGTCCAAACAAGTATGTGTTCAAAAGATTATTTACATTATCTCAACTTTTATCAGCTATCACTCTCATTTTATATGTGAAACATTGAGCCCAGAGAAACAAAGAAACTACTTCAGTTGGTAAGTGTTAAAGCTAGGATTTAGACCCAAGCTTATATGGCACTAAGCTCAACATTTTTTTTACTGTGCTACACTGTGATGTTTTAGGAAGGATAATTTGGTGTCAGGCTCATAGGATTCCTTGGAGGAAAGAAAATGCTCATAGGAATACTAGGTGCTTAGCAAAGCTTTCTGATTAGCCTCTCCTAATCCCAGATCTTTTGTATATTTTCCATCTTCATTATCACGCTTACCCCCATGGGAGCTGATTTTACTATCCATTCTTCCTAAATGGACTCTCTTCTTTCTCTGTTTACATGCTAGATCTACTACTCCCTACTTCTCATACCCCTATCAGCTAATGGGTGGTCTCACTATTCTACTCCTCCCTTCCAATTTCTCTTCCTTTATAGGAATGTGTTTGAAAGCCCTCAAATGTGCCCTATAGTTATTCTCAGTTTCAGTTTCTTATTCTTATCTTATATAATTTTAGTTTCCTAGAACAGAATAAGTGTTCATTAAATTTGCATTTTTGTAATTTTTTTCAGACCTGAGGATAAGACTTGAAATCAAAGAGTCAACTCCAAAGCCCAACTTTACTGAAGATTTTTCCCATGGGGTTATAATGGAAAGGGAAATTCTCTGGCATTCTACTTTAGGAGAAACCTGGAAACCTGATAATTATTTAGAAGGTGAACTAAAAAAAAAAAAAAAAAACCAAGATAGATATCTGGGTCAAGTAGCAGTTACTCATACAGAAATCTTCACTAAGAGGAGGGTCTGTAAAGGGAATGAATTTGAAAGATGTTCCAGCCAAGGTTCAGCCATTGATACACAACAGAAAACCCCTATGGAAAAGAAGTGCCACAATTGTAATTTGCATGAAAAGATGTCAAACAAAATTCTGAATTAATTAAAACTCAAAATATGCTTATCATTAAGAAACTCTGAGTGTAATGAATGTGGGAAAGTCTTCAGCCAGAGCTCTTCCCTTCTTAAGCACCAGAGGATTCATACTGGTGAAAAACCATATAAGTGTAATGTGTGTGGAAAGCATTTCATTGAACGGTCCTCCCTTACTGTATATCAAAGAATTCATACTGGGGAGAAACCCTACAAGTTTAATGAATGTGGAAAAGCCTTTAGTCAGAGCATGAACCTTACTGTTCATCAAAAAATCCATACTGGGGAGAATCCCTATAAGTGTAAAGAGTGTGGAAGAGCCTTCTGTAAGAATTCATCCCTGATTCAACATGAATGAATTCATACTGGCGAGAAACCCTACAAATGTAATGAATGTGGGAAAGCATTTCCCAAAGCATGAATCTTACAGTGCACCAGAGAACTCATACAGGAGAAAAGCCCTACAAATGTAATGAATGTGGGAAAGCCTTCAGTCACAGCATGCATCTTATTGTACATCAGCGGCATTACACTGGAGAGAAACCCTATGAGTGTAGTGAATGTGGAAAAGCCTTTAGCAAGAGCTCAACTCTTACCCTACATAAGCAAAATCACACTGGAGAAAAACCTTACAAATGTAACAAATGTGGGAAATCCTTTAGCCAAAGTATATATCTTACAGAACATCAGAGACTTCATTCTGGAGTAAAACCATTTGAATGTAATCAGTGTGGAAAGGATTTCAGTAAGAATTCCTCTCTTACTCAACATTGGAGAATTCACACTGGAGAAAAACCTTATGAGTGTATGGCATGTGGAAAACATTTCCCTGGGAGATCATCCTTAACTGTACATTGGGCCATTCATACTGGAGAAAAAACTAATGAATGTGGGAAAGCCTTCAGTCAGAATGCTTATCTTATTGAGCATCAAAGAATTCATACTGGTGAGAAACCCTATGAATGTGATCAGTGTGGTAAAGCCTTCATTAAAAATTCATCCCTTATAGTGCATCAGAGAACTCATACAGGAGAGAAACCATATCAGTGTAATGATTGTGGAAAAGCTTTCAGTTGGAGTACAAACCTTACACGACACAGAAGAACTCATACATGAGAAAAATTGTGTTATTGCAAAGAATTTAGAAAAACCACACATTCTGAAGATTATCTTCAATAATAATCAAAGAAGCCATATAACGTTGTTATTGTTGTTAGGTGCCATCAAGTTGGTACCAACTCATAGTGACCCTATGCACAGCAGACCGAAACACTGCCCAATCCTGGACCAACCTCACTACTGTTGCCACACTTGAGTCCATCGATGCTGCCACTTGGCCTATCCATATCATTGGGGGTCTTCCTTTTTTTCTCTGACCCTCCACCTTACCAAACATGATATCCTTCTCCAGTGACAGTTCCCTCCTGACAATATGTCCAAAGTATGAGAGATGAACTTTGGCCATCTTGGCCTCCAAGGAACACTCTGGCTGCACTTCTTCCAACACAGATCTAACAGGTCTTTTGACAGCCCATGGCACTTTCAATATTCTCCTCCAATACCATAACTCAAAAGCATCAATTCTTCTATGGACTTCCTTATTCACTTTCCAGCTTTTGCATGCATATGAGGTTATTGAAAATACCAGGGCTTGGGTCAGGCACACCTTAGTCCTCAAGCTGACATCTTTGCTTTTCAACACTTAAAAAAGTTCCTGTGCAGTAGATTTGCCTAACACAATACTTAACTCATACCAATCTTTCTCCATTGATAAGAAGGTTGCTTATTGGTCCAGTGGTGAGGATTTTTGTTTTCTTTACATTGAGATGTAATCCGTACTGAAGGCTGTGCTCTTTGATCTTCACCAGTAAATGTTTTAAGTCCTCTTCACTTTCAGCAAGTAAGGTTGTATCATCTGTATATCGCATGTTGTTAATGAGTCTTCCTCCAATCCTGATGCCATGTTTTTCTTCATATAACCCAACTTCTATTATTTGGTCAGTATACAGGTTGAATTCGTATGGTGAAAGAATACAACCTTGTCGTACACCTTTCTTAATTTTCAACCATTCAGTGTTCCCATGTTCTGTTCAAACAACTACCTCTTGGTCCAGGTACAGATTCCTCATGAGCACAATTAAATGTTCTGGAATACTCATACTTCGCAATGTTGTCCATAGCTTGTCATGATCCACACAATCGAAAGCCTTTGTGTAGTCAATAAAGCACAGGTAAACATCTTTCTGATATTCTCTGCTTTCAGCCAAGATCCATCGGGCATCAACAATGATATCCCTCATTCCATGGCCTCTTCTGAATTGAAATATCTTAGTTGAAATATAATCTCATATAATATATATAGAAAACATATCAAAATGGAGATAAATGGTAAAATTGATTGTAGAGCAGAGGTTTAAGTAGCTCATATTCTACACACACAAAAAAGGATGCATACATAATACAAGTTCTATTATGATACCATAATGCATAAATATTTAGATTTTTATAGCTTCTACTGTTAACATCAAGGAGCTCTGGTAACATAGTGGATTATGAACTGGGCTATTAACCTCAGGTCAGCAGTTTGAATTTACCAGCTGCTCCACAGGAGAAAGATGAGGCTTTCTGCTCCTACAAAGATTTACAATCACCACTTCAAATATTTCACAATGGGATAAAAAATGGTGAATGTTTAAGATGACAAAGACCTGGAATCTGCCACTAATCTGAACAAGTCACCTACTCTCAATTTTCTCATTTGCTACAAGAGGGATTTTTTTATTTAGAAAGTCTATATCAGCTCTAAAATGCTTAGAAAAACTTGATCTTTAAACATGTTATATATGTTACAGCCAAGATGCTTCTCTTCTACAATATGGTTTTCTTAGATGTTTTGAATCAATATTATTTACTTCTACTGACCCCATTACCCATTTATTCCTCCCTTCAATAACATCATCTTCTTCCTTAAATTATAGATTGGTTCCTAGTAGGTGATGGATTAAATGTACAGATATTAATGAGATTAAAGTGCTGTCTTGAGTCTTAACTGATAGTCAGTAAATTTGTTAAACAAGCTGATTATTTAGAAAATACAATATAATTAATAATTTCTAAGTACATGAAAATCAGATAAATACATATCCTTGTGTAATGTTCTGACTGTAAAAGTGGAAAGGAAACAGGAGAGAGGCTAAATACTAATAGACACAGAAATCTGACATAACAGTAATAAAATCTGCAATTCAAAACATATCAAATATAATTATTAGGAAATTTTGGCATCTTGCAGGTTAGTTTTAAAGTTATAATAGTATATATACTTTTGCTTAAAGCTAAATATGTACTATATAGGATGTTGGGTAATAGAAATACAAAACGGATTAAAATATATTTTCTGTTCTCAAGGACTAATCTAAGAAAATGGAATGAGACAAGATGGAAATAATTCAAGTGATAACAAATCAATAATATAACTTGGTAACTGGTTAAATATAGATTCTTCTTGTTGTTAAGTGCTGTTGAGTCAGTTCCAACTCATAGCAATCCTGTACAGGGTTTCCCAGGAGCAGTGGTGAGTTCGAACCTCCAACCTTGCAGCTATACTGAATTTATGGCCAAGTGCTTATAAAAATGTCTAGAATGTCTTGAGTTGTATCTGGGTGGAGAGTGGAAGCATAATTAAAATAAAGGAAAGTTGACCAAATTTATGGGACAATGATTAGTTCAGTTTTATGGAAGTTTCATGATTCTGTGATTCATACAGGCAAAGATTTCTGGTAGGCAGTAGAGTAAGTAGAAGGTAAATAACAAAGGAGGTTCTGTGGTGCTGTCAGTTGTCAGGGACCTGCCTCGACAGGGGAGTTCGGTTCACGAAATAGGGAGATCTGGTGGAGACAGAGATAGAGAAAGAACACACACAAAGACGCAACAAGAAAGACAAAGAGACACCTCGAAACTAGAGTGGATGCAAGACTGGCGGGGAGACCCTGGACTACAGGCATCATGGCCCTGCAGGTAGTAAAGCACAGCCCTGCAGGCAGTAATGCACTGCCCTGCAAACTATAATGCATACAGGGTTCAGTCTGCGCCCCCTTTTTATTTCAGGGAGGGGCTTTACACAAAGGCAGAAGGGGATTATTAAGACAGGGTACAGAAATGAAATGTGATTAATCATTCAAAACAGGACACAATGATTTACAGGAACAAATTCTAAAACATACATCGCAAACATCTTAATTTTCCAGAAATTCAAGCAAATTGTTATAAATTATTTTTTAGGTTTCTCCAGGCTAATTAACATACCTATAGCACTTAATCTCGAATGGGAAAAGGTGAAAAGGATTCAAAAGGTCTGGGAGGAGTCCAGCTGTTTCAGCTACCTGGCCTAGGCTTGCAGGAGGAAGAAGAACACCTAGGTTAATGGTTTACATCTGGGGACGATTTGAGAAGGCTGTTACTATTATTCCTTGAACAATACCGCGGAATTCACCAATCTACTTTGAGTGAATTCCTTGGGCAGACTGTCTCCAGAGCCTCCCAGCAAACTTGCCTTTGGAACTTTTTACAGCCTCGGCCTTAGAAGAGGCTTTGGTATCAATATTGTACATGGATACTAAGAGCTCATGTATTAAGTTAATATCAAACATAACTGAATAATTTGATAAAGAACAGTTTGGACATGCTTGCCAGGTGGCCAGAGCTTGTCTCTCAGAGAGATTTGTTCCCAAGACCTTACACACTGACAACACAGTGGAGACATTAAGAGAGGCACATAAGAAACCATTTTCTCAGAAGCTACAATTACTGGAGTTAGAAGCATAGAATGAATAATAAGACCAAAGAAAATTACACAGGGGAAGCCCAACAGTGAGTACGCAAAAAACCAAGGAACCCGGGACGTCAGGAGGTCACTTCCTTGGGCCCTCAGGGTCCCTGGCTAGCCATCCTGATTGGGGCCATCGTGTAGGATTTTCGTCCATGACACAGGACCTCAACATCTCAGTGATTGTGGTCTCCAACAGTCAGTGATTGGATTAAGTGAAGGAAGAGTAATCATAAGCTGAGAGGAAATGACAACCCAAAACACCCTATTGCCATCAAGGCGATTCTACTCATAGCGACCCTATAGGACAAAGTAGAATTGCTCTCTAAGGTTTCTGAGGCTTTAAAAATACAGGAGCAGACCACCTCATCTGTCTCCATTGGAGTGGTTTTGCATTACTGGTCTTGTGGTTAGTAGCCCAACATGTAATCTACTATGCCACCAGGGTTCTTAGAAAAACAACAACAACGAAATAGAAAAACAGAACATAGTGTCATGTACTGAAGAAAATTTTAATGTAGGGATGGGGATAATTAACACCAAATGCTATGAAGTCTAGGTGTGGCACTGTAGGATAAGCACTGGATTGTTAAACATATGGCCGGCAGTTCAAACCCACTAGTTGCTCCTTGGAAACTCTATACAAGGTAGTTATGAATCAGAACCAACTCAACATCACTTATCAACAACAACATGGGAAGACAAAGATAGAATTATTTCCACTGGTTTTGCTTACTGGCAATCTCTGAAAATTTCAGTGGGTTGAAGACTGAATTAAAAATGGAAAGAGACTAGTAGCTTTACTGTAAAAGGAGAGATTTACAAAGCTGGCCAGGTAGGAGTTAGGGTATATAAAGCAAAAGAACTTTTAGCTGCAAATAGCAGAAAGCCCAGTTAACATTGGCTTAAACAAATAGGGATTTCTTTGTCTCACATAACAAGCAAGCTACTATCAGTACCTTGAGTATAACACCTTGTCCATAGTGGCTAAACAATGGCTGCCATAGCTTGATGTAAATTAACTGCATTTGAGGCAGGAAGGAAGAGGGATAATAATCACAACAATTGGGGCTTTTTAGGAAAGGTTTTTGCAGAAACTCCAAGCAGAGTTCTGCTTATATTTCATTCACTATAACTATTTTATATGACCATCCCCAGCAGAAAGGGAGACTGATAAAATTATTATTAAGCTTTCTCAATCTCTATGGAGTCCTGGTATGGCACTATAGGATATGCACTGGACTGCTAACTACAAGGCCAGAAGTTCAAACCCACCAGTTAATACTTGGAAACCCTATACAGGGTAGTATGAAACAGAACCAATTTGACGGCACTTAACTACAACTACCTTTATAGTGGCGATGTTGTTAGATGTGATCATGTTGGTTCTGACTCATAGCAATACTATGCACAGCAGAATGAAACATTGCTGGGTAGTATTCTATCCTCACAGTTATCCTTGAGCCCTTGATGGCTGCCACTGTGCCAATCCATTTCATTGGGGTCTTCCTCTATTTCTCTGACTCTACACTTTTCCAAGCATGATGTCCTTCTCCAGGGACTGGTGCCTCCTGATAACATGTCTGAAGCATGAGGTAAAGTCTCACCATCCTGGCTTCTTCCAACATAGATTTATTTGTTCTTCTGGCAGTCATTGGCACCTTCAATATTTTTTTTACGGCACAACTCAAATGCATCAATTCTTCTATGGTCTCCCTTAGTCACTGTCCAACTTTCACATGCATATAAGGCGACTGAAAAAACATGGCTTGGGTAGAATACACCTACCCTCAAACTGATATCTTTGCTTGTGGACATTTTAAAAAGGTCTTGAGCAGCAGATTTGCCTAATGCAATATGCCATTTGATTTATTAGCTGTTGCTTGCATGAGTGTTGATTGTGGATCCAAGCAAAACAGGTGACTTTGACAACTTCAAACTTTTCTCCATTTGTCATGATGTTATTTATAGATCCAGTTGTGAGGACTTTTGTTTTCTTTACATTGAAGTGCAATCCATACTGAAAGCTGTTGTCTTTGATTTTCATCAGTATTTTAAATCCTCTTCATTTTCAGCAAGCTAGGTTGATCATTTGCATATTGTTAATGAGTCTTCCTCCAATTTCAATGCCATGTTCTTCTTCATATAATACAGCTTCTCTGAGTATTTGTTCAGCATACAGACTGAATAAGTATGGTGAAATAATACAACCCTAGCACAAACATTTTCAGATTAAAATAATAATTTCCTTGTTCTGTTCAAACAACTGCCTCTTGGTATATATGTGTATATATTTACATATATCTATATATATATGTTCTTCATGAGCACAATGAATTGTTCTGCAATACCCATTCTTTGCAATTATCCATACCTTATCGTGACTAAAGCATTCAAAATTCTTTGCATAGTCAATAAAGCACAAGTAAACATCTTTCTAGTATTCTCTGCTTTCAGCCAAGAGCCATCTGATGTCAGCAGTGATATCCCTAGTTCCACGTCCTCTTCTAAATCTGGCTTGAATTTCTGGCAGTCCTCTGCTGATATTGCAGCCCTTTTTAAATTATCTTCAGAAAACTTTTAGTCGCATGTGACATTAACGATACTGTTCAATGATTTCACCTTCCATTGGGTCACCCCTTTTTGGAATGGGCACAAATATGGATCTCTTCCAATCCAGGCAGCTGTTTTCAAAATCTCTTGGCATAGATGAGAGTGCCTCCAGTGCTGCAGCAATTGGTTGAAAGATTTCATTTTGTATTATTTCAGTTACTGGAGTCTTGTTTTGTACCAATGCCTTCAGTGCAGCTTGGACTTCTTCCTTCAGTGCTATCAGTTCTTGATCGTATACCACCTCTCAAAATGGTTGAACAGCAACTATTTCCTTTTAGTAAGTGACTCTGTATACCTTCTACCTTTTGATATTTTCTGCATCATTCACTATTTTGCCCAAACAATCCATCAACATTTCAAGTCAAGACTTGATTTTTTTTCTTCAGTTCTTTCAGCTTGAGAAATGTTGAGCATGTTCTTTCCTTTCGGTTTTAACTCTAGGTCTTTGCACATTTCATTATAATATTTGACTTTGTTTTCTCCAGCTGCCCTTTGAAATGACCTGTTTAGTTCTTTGACTTCCTCATTTGTTCCATTCACTTTAACATGTCTAAGCTGGAGAGCAAATTTCAGAGTCTCTCCATTTTTGTCCTTTTCTTTCTTTCCTGTCTTTTTAATGACCTTTTGCTTTCTTCTTGTATGACAGTCTTGATGTCATCCCACAGTTCTTTGGGTCTTCAGTCATTAGTATCTAATGCATCAAATCTGTTCTTAAAAGGGTTTCTAAATTAACATAGGATATGTTTAAGGTCATATTGCCACACTAGTGGACTTAGTTTTTTCTGCTTCAGGCTAAAGTTGCATATGAGCAATCGGACAGTCTGTTCCACAGTCTGCCCCTGTCCTTGTTTTGGTCATAATATTGAGCTATTCCTACAAATGTAATCAGATTAATTCCTGTGTATTGTATCTGGTGAGGTCAATGTGTATAGTCGCCTTTTATGTTGTTTCAAAAAGGTATTTGCAATGAATAAGCCATTGGCCTTGAAAATCTTTATTATTCCATCTCCAGCATAATTTTTATCAGCAAGGCCATATTTTTCAACTATTAATCCTTCCTCCCTATTTTCAACCTTTGCATTCCAATCACCAGTATTATCAGTACTATCTCGATTGCATGTTTGATCAATTTCACACTGAAGAAGTTGCTTTAGTGGTTGGTACATACATTTCAATAATAGTGGTATTAACTGGTCTTCCTTGTAGTCATATGGATATTTTCCTATCACAGACAACATTTTACTTCATGATAGATCTTGAAATGTTATTTTTGACCATCAATGTGACACCATTCCTTGAGAATAGTGCTGATTTAGCCAAACTATAGTTAGCCAAACTATAATGTAGAGAATTGAACATGTTTATAAAAGAAAAAGAAACAAGTGGGAGAATCTAAAGGTGTGGGAAAGAGGTGGTTGTTCAGTTCAAAGTAGAAAAGAATTTAGAGTATAGGGATCAAGAAATGAAGGGTATAGAAGAAACATTTTGGGAACTACAGAGGAAATTAATGTACTCAGTGTTTGGAACTTGGGCAATTCACTATTTTGGGACTACATGATCTCTTAAGGATAATCAATATCTTATAATTTTTGAGTCATTGCATCCATCTTATTCTTCAACCCTTTATTCTTTGCCCTTGTCCTGTACTCTTTTTTTTTTAAAGCCTTTATTTTATAATTATCATGTTTTCTACCCATCTTTTCTGCCTCCTTCCCTTTTTTCCTCTAGTTCTCTTAAGGTCAGGTGGGGAATACAAGAAACATGATGAGGAAATTGGATATAAGCAAGAGATGTAGTTTTAAAAATATACATGTTCCTAAGGCTATAATCAGTTCAGTGTTTCATTCCCTCAAGGACCAAACACTTGAGTACAGTACTTTTGTTAAGATTAGCCGATGGCTGATCTTGTATATTTCTCACTCACCTCTTTATAAAGACCCCTGGTGGAGCAGTGGATTACGTGTTGGGCTGCTAACTATGGGTGCTTGTGGTAAGGGAGACAAATAAACCAGGAATTAAATGCTGTAGGATCATTTCTAGGGCAAGTAACGTAGGCTTCTTTAGGATTATAGAAAATGAGAGAGATCATGGTATATTTTCTGTATGGCTGTCTCCATTCCCACCATACATGAAATAAATCCAGTTTCTGTCATGGCCTTTAAGCTTCAAGGACCCCTTCCATCCTCATCTCCCACTATCCCTAATTCACTATGACCTCTACAGTCACATTTGTTAAATATGAAACTCGTGCTAAGTCTCAAATTAACCAAGCACACTTCTGTATCTGGGCACTATTTTTATTCCTTCCTGTTAGAAGTTGCTACCTCAGATGTTCACAATGAGATGGTTGTTGTTAAGTGCCATGGAGTTGGTTCTGACTCATAGTGGCCCTGTACATGGTTTCTGAAGAGCAATTGGTGGGTTTGAACTGTTGACCTTGTGTTTCACAGTACTGATCCAAGAGTCCACAAAGTGAGGTTGTTGTTGTTAACTGCCATCGAATTGGTTCCAATTCATAGCAACCCAGTATAGGGTTTCCGAAGAGCTGTCAGAGAATTTGAACCACAGATCTTGTGGTTCCAACCAACCTTGAAGTTGAGTGCTTATCCTATGGTGCCACACAAGGACTCCATTCAAATATTATCTCCTCAAAAAACTCCCCAGAATGGTATTTAAAATAATATCCAGTCCCCTGACACAATTTAACCCCTAATCTAGCTTTACACCATTTATAGCAGTTATCACTACCTGCTACTCTATTTTCTATTTGTTTTCTAGGTTATGTTGACTAGTTGACTATCCTCCATGACAGTGTTTTTGTTGCTAGTTCTCCAGCTTCTAGAATAGTGCCTGACACATAGTACTCTAAGACTCTCTAGAATGAAATCATTAACATTTAACACGGAATGCTGTAGTATCACATGAAGTTACTGACACTGCTTCCTAAAAGGTGGCTAATAATTCCCTTGATTACCTGCTGACACACTACTGAATTTTTCTTATCATGGCTAAAATTAACAATTTTTCCTTCCTGCGTTCTATGAAAACATACAAAGGCAGCTAAATATTATCAGCTTGATTTCACTATACATCATCTCATCCTTGCCTGACTTTGCAAACTTGTTTTTGTTAAGTACCGTGGAGTCGGTTCTGACCCATAGCGACCCTGAACAGGGTTTCCAAGAAGCGGCTGGTGAACTTGAACCTGCCGACCTTGATTTCAAACCGACCACGCAGTCTAGGGCATCAAAATACGATTATCAAAAATCCCACCCTCTCTAAATATCACACAACTGTGTAAGGCACAGTGAAGCCCTGGCTCCTTCCTCTCCCTCACCCTCATGTCTGATAAATTACAAAGAACGAAATCTACTCTAGGAGTCCTGGCATGGTGCTGTGGGTTAATGTGCTGGACTGCAGGGTTCCTTTGAACCGCAATGTCGACGGTATAAGCTCACCAGCCGCTTTCGGAAACCCTCTACAGGGTCGTTATGAGTCCTTACTGACTCGGTGGCACTTAACAACAACAAATCTACTCTACCTCCTGAACATTTCTCACTCATCCGTCTTTCGGTCTCCATGGTTACCGCCCAGTTGCAGCCACCCACAGCTTAGTTCTGGATTGCCGCAGCAATCCAGATGGGCCTGGGTATCCTCCCAGTCCCCCACAAATGTAAATTATTACTGTCACGTCACCAAACCAGCGCCGGCCTTCCTGCCGCGCCAAACGAACGTATTCGGTTTCCTAGTAGTTAAGGGAACAGTCCCGTAGTATTTTCACATCTTTAGGACACAGTTTTCGGTCAAAAATGGCGCCTTTTCGGCTTTTGGCTTCCTGTCTTCTCGGGGACCTTTCCCGATCCGTCCTCACTGGATTAGGTGCTGCCCTGGGACTAACTTACTTTAACCACATCGTCAACTTTTCTAACTTTTGCTGGGCGTTATTTCAAAGCAATGACCGAAACCGAGGATAACAGAACAGCGCAGAGATCGTACCGAGCAGTAACGTGCCTCAAACGGAGACGTCCCACCAAAGCCTCTGGGAAATGTAGTTTCACCTAGGAAAGGCCCAAGGCGCGGACCGTTTTGGCGCGGGCGCACAACCTCACTTTTCGCTTGCAGATAGTCCGCTCTAGGAAGTACTGCAGCCTTTAGACTTGTGGGGTTTCGGCTCAGCGGTTCCCAGGGCAACGCGCAAGCGCAGCTTTGATTTTAAGCTGCAGTCTCCAACTCATTGTGTTTTGACTGCGATGTGGCGGTTGCGATCTCTCACCGCAGGTAGAAGCTCCTCGAAGGGCGTCAAAGTGGTGATCAGGCACTGTAGTCGTATAGGGGGAGCGGTCGCAGGGTGGTCGGGCCAGGGGGAAGGGCAGAGGGAAAGCCGAATGGGTCGAGGACGTGGTCTAGTGCCCCAGACTTCCCGGAATGTATGTCTGATATTTAATCCCAAAAAGATAAAGGGAGGACTGCTAAGTGTGCACATCTTGAGTTAAGTTACGAATCTGTGGTTAATTTAGAGGAGGATGGGGCCAGGGTCTCCGGTGTGTGTCCTAGAGCTGACTCTGGTAAGCCTGTTTACACAATGGTGATGGCTAGCCCTTGTAGCTCTGAGCCCCCTGTGAGGATCTCACTGAGGGCAGGGGCAGCCAATGCAGTAGCTCCCCGGAGGCCTAGCAGGGAGACAGAAGGCTGGAGGGTGGCTTTTGTAAATAAGATTTCTCGCCCTCTCCCCTCCACACATACACACCTCTTCTGGCTAACCATTGACTCCAACCAGGTCACCTAAACTGGACCCTAGAGAGTGAACTTGGAAGACAGGAAGCCTAAGACCAGATAATGTGCTTGATCCACGCTTAGCATTTCTCTCCTTTCCTTTCCTGTCTCCCTCTAAGGATATTTAGATGCTAACGGAAAGATGTGATGTAAAATCATAGCAGCATGGTGAGTGATTTTACTCTACAAGTGGGAGATTCTAACTCAGATGTTCACAGTGATGTTGTTGTTAAGTGCTGTAGAGTCAGTTGTGACTCATAGGGACCCTGTACAGGATTTCCAAGGAGCGGCTGATGGAATCATTCACTGCTTTGATGTATCTGAGAACTCCCAGAATGTGAATGCACACAGCCTTCTGGATCGCTGTGACCCCTGTCTCATCTCATCCCAGGTGTGCAAGAGTTTCGAGCCAGACCAGCCTCCTCACAGCTTCACTATTCCCTGAGAGGACTCAATCACAGAAGGAGGAATGGCAGTCAGGCGCCTGCCAATTGTGGTCCAGGTAAGTGGGGTTTCCCCCCTAAATTGTCTTTTAGATTTGAAGAAGATGTGCATGTTTCTTTACCCCGACCAGGAGCTTTTTTTCCCAATTTAGTCTCATTCAGTGACCTGACTCTAGTCCTCCGCCTACCCCCACCATTAGGCTCATCCTAGTAGGTGTTGAAGCTAAGTAACCTGGTGAAGGTCAAAGTGCCACAGTTGGGACTGGAACAAGGTGGGTCTGACATGAAAATCTGCCCTCTTTCCATGCACTAGCCAATAAGATTAGGGGTCTAAAGTGGTAAAGGCTAACACAAGAACTGAGAGAAGGGAGAAACATGAAATCTTTCTTTGGAAGATGAGATTTACTGGACTTTACAATAAGCAACATTTGCTTTTTATAATTCTTTTGGGTACCAATGAAATTATTCAAGTGACTACATCCAAGCTCAAGAAATTCCTAAAAAGCTTTGAGAAATGCTAGCCTCTTTAGGGAAGTTTACAATGGGTGGGGTATGGTAATTTGGGTGGGGTATGGTGATTTGGGTGGGGGGTATGGAGATTGTCCTGGAATTTCTGGTGGGGAGGGTCTCCAGGTGTAACAAAGACCCAAGCTTCCTGGGAGATCGGAAGCTCAAGCCAAGCGGGACCCCATTCAGTGTCAGCTGGGGTAGTTGCAATGCCATTCTCTTGATCAGGCTCAAAGTCCTTCATTGTCTGTGACAAAAATCAGTGGACGGGATGAGCAACTGGTTGAAGGTTCATCCTGGTCACAGCCCAGCCACTGCACACACTCCTCTGGGTGTGTGACTCATTTTTTCAGGGCCCATTTTTAGCACTTTTTTTGTGAAGCCTGTTTCCATGATCCAAGTCTATTATGGCCTAGCCTTTTCTTCAAATTTATTGTCTATGTCACATAATTTATTTCATGTTTACAAGCTGTCTTCATTTGATTGCTGTTCAAAAGACATATACTATTAGGAATTTAAAATGTCTCAGGTATTATCAAAACTGAACAATATTCCCTGACAGTGTGGTTAATGGATTCAATCCAGCAAGTGTTTCTTGATTAAGTACTATGAACAAGAGTTGGGTGCAGGTAGCAAAATCCTAATTCAGATTACCTTAGGCAAAAGAAAGCATTTATTGAGAAGGTACTGGAGTATCTTCCAAAATACAAAGAAAAAGATGCAGCTGAACTTTGACTATAGAGATGGGATCTAGAATAATCTAGAAAACCCTAAAAGTCCTTTCTCTTGGAACTTTGGCTTTCTTCTCTGTGCTTCTACTTAATTCTGAGCACTCTCTTTGCATCTCTACCCACAAGACCATAGCCATACTATCTACTGAGTTTTAAATGTTAGATTTCAGGAACCCTGAGAGAGAGACTCTTTTTTCTCTCCTGTTTTAGCATATCCAATGAAAGGCTAGTTGTGATCAGAGGAAGGAACAAGGTCATGTTGTGCAGAATGATTGTTTCATTGGGAATTCTGTTTATGTGTTGGGGTGGGTCCGTGAGCAGGCATTGCTGAGCAACAAGTAAGAGATACTGAGTACATGGATCATGTTCTGGATGCTGGTAAATGTAGAAATGGCCCATAGCTGCTTGAAGTTAACAATCCAGTGAAGAAGACCAAAAGTAAAACCAAAACCCCAATAGGGAGAGTCAGTAGGGAGATTGTGCTGAGGAAATGAGTTCTGAGACTTGAAGTAAAATTTGGTCTTAAGAAATGAGATCAAGGGTAGTGGGGCGGGCAGATTGACAGAGATGGGAGAAAATGTTCTGGGTAAAATAAACAGCAAGTGCAAGTTCCAGTGCTGAGGAAATATATATTTCTTGGAAGTGGGTGGGTAAAGCAAAGTCAGAACCCTAGGAGCCCTTAAAGTAATGCTTAACTTTTCTCAGAACACCCACTTCCTTAGCAGTAACAGTCCTGTGAATCTCAAGCACCAGTTGCAGCCTTACCAAGAGTGCTCTGTGAAGGAGTAGCCCTTACCAACAAGAATGGGTTTGCTGTTACAGGAATCAGTGACATTTAAGGACGTGGCCGTGCTGTTCAGCCAAGATGAGTGGGAGCACCTGAATTCTGCCCAGAGGGCCTTGTATAAGGATGTGATGCTAGAGAACTACAGCAACCTGGTCTCAGTGGGTAAGATAAGGAGCCAATGAAGGCTTATCTGCTGATTTTAGCATCCTTGGTACCCTTTGGAATGAATCCTGATGATACAGTGGGTTAAGCATTGCACTGCTAACTGCAAGGTCTACAGTTCAAACCCACCAGCCACTTCTCATGAGAAAGATGAGGTAGACTATCTACTCCCAGAAAGTTTTACAATCTCAGAGCAGAACAGAAGCAGTTCTGCTCTGTCCTATAGAGTCACTGAGTCAGAATTGACTCATTGGCAGTGGGTTTGGTTTGGCGACCCTTGGGAATCCCTGAGCAGTACACATGATTAGTGTACTGACTGCTAACTGAAAAGCTGGAGGTCTGAGTCTGCACAGAGGTGCCTTGGAAGAAAGGCACCAATTCTACTAAAAAATCAACCATTGAAAACCATGTGGATCCCAGTTCTACTCTGACACACATGCGTCTCCATGAGTCATAGTTAACTTGATGGCAACTGGTGTTGGTTGGTTGGGACTCTTAAACTGGTACCATGTAGAAGATTAGATTGGAATTGAGTCAATTGAGAATGTTTTCAAGTCAAGTACTTACCTATTCTTGGCGTCCCCTGCCTAGGACTCTTCTAGAGCCTAAGTACAGAGGTGTCTAAGGGGACTAGGGGCTGATCCTCCATCCCTTCTGGCAGGGGAACTACCTGGAAACAGACTGTGTCAGGCCCAAGCCATCATGTTGAATCCATCCAGCTGTTCTTTATATCTTTCTGGACTTTTCTATCAAGTCACCCTTTAAACTAAAGATCTTATCTTTAGTTTAAACAGTTATGAATTATTTTGTTTCCCTGAAAAACAGGACTTATAGTACCCAAACCAGATATGTTTTCCCAGACAAGAAAAGGTGAAGAGTGGATGCTGGAAGATGCCTCGGGCGGCTCCTGTCTCGGTAAGATTCACACCTATGACCGGCATTGGGAAGGAAAAACTCAGCTCTTCATAGTTGGTGTGTCACTCAACAAATGTGCTAGGCTAGGCCTATGCATTGAGAAATGTGAATCTTTTCACTGCTTGTTCACCTCTGCACATGATGGTCACGTTTGTCCCGGTGTTCATTGTCAAACTGTTGTTTATGGTGATAGTGCCATTGAGTTGGTTCTGAATCTTAGTGACCCTGTAAAGCATTTCTGAGGAGCGGCTGGTGGTTTTACGGTTAGCAGTCCAGTGCTAAGCCTACAGACATACCATGACACTCCTGTTTTCATTGTAGTTTCCTCACCTTTGACCTTCCTTTTCATGATTTTCTTCTCTCCCTGTTTGACATCGCTTTTGTTTTGGAAAAGACCTAAAATGTAAACTGGGCAGCTTTAGTGGCCTGCTCTGCACCTGACAATACATGCTTTGCTAGAATTTCCCTAGTGAGAAGGAACCCACTTTTTGCTGACATTATACACTTCGTAGACAGTGATTTTATTTTTAAAAAAGAAAAAAATAAGCCTTTCTTCATCGACATTTTTTTTTTAATTTTTATTTTTATGCATACATCATTATTTACCTCTGTCCCACTTAGCCTATGCAAACCTGCCTAACTGTTCTCCCATCCACCTTGTTCTTCCATTCCCCTCCCATTTCATGTATTGCCCCCCTCCCCAGCACCCAAACTATCCTGTGTCTGTTCCCTACCCTGTGCTCCACCTTCCCCTCCCTCGCCTCACCCCACCCCTCACATGCTGATAACCAGCAAAGAATCCCCCCACTTTTAGTATGGGTTCTTTTTCTTAGTCTTTTACAATACTGGTCCTTTGCAGTATTTCCTTCATCTACTTTAATCTACCTCTTTGTGATGACTGTTATAACAGTAATCATACTTTTGCTTCTGAAACTACACAGGATTATACCAGTGTTGCTGCTTGTAGTGTGAAGATTCAGGGCTGGTTCTAGTGCTTAGATACAGCTTTCATGTGCCCACTAAGGCATCTCTTTTTCCAGCCAAACATGTCACATTTCCCCTACTCCCTTCATATTTGCTCATCTGCATATTTATATATCCAACCAGCATTTCTCTTCCACATTTTCCCGGACATCATGCTGGGTTGTAGGCACCATGATGGTGAAGACCATGTTTATGTCATGTTTTGCTTTGTCAGTCACACCTGGCACCATGCTTGGCATAAATTTGTTGACTGAGAACACAGAGAATATGACAGTTTAGTGACTATTAGCTTGGCCTGTGTAACCCATTGTATGGGATAGTTTAAGGAGAGGAATGTGGCTGCCTCCACCCCATCAGTATTCTAGAGATCTTATTATCTTATCCAAGACACATAATATATCACTTTCAGCTAGCATTTTCAGGCTGCAAAATTGGTTTTCAACCCTTTTGTTACTGTTTTTTCAAAGTAGCACAGTGAAGTAGGCAGGTATTTGTAGCCTATTGTAAATAACTGTTTACCCGGGATGTCTAAGACCCAATCTGTTAAAAAAAAATTTAAATGTATTAACCCCAACACTCAGTTGTCATAAAAGAAGATATTTTAACTTAACCCACTAGCATTCTGAGTATTCTATGAATGGGCATGTTCTTTTACAGCCAAACTAGGCACTTTCACTATTTCATTCTGTATTATATGTTGTTATAATCAAAAAAGAAAGAATAGGGCGGGGGGAAAGGAGATATTAAGCAAAGGAAATTCATCCACAATCTTAAATCCTACTATTACTACATATTAGCTATTTTAATTTAAATTATCCATTCATTCATTTAGTCATCATTAGCACTAGTGATATATTTATATAGGGTGAATATGAAGGTAAAGAGAGGATTTTATGCCTAGAAGGGATTTTGTAGTCCTGTGTGAGTGATAACATGGATGTTCTCTTGGTAAAGTTTCATTGTTTTGCCCTCCATTTCCCATTAGAGTTTTATTTTTATTTTTTTAATAAAACCGTACTGTTTTTGTTTTTATAGCTATAAATTGTTGTCGTAAAGAAATGCTAGTCATTGCCAAACATTCCTTTCTTAAACCCCCAAACCCCCAAAAAACAACCCATTGTCATTGTGTCGATTCCAATGCATTGTGACCCTGTATAGGATTTCCGAGGCTGTAAATCTGTACAGAGCAGAGAGATTCATCTTTTTCTTGCAGAGCGGTTGGTGGGTTTGAACCATTGATCTTACGATTAGTGCTCCAGTGCTTATCCTGCCACTTTATAACTCTTATTAGTTCTGAAACTGTTCATTAAATTCATTCTTAGTATTGTTTCCTTATTTCTGTTTCCTGTCTTAATGACTGGCTAGGACTTCAAAAACTGCATCTAACAATAATTGTTGTTGTTGTTAAGTGCCGTCGAGTCGGTTCCGACCCATAGCGACCCTGTACAGGGTTTCCGAGGGTGTAAATCTTTACGGGAGTAGAAAGCCTCATCTTTCTCCCGCAGAGCAGCTGGTAGTTTCGAACCGCTGACCTTAAGGTTCACAGCCCAATTCGTAACCACTGCGCTACCAGAACTCCTTTATAGGTCTATGTTTTATTTGTAAAATATTGGATTAAGAACTTTTCCATTGCTACCTTAACTATTCCTGTTTTAGAATACAGGTAGGCCCTGACATGGTTCCATTGTAACTTGAATATTTTGATTTTTTAACTTTAGTTTTCATTATTGTTGCCTAATTATTATCAGCAATTTTATAAATTCGATTTTTACTTGTCTTTGAACATCTGTGAGTGATCATCAGAAAATGATAACATCAACATGCTGAACACTGTATGTAGTCCATATTACTAAAACTAACATGTACCAAAAAAAGAAAAACAGACAGTTGTAAGTGCAGTTCGTCATAATTCAACTACATCCTAAGTCAGGAACGACTTGTATTCTTGTTGTTAGGCACCATCAAGTCAGTTCTGACTCATAAATACACTGTGTACAACACAAGGAAACACTGGCTGCTCCTGTACCATCTTTTCAATCACACCTGTGTTTCAGCCCATTGTTGTAACCACTATGTCAATCCATCTCGTTGAGGGTCTTCTTTTTTGCTGACCCTCTACTTTAAGAAACATGTCTTTTCCCAGGGACTGGTCCCTCCTGATAACGTATCCAAAGTATGTGAGACAAAAATCTCACTATTATTTCTTCTAAGGAGCATGCTGGAAGTAGTTCTTCCAAGACAGATCGTCCTTCTGGTGTGAAGTATATACAGTATTCTTCACCAATACGTTAATTCAGATGAATCAGTTTTTCTCCTGTATTCCACTTGTAGAAACCTTAATCACTTGAAGAAAAACTAATTCTGATAGTTTTTTTTTTTAATTTTTCTATTATTTGGTGTTGTTAGGTGCCATTGAGTCGGTACTGACTCATAGCAACCTTTTGCATAGCAGAATGAAACAGTGCCCGATCCTGGGCCAACCTCACTATTGTTTCCATGCTTAAGCCCATTGATGCTGCCACTTTGCAAATCCATCTCACTGGTGGTCTTCCTCTTTTTCTCTAACCAAACATGATGTCCTTCTCCAACACCTGGACCCTCGTGACAATATGTCCAAAGTAAGAGAGATGAAGTTTGGTCATCCTGGCCTCCAAGGAGCACTCTAGCCTTAGGCATGAGGTAATAGAGGGAGAAGAGAGCTAACATTTGACCATTGGGGTCAGCATGTGCTGGATGATTTCTGGCTGATTTGTGGTACCTGCCCTATTTAATACTTGCAACCTGTGACACAAGTATAATTAACCTCATTTACAGAAAACTGAGCCTAAAAGTGATTAACTAATGTCTTATTTAGTGCTGCTATGACAGAACACTTAATTGTGTTCATGAGGAACCTATGTATAGATCAAGAGGTGACAGTCATTCAAATAGAGCAAGGGGACACTGAATGCTTTCAAATCTGGAAAGATGTGTGTCCTGATTGTATTCTTTCACCATACTTAATCTGTATGCTGAGCAAATAATGCAAGAAGCAGGATTACATGAAAAAGAACATGGCATCAGGATTGGAGGAAGACTCGTTAGCCTACGATATGCATTTGATACAACTCTTCTCGCTGAATGTAAAGAGTGCTTAAAATACTTACTGATGAAGATCAAAGATCACAGTTTTCGGTATGGGTTACACTTCAGTATAAAGAAAACAAAAATCCTCCCAAGCAGATCAATAAATAGTATCATGATAAATGGAGAAAAGATTGAAGTTTTCAAAGACCATTTTGCATGGAGTCCTGGTGTGGCACTATAGGATAAGCACTGACAATGTCAGTAGTTCAAACCCAACAGCCACTCCTTTGAAACCTATACAGGGTCATCATTAGTCAAAACTGAATTAACAACAACAGTGATAACAACCTATAAGGGGAGGCTTTCTATATTACCTTATCAGTTTCCACAAGATTCTTGCTGGAATTTGATAATAATTAAAATGAATCTGTAGATTCATTCAGGAGAATTGGAAATACTGTATTTAATTAGCATGGCATATTGATATCCCATGCGAGTGAAGTTTTACTACAGGTAATATAGAAGTGGCAGCAATCATACATTGACAGAGAACTTCCAAAGGTTCAAGCCTATTTCAGAAGAGAACATTAAATAAGGGATATCATTGCTGATGTCAGATGGATCTGAGCTAAAAGCAGAGAATACCAGAAAGATGTTTACCTGTGCTCTACTGACTACTCAAAGGCTTTCGATTGTGTGGATCATGACAAGCTATGGACAATATTGCAAAGTATGAGTATTCCGGAACACTTAATTGTGTTCATGAGGAACCTGTTAATGGACCAAGAGGCAGTTGTTTAAATAGAACAAGGGAACATTGAATGGTTTAAAATTAAGAAAAGTGTGTGCCAGGGTTGTATTCTTTCACCGTATTTACTCAATCTGTATGCTGAACAAATAATCTGAAAGGCAGGATTATGTGAAGAAAAACGTGGCATGAGGGTTGCAGGAAGACTCATTAACAACCTGCAATATGCAAATGATACAATCTTGATTGCTGAAAGCCAAGAGAACTTAAAATACTTACTGATGAAGTTCAAAGACCACAGTCTTCAGTATGGGTTGCACCTCAATGTAAAGAAAACAAAAATTCTCACCACTGGACCAATAACCAACATCCATATAAATGGAGAAAAGATTGAAGTTGTCAATGACTTCATTTTGCTTGAATGAATCATCAACATTCATGGAAGCAAGCCAAGAAATAAATGGCATATTGCATTGGGCAGATGTGCTACACAGGACCTCTTAAAGTGTTGAAGAGCAAAGATTTCAGTATGAGGACTAAGGTGTACCTGACCCAAGGCATGGTATTCTCAATAACCTCATATGCATGCAAAAGTTGGGCAGTGAATAAGTAAGATTGTAGAGGAATTGATGAATTTGAGTTATGGT
>NW_006408797.1:2039940-2051912 GCF_000296735.1 Chrysochloris asiatica | reverse complement strand
TGACTTGACAACAGTGGTTTTTTAGTGTTTGTTTTTGTTTTTTGTGTACTAATCTTGTATCTAACAACTTCACTAAATTCCATTAGTAATTCTAATTGATTGGAGTCTTTTGCATTTTTTTCTTTCTTTACCTTGTACTAGTTAAGACCTATGCTACAATTTGAATAGAGATGATGATAGCAGACATGCTTATTTCAACCTAATCTCAGAGAAATGTTTTCAGTATTTCACCATTCAATGTGATTTATGGTGTAGGTTTTTTGGAGATATTCTTTGTCAGATTAAGTAGATTCTGTTCGATTCTTAGTTTGCTATGTTTTTAATTTTTGTTTTTATTATACCTTGATATTGAATGGGATCCCTGGCTTGCACAAATGGCTTATGCTTGGCTACCAACCAAAAATTTGGCAGTTTGGACCTACCCAGCAGCCCTGTAGAAGAGAACCCTAGGAATCTCTTACTATACCATGTACAGCCAAGAAAACCCCATGTAGCAGCTTTACTCTGTCACACTGGAGCATGCCGTGAATCAGAATCAACTTGACTATAAAGGTTTTTTAGGTGTTGAATTGGGTCAGGTGCTTTTTCCACATCTATTGAGAATATGATTTTGTTAATGTGATGAATAACACTGAGTGGTTTCGGTGTGATGACAACCTTGAATTTCAACTCAGTGGTGATATATTATACTTTTTATATCTTGCCAATATTTAGTTTAGAAACTGGGTATGTGTTCATAAGAGAACACATCCTCATGAGGTTCTGGTAAATTGTATTAGTCTGATAAAACAAGTTGGGATATGTTCCTTCCTTTTTAGCTTGGATGGATTTATATAAGATTGGTATTACTGTTGACCCTTGAACAACTTGGGAGTTAGAGATGCAAACCACCCAAGCACTCAAAAATCCACATAAAATTTGCAGTTGGCCCTAGAACAACACAGGTTTGAATTATATGGATCCACTTATATATGGAAAAGGAGCTCTGGTAGCGTAGTGGTTACAAGAAGGGCTGCCCACCTCAAGGTCAGCAGTTTGAAACTACCAGCGGTTCCACAGGAGAAAGATGAGGTGTTCTGCTCCCATAAAGATTTACAGCCTTGGAAACCCTGTGTAGGGTCGCTATGAGTCAGAACCAACTCCATGGTACTTACCAACAACAAAAACATATATGGATTTGTTTTCCTGTTACAGTACAGTGAGCTCAAGTGTTAAGAGCATCTTCTTAAAATGTATGTGATACGTATCATCTGTGCATGAGCAGTTCATCTGTTCCAGGAAAAAATATCCGTGTATAAGTGAGTCCACACAGTTCAAACCTGTGTTGTTCAAGAATCAACTGCATTTCTTAAGTATTTGGAAGAATTCACTAGTGAAGCCATCTGGTCTAGAAATTTATCTGTGCAAAGTTTTAAATTAAATATTCCATTTCTGTATTGTACTTTATGTTTATGAGTCAGGCTGCTAACCTCAAGGTCAGCAGTTCAAAACTACCAACCATTTCATGGGAGAAAGATGAGGCTTTCTACTCCCATAAAGATTTACAGCCTCGGAAACCTTAGACAGGATCGCTATGAGTCGAAACAGACCCCAAGGCACATAACCACCACCACCATTTCTGTATTAAATATAAGACTATGCATGTTTTGTTTCTCCTTATGTCCATTTTATTAAAGAATTTAGTTCTTTCATTTAAAATGTTATATTAATTGGCATAGATTTTCTTTTCTCTATTCTTATTATCTATCATATGTAACTCTGTAGAGTCTATTCTAAAAGTTCTTTTACCATTCCTGATGTTGGTAATTTATGTCGTCACACTTTTCTTGATTTTTCTTTTTAGAGGACTACCAATTTTTCATTAATTATTGATATTTTTATTTTTTCTTCTACTTTGGGATTAATTTGCTGTTCTCTTTAATTTCTTGAGATTAATACTTAGATTGTTCATTTTGAACACATATGAAATACGTTTGTATACATTTCCTTCTAAACATGACTATAGCTATATCCTACAAGTTCCAATTTATATTTTCATTATCATCCAGTTAAAATATTTTCTAATTGTATTGAGATGTAATCTTTATTCTGTGTGTTATGTGATATAGAATTGTGGATTTTCTAATTTATCTTCTTGTGGTTTGGTATTCATTTCTGGCTTAATTCTACTGTATTGAGAGAACATATTCTGAAGTATTTCAGGCATATGAAATTTACTCAGACTTTTTTATGAGTCCTGGTGTGGTGCTGTGGGTTAATGCACCAGACTGCAAAGCCATTTGAACTGCAAGGTCAGCAGTTCAGGCTCACCAGCTTCTCCTCAGAAACCCTATACAGGGTCTCTATGGGTCGGAACCTACTCGACGGCACTTAACAACAAATATATGATCAGTTTTGGAATCCTGGTATGGCACTGTGGGTTAATGCACCAGACTGCAAAGCTGTTTGAACTGCAAGGTCAGCAGTTGAAACTCACCAGCTACCTGCTCCTCAGAAACCCCATACAGGATTGTTATGGGTCAGAATCGACTTGATGGCACTTAACAACAACATCTATGATCAGTTTTAATAAATGTTGTAGGTGTACTTGAAAATATGCATTCTCTCATATTTAGGTATAGTGTTTTAAGTATGTAAGTTAGATCAGGCGTCCTGTTGTGGCACTGTAGGATAAGCATCGAACTGCTGACACAAGGTCGGTGGTTCAAACCCAGCTGCTCCTCAGAAATCCTATATAGGGTTACTGTGAGTCAGAACAGATGGTACTTAACAACAACAACAACACTATATTTTGAGTCCTTGTGTGGTGCTGTAGGATAAGCACTGGACTGCTAACCACAAGGTTGGTGGTTCAAACCCACCTTTCGTCAGAAATCCCATACAGAATCACTATGAGTCAGAACTGACTTAATGGTACTTAACAACAATAGGAAGTTAGGTCGAGTTTGTTTATTAGATTGTTGAGATTTTCTGTATTCTTAATGATTTGATTTCTGAATTATTGAGAGAGGTGTATAAAAGTCTCCTACTATGATTATCTTTTTTTTTTTTCCTTTTCATTCTCAGTTTTTATTTTATACATTTGAAGTTATTTCATGATGTGCATACAGTTTTGTTTTTGTTTTGGGAGGTGATTTGTTTTTCATTTAGATTTTCTAGTTGTTTTCTACAGGAAACGGTGTGCCAAGGACAATTCTATCATGACCAATGTGGAACTCAGTCCATAAGATTTTGAGGCTTGATAATACTGGTGTTTAACATTAGCCATTCTTTGTGTTGTTTTATTTCTGAGCTCAACAAGATGTTAATCTTAAAATGTACGGCTTAACTTTCCTTTTCACTTAAGTAAAAGGTGTTTTGTGGTTGCTGTTGTTTTTCTATCACTTTATAGACTATTTTCTGGAATTATTAGGAAGGAGAGAAGATGAAGGAGGCTTGTTTCTTGATTGGATTTCACAGTAATTTTGGCATCCTCTGTGTCTAGTTTCTAGCATTTAACATTGTTTCTTAGCACAAAGTCTTAAATATAATTAAGTTGAAAGTTAAATATTCACAAATAAGTCTGGAAGATGTAACCCAGAACTATGTTTATTAATATTAAGACACCCATGAAGCTAAGTGGGAAGCTTGTTGAGTAAGTGTGGAATTTGTGTTTGTGGAGAAGAATCATTTTATCAGTAAATTCATGGAGCCTACCCCCTATCCGAGTAAAGGAGTTTATAGTGACCAGTATATTCCTTTCATGTAGATCTAGGCCTCTTGACATACTGGATGTGTCCTAGCAGATTTGCTGCTCTGTTCTTAAAGTTTGTATATTCACTGAACTTCCTAATGGTACATTTTCCTCATTTTGCTTTTGCTATAAACTGCCTATGAGTCAGTTCTGACTCATAGTGACCCTGTATAGGGTTTCCAAGGACAGCTGGTGGATTTGAACTTCCCACCTTGTGGTTCGCAGTGTAGTGCTGATCCTACAGCACCATACCAGGAGCCTTTTCTCCTCATATAGAGGTTATATTGTTCATATGGAATTACACACATTATTTCCTCACAAACAGGAAGTGTACTCATTTTATTTGTAGATATGAATATTTATAGAAGTTTGCCTTTTTTATTACCCTTCTGAATGCAAAAAAATGAGCTTATAAAAAAACATTAAGATGTTAGCTTTGGTAGTTACTCTTAAGTTGGATTATTTTACTACCAATGATTGACCTCTAGTTTCAGTGGCTTCTTAAAGACCAAATCTGGGTTGTTTGGTTTTGAAGACCACTTTACTAAAGTAAAGCAGGATATAGAACACACAATTCTAAGTGTGAACAGAAGACTGTAGGGAGGGGCTTATCCATTGTACAATGTATGAAGCAGGAGAACATACGTTATACAGTCGATCCCCCTTCCTACAGTCCTCTGTTCACATTTCTCTCTTTATCTTCACTTTAATGCTGTAACATGTTTTGTTAACATTAACAAGCTTATCATCTCATCCCAGCTGGATGTTTTTCTGGGATAAAACAGACCTGTATTTTATTTTTAATGTATTTCAGACTGGCTGACTATGCTTGTGAGTATGAAATCTACCCTGAAAGCAGATATTCCTGATGAAAGATTGGATCAGCGGAAGATAAAGGAAAAACTCCCTAGAGATTATCATTGGAAATGTGATAACGTGTTAGAAAAGAAGCATGGAAGGCAGGAATTAAATGTGCAGCAAGTAATAGTCACTCACCAGAAAACCCTATCTGGACTTGGTGTCCTCGGACATAATGAATCTGGAAAGGATTTATCTCTTACTCTGAGTCAGAGTGTTCGGTCTAACCAAAAAGCCTTTGAGTGTAATGAGTGTGGAAAAGTCTTCACTAAAAATTCTACCCTTAAGAAACATCAGCAAATCCATACTGGAACACCGAATGCAAATCTGAAAACTTTTAAAGAGAAACGGTATGAATGTAGAGAATGTGGGAAAGCTTTTCACCAGAGTACACACCTTATTCATCACCAAAGAATTCACACTGGTGAGAAACCTTATGAATGTAAAGAATGTGGCAAAGCCTTTTCAGTGAGTTCTTCACTTACTTATCATCAGAAAATTCATACTGGAGAGAAACCTTTTGAATGTAACTTATGTGGAAAAGCTTTTATCCGAAACATACACCTTGCCCATCATCACAGAATACATACTGGAGAGAAGCCTTTCAAATGTAATGTATGTGAAAAAGCCTTTGTCTGCAGGGCACATCTTACTAAACACCAGAATATTCATAGTGGAGAAAAACCCTATAAATGTCACGAATGTGGGAAAGCCTTCAATCAGAGTACTAGTTTTCTTCAGCATCAAAGAATCCACACAGGAGAGAAGCCCTTTGAATGTAATGAATGTGGAAAGGCCTTCAGGGTCAACTCTTCCCTTACTGAACATCAGAGAATTCATACTGGAGAAAAACCTTATAAATGTAACGAGTGTGGAAAAGCTTTCAGGGATAATTCATCCTTTGCGCGACATCGGAAAATTCATACTGGAGAGAAGCCATACAGATGTGGCTTGTGTGAGAAAGCCTTCAGGGACCAATCAGCCCTTGCCCAACATCAAAGAATTCACACTGGGGAAAAACCTTATACATGTAATTTATGTGGAAAGGCTTTCAGTGACCATTCAGCTCTAACTCAGCATAAGAGAATTCATACTAGAGAAAAACCTTACAAATGTAAAACCTGTGAGAAAGCCTTTATCCGAAGCACACACCTTACTCAACATCAGAGGATTCACACAGGAGAAAAACCCTACAAATGTAATAAATGTGGGAAAGCCTTCAACCAGACTGCAAATCTCATTCAGCATCAGAGACATCATATTGGGGGGAAATGATAAGAACGCAATTTCTGTGGAAAAGCTGTGAGACTGAGCATCAGTTACTGACTGTAAGAAAATCCATTCTAGAGAATACCTGTGAAAGCTTAACATCAAAAGAGTAATTTTATTGTGAAGTCAAACTGCACAATATTGTGGCTTTTAAGAGTTTGAGATGGCAAACTCATTGTTTAATATTGCCTCAATTGAATTAATTGTTGTTAAGTGCCATCGAGTCGGTTCCAACTCATAGCAACTCTGTATACGGTTTCCAAGGAGTGGCTGGTGGCACACCAGCACTGTTTAATTAGTCTGAATTACCAAATATCAGAACCAAATTGGAACTCCATAAGGACATAGAAATTGTTTTATCAAAATTACATTTTGACTAATAAAATTTATAAAATTGTATTATGTATATATATAGTTATGAAGCAAAGGAAAATGCCCACAAGCATTTCACTCTACTTCATTCTTATATAAGAGGATTCCCACCTTTAATGGAATCCTTAGTTCTTCATCCACACTCCAGGCACCAAGTTCAAAGAAAGTACAACCATCCGTGCATCAGCTCAGGAATTATTTAAATTATGCTTCTTACTGTCTGCTTCAGTTCATCTTTTATCAGGTGTCTGTGGCCTGTATCTACTGGCTTCTTAATTGAATTCTTATGAAACAGTTCATCTGAATGGTGTATCCCTTTGTGATGTAGCATCTCGTATCTGTGAACATCATGTTTTTTATTGCCATTTCATTTGCCTTTGGGAGTATGATGATCTGACCTCATACACAGTCAATGATTCTGGATATAGCATCCAAATTCAGAATGTTTTACATCATGGTGGGACTCAGTGGACTCTAGATTGAAACATAACCTTGGAAGTTTTCAGCAACTTCAGTGCCCAAGTAATTTTGTAAATTCAGCTTTCATCTAATAAAAGCCACCTGTGTGGACAAGCATCTCCTGATAGATGATCAGCAAATTATACCTTCTTCCCTATTAAGCTGCATGTGAAGCAGTATTTCAAGAGGCTGCTTGGGGTTATCTGTGCCCTGGGATCCCATGTTCATCTGCAGTCTTACACAGCTGATAATCCCATATTTCACAATAAATTTGGAGACACCATGCTCACCATATGCCTTGCAAGGTGCTAACATTCCCTTATCCTAAATCCCAGAGTAACATGTTGCTAAGCAGAGTGTTTTTGTTGGCTTCTTTGTTCATTTTAAAAAAGAGCTACTGCCACTTGGTATGTACCTGACATTGAACTAGCCTCCAGGGAAAGGCTCCCTGCCAGTTTAAGCGCCTCATGCCTTCTAGTGACAGCCTCAGGAGTAGTGCCTCCACAGAAGTCACTGCAGACCTGAGACCTTTCATCATAAACTTCAAACCACTTGTCCTGATGAGCTGTCAGGCTTGGATTTATTAGACCACTAGGATGCCTATTTACTCTTCCTATCTGGGGAGAGAAAAAGTAACTTAAGAGTCCTGTTAGGTATGTCTGGTCCAACTTGAATATATTTATAGTGATAGTGCTTGGGCAGACAATGTATTATATTCTACTACATAGTTAACAGTTTATGGTTTTTACTTTTCTCAAGTAATATGACTGGACATGGGCAATCTGACTTGCCCCAATATAAATATCTTTGACTCAGCCCCTTAAAGTGCATTTTTGAGAACCTGGAGATAAGAGTACCTCAGCTACAATTTCTTCTGCAAGGTGATCTGCATGATGTTACACAAGATTTCAGCACTTTTTGAGAGAGACTTTTCTTCACCCACTACTCACCCAGGGTAACCAATGATTTCTAAGAAAAGAAGTTCATTTCATACCTTGCTTATCTAGTCTTCTTGATTGGCCATATAGGCACTCTGTGTGACAAACTGAAGGACCATTCCTTGTTGTTTATTGTTATGTACCATGGAGTCGGTTCTGACTCATAGTGGCCCTGCACAGGGTTTCCGAGGCTGTAAATCTTTACGGGAGCAGAAAGCTTCATCTTTCTTCCATGGAACGGCTGGTAGTTTCAAACTGCCGACCTTGTGGTTAGCAGCCTGATTCGTAACCACTACATTACCAGAGCTCCTTCACAATGTTTGCAAATGTTTCATTTTCAGTAGCCCCTTCTTCACACATCCAGCCCATCTACCACTCCTTGTTCTACATCGTGCATAAGGACTCTGTTCCCAGCATTTTAATGATGCTGCCATCACAGGATGATGAATCTGCATGCAACAGAGGATATATGCTAGATGCATGATACCAGCCTTCCTACCCAAAAGACTGGACTATAGATAATAGAGGCAAATAAGGGCTAGCAAAAGACCTAGGGTTCTTGTATCAGAGCTTTCCTAGTGCACTTTGGAAACTGCCCAATGGGAAAACTCAAAAGTGTCAATTCCACTCTGAGTAGATAGCATCTAGACTTTGTTATGTTCTTCATGTCTATGGGTTCCTATGAACAACCAGTGAATTTGCTCTATAGTAGGAGAAAAAAAAAAAAATGCTGTAAATTTCACTTTCTCATATTCCTCATTCTCTTTTGTCACATCTCTTCATCTCCAGCTGATAGATTTGAGCTGGGTTCTCCCTGTCCATCTCCATTTGCCTAGATTTGACAGTGATATACAATGATGGCTTTCTAAATAACACTATATTAAACTCACTTAGCTTTATTAATCTAAGAATGCCATAGCCACTAGTCTAATTCCTCCTCTTTCTCTAACATTCCCTTTGTGTTTTGTGCTAACCTTCCATGTACTTCTTGATTTGCCAGCAGGATAATATGGAAACAAAATTTCCCTACCCAACTCTTCTACAATTGGAAGATTCCCAGATGCTTATCCCACCTCAACATAGATACAATTTTAGTAATATCCCTATTCTTCCTATTTTCATGCCAGTTTGTGAAGGGGGAAAAAATACAAGACTTGATTATTTCTCATCACAAAAAGATGTCTCAGTTGTGCTAATGATCATGCTATATGTGTGCCAGTATTTACTAGGACTGACTTAGCCCTCCATGTTCTATATATCACTACCCTTAAAAAATATGTTACCAAAAGAATTACCAGTGCATCTTTTTGAAAATAAAATGAAAACTTTACCCAGCATTTTAGGATATACAAGTTGCATTTTTGTTGCCTGCTTATTTAGATATCAGTGAGATACGGGCAGAGGACATGCTTCCAAGTATTTTTATGGTCAATTTAGTGCTAGCTTCCACAATGACAACCAACCTATCTTATCCATAGCGTTCAGGCTGTGGAATATAAAGAGTGTGTCCTCTTCACTGGGTGAAACAGCTAACGTTGAGGGCATACTTTGTGTCAACTACTGTAGTAAGCATGTTGCACATAATAACTCAATCCTCTAAACTGTATGAGACTATTAATACAGGAAGGTTGAGGAAAGAGTTTTAGAAACTGACCAGAAGTAAGACTTAAATGGTGACTTAGGAACGTGTCCCCAGGTAGCAGGACTCCTAGGAACATGTAATTAACCACTACAATTAACCACTTGGATTAAGATGTTGAGGTGGGACTGATATGCCTGGTGGATGGGACAGCTATGTGCAAAATTCCCAGTCTTGCAACCGTGGTATCTAACTTGGCTTTGCACATATTAGGTTGAAGTCTTTTCTTCAAGTCCTGGTTTGTCAAAGTGAAAAGGGTTCAGGTGCTCTTTCAGCCGGGGAGTCTAGAAAGCATGGGTTTATAAATACATATCTGAGCCTGACAACATGGTCATCTTGTGGGCACAACCTGAGATAACTGACAGGTCCTGGATCCAAGCTAAATGAGAGGGTTATTACTAGGAATAGCTATTTTGGGTGGTGTTATAAAACAGAAAAACTGAGGCTAGTAGCCACAGAAACAGAGGGAAGTAGCCACTCATTTATTAAATCAAATGTCAAACTTAATATACAGTGCATATAGTTATGCACTGTCATGAACCTTAAACCTAATGGAGAAGTTATAAAATGAAGTTCAATTGATTTCCAAATAATTATATGAAATGAGAGAATAGGATACTATAAAAAGAGAATGTGCCAGGGACTCAGCTTTAGATCGTGTGGTTGGGGCAGACCTCACTGAAAAATTAAGTGACAATAAGATAAAGAATATATGAGCATGTGGAATAGCATGTGAGAAAACTCTGAGGCAGTAGCTAGCTTGTTCTGCTTAAGCCACTTTATAAAGGTGTGGGTGGAGCTCAGAATAGGAATCTACATGAGCAAAAGTGGACCATACAGACCCATTTAGCCCTTGCAATGAGTTTTAGGAAGCTACTACAAGATTTTGGAGTCCTGGTGTGGCACCATAGGATAAGCACTAGACCACAAGGTGGTTTGAACCACAAAGTTGGCGGTTCAAACTCACCAGCCGCTCCTCAGAAATCCTACACAGCGTCACTATGAGTAGGACCTGACTTCATGGCACTTAACAATAATTACCAGATTTTAGATATTTTATTTCAAATTTTCAAGCTACAGATAGTCTTTATGATATGTAAATTTCACAAAAGCATAAAAAGTGGGAAACTTTCTGTTGTAAATTGAATTTGTCCTCCAAAGGTCTATGACTACCTCCTGGTAGCTGTGAATGTGACTTCATTTGTAGCTATGGTCTTTGTTAATACAATCTTTAACACGAGATCATACTGGAGTACAGTGGAACCCATCTGAGCGGTGGTCATATAAAAAAGAGACAGAGGCACACAAAGGAAAGATGGCCATATGGAAACAGGCAGAAAGCTGAGTGATACATCTACAAGCCAAGGAACACCAAAGACTGCTGGCTACCACCAGAAGCTAGGAGATAGACATGGAACACATTCTTTCTCAGAGCCCTCAGAAGGAATCAGCATGACTGGCACCTTCATTTTGGACTTCTGGACTCCACAACTGTGAAAGAATAAATTTCTGTTTTTTCAAGCACCCACTTTGTGGTAATTTGTTATGCAGCCCTAGAAATTAATACATTTCCCTATTAATTTTCATTCTTTTCCAATTAATTTCCCTTGCAGTGAATAAGAAATTCCAATGATGGAAAAAGAATTTGCTCAATCAAAGTGCATTTGCTAACTAGTTTCAGGGTTGGTCTCTAACACAAATGTTAAATAATGTGATTATGTAATTTCTAACCATTACAAGAACAAAACAAATATCGAAACCCTCATTGACAACAAGTCTATTCTTACTCATAGTGACACTATAAAATGGAGTTGAATTGTTCCAAAGGGTTTTCCAGGTTGTAATCTTTAGAGAAGTAGATGACTAGTGGGTTTGAACTACCTACCTTTCAGTTAGAAGCTGAGTGCTTAACCATGGCACCACCAGGGCTCCTTTTATGAATATTTATAGAAAGGGATATGCCCAATTCCCCTGATAGATTGTCGCCGGCTCATACCAATCTTTCTGCCTATTGTCTGGTCCAGTCCACCTCCCACCAGTAATTTGCCTAACCAAACATGGCACTTGCCTATTTAAAACCTTTTCTATCCTTTGCAAAGAGCAGAAAGTCTCCTCTTCTAAGCAAAGCCCTCAAGACCTTTCATAAGTAGATACAAGTGGACTTCAGCCTCATCTGCCACCTGGTCTCCCACAATTTACCTTGCAGAAACAGGAAATGCCAGAAGGTACTAGCATGTCAAATTGATTTGTAATGTCTCTGTTTGGTTTCCCAACTAGACTTGGAACACAAAGGCATGGACTTGATTTTACTTAACACACTGTGACGAGCATCCAGATCAAGTGGAGCACATATTTGATGGTATTAAAAAAAAAAAAAAAAGGCACATTCAGTTAAGAAATAAATGAACCCAAATTATTTCAAATAAATACTGAAACCTGTAGAGGATCAACACATTCTTTTGAATACAATGTCTTCAATGATGTATTGTTAGATTTTGTTGAGTCATACCAACTCATAGGAACCCTATGAATTGCTGCCCAATCCTGTGCCTATCTCAAAATGGTTGCTACACTTAAGCCCATTGCTGCTGCCACAGCACCAGCACACCTTGTTGGGGGTCTTCCTCTTATTCACTGACCCTCCAAATAACCAAGCATGATGTCCTTATCCAGGGACTGGTCCTTCTTGATAATATGTCCAAAG
>NW_006408797.1:2037600-2039010 GCF_000296735.1 Chrysochloris asiatica | reverse complement strand
GGAGTTCAGTTTAAGGGTGTTCAAGGGAAGACAGAATCCCCACTAAATAGTTTTCATCTTGTCTAGATGGATCTGGTGAAAAGAGGTGGGGATAAGATTCTTATGATTCATATCTAATTGTGACAGTCACAACTGTAAAAGTAGTTTTGTAACAAAAACAGGGTAGTAGTTAATCTTACAATCCTAGGATCATCAAGGGAGAAGATCACAAAAGGAATGCGGGACCCTATCCAGAGAAGCAGCAACACCAGAGATGGAGGCAGAGATGAGGACATGGAAAGGGGGAGCAGCTGAGGACTCTACGCTCATGGAAAGACTAAGTGCTGGTGGCCAGGAGGCAGGCTTGTAGAATGTGCCTTTTGGTTGTTTACATTATTATATATTCCTGAGCGGTTTTTTTGTACATGTCTGCACCCCTGCACCCACCCCCCCAAAAAGAAAAGAAAAATAGAGGGAATAGAAGCAAATACTGTTGAATGATGATCCATGGAGGAAATTGTAATCATTGCAATGAAACAATGGTGTAAAGCTGATGTTCTCCCATGTAAACTATCACTCAGTTCACAATTTAAGGGAAAAAAAAAAGCTCATGAGCAGCCATCTGAGGTTTCTCCCTGTCTGGAAGAAAGAAGACTAATCATGCATACAAACTGAAGACCTCACTAGTGTTATTGTCTCTCTTATATTCGTTGTTTGACTGAAAATTAAGTCACAGGGGTTAGTTCAGTTCCAGACCTGAAGGGTGATTAAGGGCCATAACTATCAGAGACTCCACCAGTCTCTATCCAGCCAAGCCTGATCTTTTTAATGATTTTGAGTTTTCCACATTTTTCTCCCACTCTAGCCAGGACCTTCTAATGTGATCCATTTCAAAGTAGTTGGTAGAGGTAGACAGATCATCTGGTTCTTCTGGTCTCAGGGTCATGTAGACCAGATGTTTATGTGGTGCATTAGTTCATTGAGCTAATTGTTTCCATAGGTCTTCAGTTTCTATGTGCCCTCATTCTTCTTTCCTCCAGGAAGGGAGAAGCCTTCTGGCCACTCATAAGCTTTTAAGACCCCAATTACTACTCAGCAAAGTAGAATATAAAACATTGTCTTTGTGGACTATATTATGCCAATTGACCTTGGTGTTCCCTTAGACTATGGTCCTAAGCCCCCAGGCCCAGTGACTTATTCCTTCAAGGTGTTTGTCTAAGAAGTTTTTATAACTTTGCTCCTTGTGAGCTGATATATACATATCAGTTAATATACTTATATATATAAGTTTATATACTGATATACATATATATATAAGTGTGAGTATACTTCCACTCTCCCTTCCACACCCATTCAGCATATCATGCATCTGCCTACTGGATTGTGGATATAACAGTGCATCTGATGCGAAAGCTGGACAGTGAATAAGGA
>NW_006408797.1:2004806-2037117 GCF_000296735.1 Chrysochloris asiatica | reverse complement strand
TCACCCAAGTTAACACTTGCCTACCCTCTAGCCAGTGGCTTACTTCCCCTTCCCCTCCCACCCATAGTAACCATCAAAGAATGTTTCTTTTAATCTGAAAATCTTTTCTTGACTGTTTTTGAGGTTATATTTTTCAATCTTTTCTTCACTTTTAATATGTAAATTTAAGATTATGTTGTTTTACATGCATACCTCAATGTTCAGTATGTAATCCATTTCTTGTTAAAAACAACAAGAACCACCATTAGCAAAGAAATAATGAGGTACTCAACTTCCAGAGGCAAAGAACACTACACCCTAGTAGTTTACTACATTGGAATTATGGCCTCAACTCAATACCTTTTCCAAGAACTGTCTACTGTTCATCAGGGGAGGAGAGGCTGTGACACTCGGGTGAAAGAGAAAACACTGAACATTTCTCAGCAGTGGAGAGGAAAGGATAAATTAACAAACTTCAGAAAAGTTATTTTTAAGAGGTATTGGGACATACATTTGAAAAAAAGTTACAGTTCAATATTTCCCATCTGTCCAGGAAGAATAAGATATCTATGAAGAGGTTGGATTATTTATTTGTCCAATGATTAAAACCCTTAAATTTCTATAAAGTGGCCACTGTATTTCAATTAATGGCAACTCCATTCTAGTCAATGTTCAAGGCAAGCCCCTGGATGCCTTGTTGACTTCGCTCTTTCCACATATGCTTTACACCTGCCTTAGAAGCAAATCATGTTGACTGTGCCCCATGCTTGTCCAGGTCATTATCATCACTCTCCTGACTAGCTATCACAGCTACCATTTGGCCTCTGCCCTTGTCTTTCTATGATCTACTCCCAGTAACTGCAAGTCAGATGGTTAAAAAACTTAAGTATGTCACCCTTCTGTTCTGAAACCTCTAGTGGTCTCTATCTCCTGCAGCAGAAAGCCAAAGTCTGTATCATGGCCTACCAGGACCTCCATTATCTGGGCCCATGTCACCTCACTGAGGTCCCACCTATGCATGCTCATTAAGCTCCAGTTACACTGTCCTCCTTGTTTTCTGACTCATTCATATCTGCTTTTGGTTTAAAATACCACCTTAGACCTTTGCATCTGTGCTTCCTTCTACCTTAAGCACGATGTTTTTGCTAGCTGCTGTGAAGTTGGCCTTCACCTCATGGCAACTCCATTGCAAAAAATGTGGCACCAAACAGCCTTTGTACTTCTCTTCTGGTTTGATAATTCACTGCAATAAACACATAGATCTCAGACACCATACTCACAGTTCGGGCTTATTAGAGAAATGTACAGGTTACAATTCAGGGTCAGAAATGCTCAGGGCACAGTTAACCAGTCAGGACAGTGTCTCCTCGGCCAGGCCCACTGGCAGTACTCTCTGCTCCATCAATGTTACAAAGCTCTTTTATGGCTGTTGACATATGCCCACAGGATATACCATCCACTATAAGTCTCAGTCTGAAGGCACTCACCTCTAGCTCTGTGGGCCTGCAAACCTAGATCTCCCAATTAAGTGCCTGGAGGTGCTCCATTCTGCAGTTAAGCATCCTGCCCAAAGTGACTCAGCTTTACTTGCTCCATGGACTTGGAAAGCCATCACTCTGGCTGGTGCTCTGACTCTTGGTTCTGCTGCTGCTGCTCCTCTTTTACTCCTCCAGTGTCATAGTTTCCTGTCCTTGGGTTGAGGAGGTTCAATGCACAGGGACCTCAGGGTCCTAAGGACATGCTCCACTTCTAGCTCTTCTTCTTTGATGGTAGAGATTCCCCTTTCCTACTTCTGAGATGGCTCATCTTTTATTCATGCTAGAGTTTCAAGTTTATAAAGTTACAATTAATTCTGTTAACATCCACAGTTGAATCCTGTCATCCTATCAGTAAGTATCTTCTTCCACCTTCTTTTACTCAGATCCACCAGGAAAATGTTGTTTGGTGGGAGTTACAAAGACTATGACTAGCAGAGACATGTGAAGTAGCTCGCTACACCGCACCCGTGTGATCCTTATGGTTTTCACTGGTTAATTTTGAGGGCTTTCTTCCTAGTTTGTCTCAGTCTTGAATCTCCACTGAAATTTGTTCACCATCACAGCCATCACATAACCCCTATTAAAAGATGAGTATTGGCTGTGCTTGAAGTGCATTGACCAGGAATTGAACGTGGGTTCTCTAATGGAAGTGAGAATCCTATCAATGAATCACCACTGTTATGTCCTCATAAACCTGCATAGCTAATTCCCTCCTTCGTTCATGTTTGTACTCCCCAAAATCCCCTTCTCATTGAGACCTTCCCTGACCACCTTACATAAAATTTCAACTCCCCTCTCATATATTTCACATCTTCCCTTCCTTCTTTGTTTTTTCTTACCACTTTTCATGAACTGACAGTACTATATATTTAATATATTTATCTTGTTTTCTATATTCTAGAATAGACTGTAAACTCAAGAGGGCAGGGGTTTTGTGTGTGTGTTATTGCTGTATCTCCAGTACATAGACAGAGGACTAACACACTAAACTTTCATAAAATGTTTGTCAAATAATTTCTTCTTCATAGACTATAAAATCTCTAGTTAACAGAGTTGTATGGTTAATGATTTAGAGTCCAGGTGAGTAAGCTATTGGGCCATTCTGGGCAAGCCAAGGTTTGTGGAGTGGATGATGCAGAGTCAAAGGATCATGCATGACTCTGTTTTTTGGTTTTCTGGTGGGGTGGATGGGTCTATGTAGAACTGTGATCAAAAGGAATGGGTCTTACCTGTTTAGTATAGCTGTAGCCTAGGACTACTTGTTATTTCTCTGTCTACACTCACACTCTTAGTAACCTTATGTAGTCTCATTTAGTTTTAAATGATGTCTATATAATGATGATTCTCAAATTCATATCTGCAATCAGTCCTTCCTATTGAACGCTAACTCACATACCCAACAGCCTACCAGCTTCTTCAATTGAATGGCTAATGGTGGTGGTGTGCCATAGAGTCAGTTCCGACTCATAGCAACCCTGTAGAGGGTTTCTGAGGCTGTAAACCTTTACGGAAGCAGAAAGCCTTAACTTTCTCCCGTGGAATAGCTGGTAGTTTTGAACTGCTGACCTTAAGGTTAGCAGTCCGACTCATAACCACTACACTATAATAGATAAATAAAATTTAATGTGTCCAAAACTGAATTCCATAACTTCCATTCCTAACCTGCCCCTCTTATAATTTTCTTCATCTCAGTTTGTGGAAATCCATAGTTCCTTATATATCCTTCCTTATGCACAAAACCTTGGAGTCATCCTTTTTTTGTTGTTCTCTTGTCACTCCTCCCTTGCCTCCCCTCTACCAACCAATGCATGAGGAAATCTGCATGTCTCTACATTCACAATTTTGATCTATTCAGATCACATTTCCTTCACTCCCCTATTACCACTGTGGTCCAAGTCAGCATCATCTTTTACCTGAGTTATTATACTAGTTTCCTAATTACATCCAGCCTCTACAATTAGCCATTATAGTCTATTTTCAACACAGTAGTCATAGTGATCCTTTTAACTTGTCATAATACCTCACTCTCCTCTTAAAATTCTCCAGTGTAACCCTCCAATGTTTTCTCATCTTATCTAGAATCAGAATTCATAATTATAATAGCCTTCAAGGCTCCACATGATACACTCACATTGCCTTTCTCATATTGTCTCCCTTCCCTTCCCTTGCTCTAGTCACACTAGCTTCCTTGCTATTTCTCAAACATCCCGACATGTCTCTACTTTTGGGTATGAGCCGTTACATCTACTCTTCCCCGATGACTTACTCCACATATCCTGCAAACTCAACCTTCTTAATGAAGCTTGCACTGATCAACTCTATTTAAATTGCACCCCATATCCTTTAGCCTTCCTCTTTTCCCTTCCCCTGCTCTACCATTTTATTTCTCACCACAGTACTTGTCATCTTTTGTTGTTGCTGTTGTTGTCATGTGCCATCGAGTCGGAACCGACTCATAGTGACCCCATGCACAGCAGAACGAAACAATGTCCGATCCTGGGCTAACCTCACTACCTCTGCCACAGTTGACACCATCAATGATACCACCTGACCAGTCCATCTCATTGGGAGTCTTCCTCTTTTTCTCTGATCCTCCATCTTACCCAGCATGACATCCTTCTCCAGCAACTGTTCCCTCCTGACAATATGTCCAAAGTATGAGAGACAAACTATTTATTTTTCTTATATATTATTTACTGTGTGTCTAGATTCCTTGTGTGGTGCTGTAGGGTTAGCACTCAACTGTGAGCCACGAGGTCAGCAGTTCAAACCCACCAGTTGCTCCTTGGAAACTCTACACAGTGTCGCTATGAGTTGGAACTGACTTGCCAGAATGTACCACTAGATGTAAGCTCTATGAAGGATATGATACCATCCTGGTCTGTTGTGTACACTGACATATCTCAAGCACACTACCTAATGATATTTATCAAAACTAATGAATGAGCAGTCTGTGGGGTCAGTAAATAGGTGGGAAGGGGCATAGATCTATAGTCGCTGTTGTTGTAAGTGTCATCCAGTGAGTTCTAACCCATAGCGACCCTGTATAGGGTTTTGGAGGAGCACCTGGTGGGTTTGAACCACCAATCTTGTGGTTCAAACTGACCTTGCAGTCCAACACTTTATCCTGCAGTGCCATATCAGGACTCCAGATCTATGGTTAGGCCCTGTGATTATACCACTATGGTGTTTGGTTAATGAGCCAAATATGCAGTTACTGAACTGAGAGAATCAGTGGTAGGTATTTGGGCATCATTACAGTGTTCAATCACTGGAGAGACTTTGGCTGTCAGTGACTGTGGGAGATACTAATTTTCTTGCCTAACAACCATCTACTAACTGGCAAAGCTGTAATTAATATAAGAAATCTTTTAGTAAGAAATCATCCTATCTCTAAGTCATAGTTCAGAGTGGGGGAAAAAAAACCCACACATACACACAAATATTATACACACACTACCATCTAGTCAAATCCTTTAGGACAGAGTAAAACTAATCCTTACAGCTTCTGAGACTCTAAATCTTTATGGGGGCAAATAGCCTCATGGTTCTCCCACAGAGCAGCTTCCACAGAACCACCAAACTTGCAGTTAACATCAGTCCCATGCTATATATATACACATCTATGTATATATGTATATAGATATATGCATGTATGTATATGTGTATATATACACTGTTGTTAAGTGTCCTTGAGTGAGTTCCATCTCCTAGCAACCCTATATAGGGCTTCTGGGGAGTGACTCGTGAGCTTGAACCACTGACCCTGCAGTTCAAACCAACTATGTAGCAGTCCTTATACCAGTCCCTACACCAGGACTCCATGTATGGGGTCCTGGTGTGGCACTATAGGATAAGCACTAGACCTCGAGGTCAGTTTGAACTGTAAGGTTGGTGGTTTGAACTCTCCAACCACTCCTCAGAAACCTTATACAGGGTTGCTATGATTCAGAAACGACTTGATGGCACAATATTGCTAAGTGCTGTTGAGTCGGCTCTAACTCATAGAGACCCTGTATAGGGTTTCTGAGGAGAGGCTGGTGAGCTTGACGAGCCATTTTTGTGATTCAAACTCACCTTGCAGTCTAGCACCACACCAGGAATTCATATATATATATATATATTTGGAAGAAGTATAGCCAGAGTGCTCCTTAGAAGCCAGGATGGCCAGACTTTGTCTCTCATACTTCAGACTTATTTTCAGGAGGGCACAGTTCCTGGAGAAGGACATCATGATTGGTAAAGTGAAAGGTGAGTGAAAAAGAGGAAGACCCCAATGAGATGAACTGACACAGTGGCAGTAACAATGGGCTCAAGCATAACAATGATTGTGAGGCTGGTGCAGGACTGGGCAGCAGCTCATTCTGTTATGCATAGGGTCACTATAGTCAGAACTAACTCAATGGCAAATAACAGCAATATGCAGGGTCACTAAGAGTCAGAACCACCTCAAAAGAACCACCTCTATAGTGGTTGTTAAGTACCATCAAGTCAGTACAGACTCATAGTGACCATATGCACAACAGAATGAAACACTGCTTGGTCCTGCACCAACTTCACAATCATTACATTTGTGCCCATTGTTGCTGCCACTGTGCCAATCCATCTCATTGGGAGTTTTCCTTTTTGCTCTGACCCTCCATTTTACCAAACATGGTGTCCTTCTCCAGGGACTGGTCCCTCCTGAAAATATGTCCAAAGTATGAAAGATGAAGTCTGGCCATCCTGGCGTCCAAGGAGCATTCTGGCTGTCTTTCTTCCATCACACAAACATACATATATATACATGAGAAAGATGAGATTTTCTGCTCCCACAAAAATTTACAGCCTTGGAAACCCTATACAGGGTCACTATGAGTCAGAACTGAGTCAACGGGACTTAACAAAGAGTTTGTGGGAAAATTCCATTTTTTTTTTTAACTCCCTGAACTTGTTGAAGTCCTTCATACATATATATATATGTATATAGGAGTCCTGGTGTGGCGCTGTGGGTTGATGTGCCAGACTGTAAAGCTGTTTGAACTGCAAGGTTGGCGACTCAAGCTCACTAGCTGCTCCTCAGAAACCCTATACAAGGTTGCTGAGTCGGAACTAACACAACGGCACATACAACAACAATGTACGTATATACATAAAAGGTTTCAACTAACAGTTAACTCACTGTATATCTGAGAACTCATACTGTGAGACACATGAATAAGACAATAAATTTTTTTAAAAAATTTTCATGTGGAGACCATAAAATTAAAAACTATGAATGCAAAAATTGTGGGAAAACCTTCAGGGAGTTGTCAATCTACACTTAACATCAAAAATAATTATCAAAGGAAGAAATCTTATTATGTATTAAATGTGGAAAAACATGTCTCTAGAAATCATATCTTTATGTACATTAGAGAATTCCAAAAGGAGAAAATCATTATGAATGGCTTAAATATGAGGGGGCTTCAAAAATTCATGAAAAAATGGAATTAGAAGCTAACTCTTTGAAGGGCCCTCATAACAATGAGTCCTGGTGTGGCACTTCATGATAATGTGCTAGACTGAAAGGTCAGTTTGAACTGCAAAGTCAGTAGTTCAAATCCGCCAGGTACTCCTCGGAAATCCTGTACAGAGTAGTTATGGGTCGGAACTGACTCAATTGCACTTAACAACAACAACAACAACAACATAGTAATAAAAAATAGCCCCACTGTACATTAGCTGGTTCGTGCTACAGAGACAACTTACAAGCAGACTGAACAAGAGAAAGTTTATAAGACAAAAATTGCTCAGAATTCATATAGATGTAAACCCTATATAGTACTGAAAGGAAAATCTTCAACAAAAAAAGAACATCTTGCTAAAGGCGAAAATGGAAGTGAATAAACAAAAAACAAAACACATCTCTTTATTCATCAGGAAACACACAATGAGAGAAGCCCTAAGAAATCATCAGTTAAGAAAAACACTCGTCCATATATGAAACTTTATGATTCAAACCAGGAAATAACTGTAGGACTTTAACAAATGTGAAGAAGAAGAATTTATACAGCAAAAATCTATTCTGGGGAGATGTCTTATTAATCTTGTTAAGTGCCATCGAACTGGTTCTGACTCATAAGAACCTTAGTTAGGGTTTCTCAGGAGTGGCTTGTGAGTTTGAACCGCCGACCCTATGGGCCTTGTGGTACAGTGTTTTCCCCACAGTGCCACACCAGAACTCCAAATTCCTACTCTCAAGTTCAAAAATTACGGTGCATCAGAGAATTTGTATGGGGAGAGTCTTTATGTTTATGAAGTGTGATTAACCTTCAAAGTTAGTTAAATACTACAAAATTTATACTGAAAAATTAAAACAGTCAAGTTAACAAACTCATCAGACACTCCTGATAACATATCCTTGCTTCGAAGGAATATTGTGGCTTAATTTTTTTCAAGAAGAAAACCTATAAGCTTAGACTAAGGAGACACAGAAAGGAAAACAGGAGACCACACCCAGAATCCAGATACCATGGCAAATACCCCAAGTCTGGAGAGCAGGGTGATTGTCTGGATGGTCTTAGAGGGGGAAAACCCCTTTGTTTTCCAAGGTTGAGAGTTAATGTAATTTGTTCTGCTGGTTTTGGAACTTGCTTGGTGCCTGTTATCCCTTCTTTCCTTCCAATTTATCCCAGTTGTAAAGGAATTGTCCAATTTCCCTCCAACTTATCCCATTTGTAATGGAAATGTCTACCTTGTGCCTGATCCATCACTGTATTTTAGAAACAGACAATTTGTAGTATAGATTTCACAGGTTTACAGATGAAGAGGCATTTTGTTACAGGATGGAATATGCCTAAAGTTTCACTCATGTTTGATTAGATGATTCAGAAGTTGGGAGTTTGAACTTGGAGCTAATATAAGATTTGGGGAATGATGTGATAGGTTATTTATGAATTAAATTGTGGTCCCCAAATGATATGCATTGTAAACACTAATTTATTATGCCTGTGATTATAATCCTATTTAGGAATGGGCTATCTTTTTATGTTAATGAAGCAGGATTAGTGTAGGGTGTGTCTTGAGTCAATGTGTTTTGAGATACAAAAAAGATTAAAACAAGCAAGTGAGAGAGCAGAGATAGGGAAATATTGGTGCCAAGCCACATGGAGATTTCCAAGGAACCAGGAAACAAGCTGAAGAGTCCCGGACCTGCCCCCAGAGCTGAGACAGTCTTCCCCTAGAGCTAGTGCCCTGAATTTAGGCTTCTAGCCTCCTAAACTGTGAGGAGTCCTGGTGTGGCACTGTGGGTTAATACGCTAGACTGCAAAGTCAGTTTGAACTGCAAGGTCAGTGGTTCAAGCTCACCAGCTGCTCCTCAGAAACCCTATACAGGGTCATTACAGGTCGGATCTGACTTGATGGCACTGAACAACAGCAACAAACTGTGAGAAACTAAATTCATTTGTTAAAACCATCTATTTATGACATTTTTTGTTACAGCAGCACTAGATAACTAAAACACTGGGGTTTTCTTTTATTTTAATGAGGTCATACTGTTAATAAACTGAGTGTAGTCTTAACCTAATTATTTTTTAAATCTTATTTTGTGAAAAAGCAGAATAGACTCCGTGGGGAAGATGCCATCTGAAGACACACACACTGCAGATGTATCTACAAGTTCAGGAATAACAAGTAGAAGCTGAAATAGACAAAGAAGGGCTTTCCCCCAGAGCTGTTGACTTGAGTTTCTACTTCTAGCCTTTAGAATTTTGAACAAATAAATTTCTGTTCCTTAAAATGATTCATTTGTAGTTTTTGTTATGGCAGAAATTTGAAACTAAGACAAAAGTACACATGGGAAAGAGAAAGAGGAAGCTGTACTTTAAATGTAATACTCTCCAGAGTCTATAGGAAATGATCCCAAGGGAAATGCCTTCATGCATGTAACCTCATGGGAGTGTACCCTAGTTTCTAGTCTTGCTCCCTGATCAGCAGGCTCATCCTCTTCTTATAAGGCTATTACCTAAGGGCCAAGCATCTGTGCCAGCCAAATTTTTATCCAGAGTCCTGGTGTGATGCTTGTAGGATAAGCACTCAACCATAGGGTCAGTTTGAACGGCAAAATCGGTGGTTCAAACTCACCAGCCACTCATCGGAAGCCCTATACAGGATCACTTTGAGTTGGAACCAACTCCACCACACTTAACAACAACATAACAAAAGTTACTGTGTCCAGGATAGAAAACCACAGTTCTCTTATTAAAATTGCTTCTTCCCCATATCAACCCTATGTTTTATTTGGGGATCTACTCATTCATTTTTCAGTCAACCCAGATTAAGGTAATGATTGAGGGGAAGTCTCACTCAAACTGGCCAAGTGCAGGGCTTCATCATATGATCTTCAGACTAGAGAGCGTACATTTAGTCCCCTTCTAGTGATGGGACCCTCTAGTAGTAATGATTTCTCATCATAGGTAGCAGTGAGGAAGAGTGAAGACAACAGCAGATAAAAGTAGGAATAAAATGTGGAGCATGAGTCCAGTTTTTTTCTGAGGGCCAGTCCTTTCCATAGAAGGTGTGACCATCCTGGACTCCCGGGAGTAATGGTTCACTTTGGTTCTTTACAACTTTAACTGTGAAGTGGAGGAAAGTGAAGAGGAGAGGAAGCAGCCAATCCTGTTTCTCCACTACTTGTTCTCTGTGCCTTTACCCTTGGGTGGGGCTACGACTGTAGAGGTTGCTTTGAGGCTTCGCTTCCGCTTCTGCACATTCTGCTCTGGGTGGAAGAGGATGACGTAGGTTTTGGGGACGTAGAGCATGCAAAGGGACACCGATGCACTAAGGCTCAAGGACACAGTCAGTGTAGTTGTCTGGATATAGATCTAAATGATGGAGGAAGGGATAATGTGGGTTTCAGCCTTCTGCTCTCCACAAGCCCTATATTTCTACTGCTGTACAGACTAGAGGTGAGTTTAGGTCAGATGGGAAGGGTGAATAACAATGAACACTTAGGAAAAGACAGCCAAATAGGCAAAAGCCTGATGGCATAAAGAGCCTGGTGGTTACTATATGCCTCTGGTGTAGAAAGTAAAAAGACTGAGTGACATGAAACTGAGTGGACAAATAATTGAAGGAGAGGAGGAGTAAATGAACAGAACAAGAGACCTGGGGAAAACATCTTAAACCTAAAATAATCTAGGGCATGTTAATGAGGGAATGAACGTATTTTTAAATATATACATGAATGAATTAATAGATTGAATAAAAGAGCAATGGGTAAACAGATGATGTAATAAATGAATAAATGCTCTATATACATGAATGAATGACTAAATAAATGGTCAGGCAAATGAGGCAATGGATTACTGGATTATCAGATAAAGTATATGAAGAAATGAAAAAGTATAAAAACAATGGGTGGGCAGAAGATCAGATCAACCAATGAATGAGTGAACAAAGGAAGAGGGGGATGAATGAATGAGGAAGCAGAGGAATATTGGAAAACCAATGCGTGAACAAGGACTTAACTGCACAAATGAGAGTCAATCAAGCAAATAGTCAAAGAATTGAGCATCCAAAAGAATGGCTCAGTTCTTAGAAAAAATCAGGCCCTTCAGTGGACAGGCAGGAAACAAATGAGGTGACAAAGCCTCCTGAGAACCCCAGATTACCTTTTCAGCTGACTGGGCAGTGCCAAAGAATATAGGTACAAAAGCAAGCCAGATGATGCAGGTGGTGTACATGGTGAAACCAATGGGCTTGGCTTCATTAAAGGTCTCAGGCACACCACGGGCTTTGATGGCATACACAGTGCACGTAACCATGAGCAGTAGGCTGTAGCCCAAGCAGCCGATCAGAGACAGATCCGACATGTCGCACTTGAGCACCCCTCTGGCCTGTTCTGGGTCCACTGTCCGCTGCTCTTCATAGTCAATCACACTGTGTGGAGGCTGGGCCCCCAGCCATGCCACTACGCCCACCACCTGCAGGAATCAACACCATACATGCATGACCTTTTCCAGGAACAAGTCTACTCCACTCCCTGATCTAGGTCTCTGCCAGCATAGAATTCCCCTCAAAACCTTGGGCCTACTAAGTGAGATTCTCAGGTCTGAAAGAACCACCTGAAAGAAGGGAGAGAAGTCCAGGTGAGGGAGATTGCTTGAGCAGAGCTCTCAATTACATCCTAGTGGAGAAAAGAAGCTGTAATGGAGGTACATGTTGACAACATCAGAACTGGTTGGGTATGGGGCAACTGGATGTCTGTTTCTTGTATTCTGTTACCACTACCATTGATGGAGCACCTTCCAGGTGTAAGTGACTAAAGTCGGATTGTATGACCTTAAACACATTTTCTCTCTAGTCTATGTTTTTCTATATAGAGAATGGAAACCGTCATAATCTCTCCTCATAAAAAATTAAAAACCCAGCACTAGTGCACAGAAGTAGCCAAAAAAAAAAAGTCTACTATCTATTTTGTAACCCATCTAAGTGATTAAAAAATTAGCATCCAATACATGTAATGAATTCCTACAAAACCATAGAAAATAATAAAAGAATGTTTTTGTTGTTGTTAGATGCCATCCAGTTGGCACTTACTCATAGTGACTCTATGCACGACAAAACGAAACACTCCTGCATCAAACTCACAATCACCAATACACTTGAGCCCCATTGCTTCTGCCACTGTATTAATCCGTCGTGTTACAGGGAGACCTCTTTTTCACTGCCCCTCCACTTTACGAAGCATGACGGGCATCTCCGGGACTGGTTACTCCTGATAGTATGTCCAAAGTAAGAGAGATGAAGTCTGGCCATTCTGGCTTCTAAGGAGCATTCTGGCTGCCCTTCTTCCAATATAGATTTGTTTGTTTTTTTAGGCAGTCCATAATGCTTCTAATATTCTCCTCCAACACCATAATTCAGATGCATCAATTCTTCTATGGTCATCATTATTCCTTGTCCAACTTTCACATGCATTTGAGGTTGTTGCAAATACCATAGCTTGGGTCAGGCACACCTTCAATATTTTCTTCATTTATCTTGACGTTATTTATTGGTCCAGTGATGAGGATTTTTTTTTTTCTTTTCAATGAGGTGCAACCCATACCAAAGGCTGTGGTCTTTGATCTTCATCAATAAGTATTTTAAGTCCTCTTTACTTTCAACAAGCAAGGTTGTGTCATCTGCATTTTGCAGGTTGTTAATAAGTCTCCCTCCAATCCTGAAGCCATATTTTTCTTTATATAATACAATTTCTTAAGTTACTTCCTTAGCATACTGATTAAATAAATATGCTGAAAGACTATAAACCTGCTTACATCTTTCCTAATTTTAAACCATTCATTGTGCCTTGTCCTGTTTGAACAACTGTCTCTTGGTCTATGAACAGGCTCCTCAATTTAGTGTTCTGGAATACACATTCTCTGAAATGTTGTCCAAACAATTGAAAGCCTTATCATAGTCAATAAAGCACAGGTAAATATCTTTCTGGTATTCTCTGCTTTTAGCCAAGATTTATCTGATGTCAGTAATGATATCCCTCGTTCCACATCCTCATTGAATCTGACTTGAACCTCTGGTAGTTCCATGTCAATGTACTGTTGCAGCAGTTTTTGAATTATCTTTAGCAAAATTTTACTTGCATACAATATTAATGAGGTTGTCTGATGATTTCCATGTTCTTTGGAATGGGCATAAATATAGATCTCTTCCAATCAGTTGGCCAGGTAGCTGTCTTCCAAATTTCTTGGCATAGTGAGTAAGTGCCTCCAGTGTTGTATCAGTTTGTTGAAAGATTTCAATTTGTATTCCATCAATTCCCAGAATCTTGTTCCTTGCCAGTCCTGTCAGTACACCTTGGGCTTCTTCCTTATCATTAGGTCTTGATCATATACTACACCTCTTGAAATTATTGAACATCAACCTTTTTTTTTTTTTGATACAGTGACTCTGTGTATGTCTTCCATCTTCTTTTGATGTTTTCTGCATCATTCAATATTTAGGATTTGATGTTGTTGTTCTTAAGTGCCGTCGAGTCGGTTCCAATCCATAGTGACCCTGTATAGGGTTTCCAAGGAGCAGCTGGTGAGCTTCAACCTCCAACCTTGCAATTCAAATGACTTTGCAGTTTAGCCGCATTAACCCACAGCAACAATACGATTCTATTTAGAATGGGACCAAGCGATTCATAGAAGAGGAGATTCCAAAAGCCAGTAGTACTAGCAAATGAGTGTGCTTTTGTTCAGTGACATTGAGTCAATTTTGACTCATAGTGACCCAATGCAGGGTTTTGGAGAAGCAGCTTGAGGTTTGCAGTCCAGTGTTTATCCTATATGCCACATCAGTAGCCAAATAAAAACACTCTAATGCTATATAGCATCCATCCTATTGGCAGAAAACGTATCAAAAGGTTGAAGAACTGCATCTTTTAAGGGGTCCATTATATCTTGATGCTTTTGATGCTTTTGAGTTATGATGTTGGAGGAGAATATTGAAAGTACCATGGGCTGCCAAAAGAACCAATAAATCCGTTTTGGAAGAAGTGCAGCCAGAGTGCTCCTTAGATGCCAAGATGGCCAAACTTCATTTCTCATATTTCGGACATATTGTCAGGAGAGACCAGTCACTGGAGAAGTATATCATGTTTGGTAAGGTGGAGGGTCAGAGAAAAAGAAGAAGACCTCCAATGAGATGGATTGGCCAAGTGGCAGCACCGATGGACTCAAGCATGGCAATAGTAGTGAGGTTGGCCCAGGATCGGGCAGTGTTTTGTTCTGCTGTGCATAAGGTCGCTATGGGTCAGTACCAACTCGATGGCACCTAACAACAACAACAACATATCTTGGAAGGGGGGTATAATGTGGGATGTTCAAGGTAGATGACACCAGGGTGTTGAGAAGATTGCAGAACAGTGACTATAGGCTAAGGATCTCCATCTTGTGGTTAAGGGTAGACAATATCTTAGGCATGGGAGTAGTGAGGTGCCTCCTGAGAATATGCTGGGTCTGACCAGGGGAAGTGCAGACCCTGGAACACATAAACATCAATATTCTAGGCATTAGTAAGCTGAAATAGACTAGTATTGACCATTTTGAATCATGGTCAATAAATCAAATACATAGTTAACTGTGCTGTGAATGACAAATCGAAAAATTATGGCATTGCATTCATAATGAAAAAGAACATATATCAAGATTTGTCTTGAAGTACAAAACTGTCTGTGCCTCGTAATAAAACTAACAGGATTCTTATTTGCTTTGGCAGACTTTCTTTTTTAGAACCCAAATCAATCACAGGACTGGATTCTTTAAAAAAGTGGGGAGCTGAAGGTATCCCCTCCCCCAATTTATGACAAGTTTAAAAAAATGTATCACAGTTGTTAATATGGTGAAATAATGACACCATCAAAACATTTGAAACTCATTCAAAAGAAGTTCATCTGTGCCGACTGGATTGCAGGAGTTTCACGATCTCTTTTCTCTGGTGTTTGGGAAAGAGCACATAGTTTGTCAGGTTAACTTTAGTGCACAGTAGTGATCAATGCAGTTGTCTCTGCTGAACATTCTTGCCCTGATTTTCTTCATCATCGTGTAGATTTAAAATTCATTCCATACTTCTCTTAAAGGGTCTCTTTCTGTATTGTCCTAGTCTACTTTGGGAGATAACTTTTAAGAAATGTAAGTCATGTTTGTTATAAATCTTTATAGAGTGTAGTGTACATAGTAAAAAGGCCACCCCACTTATCCCCCAAAGAAAACAATTATTTGACTGGCCAGCTCCCATTACATTTTATCAAATTAAAAAAAGAAAGAAAGAAAAGACCAAAATGGATGTCAGAAGAGACTCTGAAACTTGCTCTCCAGTATGGAGATGCTAAAGCAAATGGAAGAAATGAAGAGGTAAAAGAGCTGAACAGAAAATTTCAAAGGGCAGCTTGAGAAGACAAAGTCAAATATTATAATGAAATATACCAAGGTCTGAACTTATCGAACCAAAAGGGAAGAATATGCTCAGTATTTCTCAAGCTAAAAGAACTGAGGGGAATAAAACTTGAGCCTCAATTTGTAATGCTGAAGGATGCTCTGGGCAAAATATTGCATGATGCAGAAAGCATCAAAAGAAGATTGAAAGAATGCATAGATAGAGTCACTGTACCAAAAAGAAGTGGTCAGTTTTCAAACATTTCAAGAGGTAGCATATGACCAAGAGCCAATGATACTGAATGAAGAAGTCCAAGCAGAATTGAAGGCATTGGCAAAGAACAAAGTACCAGGAATTGAAGGAATACAAATTTAAATCTTTCAACAAACTGATACAACACTGGAGGCACTCACTCATCTATGCCAAGAAATTTGGAAGAGAACTACCTGGCCAACTGATTGGAAGACATCCATATTTGTGCCTATTCCAAAAAGAGGTGACCCAACAGAATGTAGAAATCATCAGACAGTATCATTAATATCGCAAACAAGTAAACTTTTGCTAAAGATAATACAAAAGCAGCTTCAACGTTACACTGACAGAGAACTGCCAGAGGTTCAAGCCAGATTCAGATGAGAATGTGAATTCAGGGATATCATTGCTGACATCAGATGAATCTTGGCAAAAAATAGAGATTACCAGAAAGATGTTTATCTGTGCTTTATTGACTACTCAAAGACTTTCCATTGTGTGGATTATGACAAGCTATACAACTCACATCGTCTGATGTCAGCTTGAGGACTAAGGTGCGTCTGACCCAAGCCATGGTATTTTCAATAACCTCATATGGATGTGAAAGCTGGACAGTGAATAAGGAAGATCGTAGAAGAATTGATGCCTTTGAATTATGGTGTTGGAGGAGAATACTAAAAGTGCCATAAGCTGCCAAAAGAACCAATAGATCTGTCTTGGAGGAAGTGCAGCCAGAGTGCTCCTTGGAGGCCAAGATGGCTAAACTTCACCTCTCATACTCTGGACATATTGTCAGGAGAAAGCAGTCTCTGGAGAAGTATATCATGCTTGGTAAGGTAGAGGGTCAGAGAAAAAGAGGAAGACCCGCAACAAGATGGCTTGGCCCGGTGGCAGCATTGATGGACTCAAGTGTGGCAGCAGTAGTGAGGTTGGCCCAGGATTGTACATTGTTTCGTTCTGCTGTGCATAGGGTCACTATGAGTTGGTTCCAACTCGATGGCACCTAACAACAACAACAACATACAACATTGTGGAGAATGAATATTCCAGAACATTTAATTGTGCTCATGAGGAACCTGTACATAAACCAAGAGGCAGTTGTTTGAACAGAACAAGGGAACACTGAATGGTTTAAAATTAGGAAAGGTGTGCGACAGAGTTGTATTATTTCACCATATTTATTCATTCTCTATGCTAAACAAATCATTTGAGAAGCTGATTTATATGAAGAAAAATGTGGCATCAGGATTGGAGGAAGACTCATTAACAACCTATAATATGCAGATGATACAATCTTGCTTACTGAAAGTGGAACATTTAAAAAATGCATTGATGGAGATCAAAGACCACAGCCTTTGGTATGGGTTGTGCTTCAATGTAAAGAAAACCAAAAATCCTCACTATTGGATCAACAAACAACATCAAGATAAATGGAGAAAAGATTGAAGTTGTCAAAGACTTCATTTTGCTTGGACCATCCATCAACACTCATAGAATCAGCAGTCAATAAATCAAATGATACATTGTATTAGACAAATCTGCTGCACAAGACCTCTTTACAGAAAAAAGACGTTATTTTGAGGACTCAGGTGCACATGATCCAAGCCATGGTATTTTCAATAACCTCATGTACATGTGAAAGTTGGACAGACTATAGAAGAATAGATGCATTTGAATTACGGTGTTGTAGGAGAATATTAAAAGTACTATGGACTGCCAAAAGAACAAATAGATCTGTTTTGGAAAAGTACAGCTAGAATGCTCCTTGATAGCCAGTATGGGCAGACTTTGTCTCTCATACTTTGGAGAAGAACATAATGCTTGCTAAAGTGGAGGGACAGTGAAAAAAGGAGACCTCCCCTTCCCCAGAGAGATGGACTAGCAGAGTGGCAGAAACAATGGTCTCAAGTGTAACACCAATTGTGAAAATGGCACAGGACAAGGCAGTGTTTTCTTCTGTTAGATGTGGGGTCACTGTGGGTCGGAGCTGACTCAACAGCCTGTTTCCCACTTTACTGACAGAATTTCTTTCAAGAACTCAATGGGAACTAGCAGGTCATGGAAGAGGTAGAATGGTTTTTTTTCAATAATTTTTTTCTCATTCAGGAAAACTATAGGACTCTATACTCTGGTCCTGATTGTATTATAATATGGGTGCCAAAATAGAAAAGAGTGACTAGAAATACTACTTCTATGATTAAAGTTGAGTGAGTTATGGATTGAATTGTGTTATGAATTTAACTGTGTCCTTCAAAAACATATGTTAAAGTTCTAAACCCTGAGCCTGTGAATATGACCTTGTTTGGAAACAGAGTCTTTGAAGATGTTATCGGTTCATTTAAGTTAACCTATGGTCACTTAGAGTAAAGGTGAGTCCTAATCCAATATATTGTGAGGATGGCACAGGACCGGGCAGTGATTTGTTCTGTTATACATAGGGTCATGCTGAGTCGGAATCAACTTGACAGCACCTAACAACAGCAACCAAATATAATTGGTGTCCTTATAAAAGAGGAGACAGACACAAAGCAAAAGGAAGATAGTCATGTAAGAACAGAGGCAGAGATGGAGTGATGCATCTACAAGCCAAGGACTGCCTGGGCTATCAGAAGCTGAGAAAGACAAGAAAAGAGCTTTTGCTAGTACCTTTGAAGGGAGTATGGGTCTACTATCACCCTGATTTTAGACTGGCCTCTAGAACTGTGAGGCAATACATTTCTATTATTTTAAGGCACCCAATTTGTGGTACTTTGTTATGACAGCTTTCGATTGATTCATCCCACCCCCAGCCTCTAATCTACCCACCCTACCACCAGAGGGTTCTTGAGGACTCACCTGCACAGATGTGAGGCTGAAGGTAATGACAAGCTGTGAAGTGGGGCTGATGAAGGGTGGCGGCGTGACCGAGCGCTTCCCCTGCTCAAAGATCCTATAGATGCGGTTGGTCTTAGTGAGCAAGGCAGAGTAGCTGAGGGTGGTACCAAGGCCAAGGAAAAGTCTTCGGGCAGCACAGATGGCAGCTCCTGGCTCAGCCACCATGAGGAAGGTGATAACATAAATGAGGAAAATACCTGTGAGCAGGATGTAGCTGAGCTCACGGCCAGAAGCCCGGACAATAGGTGTGTTGTTGTGCAGCACAAACATGACCACCACTGTGGTGGTCGCCACGATGCCCAGCACAGCCAGAAGAAGGGGAAGGGCTGCCCAGGGGGAGGACCAGGTGAAGCGTACCACAGGTATGGGGTGGCAGCCTGTGTGGTTGGGAGTGGGTCGCATGTCCCCAGGACAGGCCTCACATGTGAACTCATCCACCTGAAAGCGGTATCCATCACATGCCTCGCAGTGCCAGCAGCAGGGGACGCCCTTCACCATCTTTTTCCGCTCACCTGGTCCACAAGGGAGGCTGCACTGAGACTGGGGCACCTCGGTGGAGTCACCTGACCACTGAAGTGTTTCCATCTGGGACAAGTGAGATACAAGCCTATGATTCCCCACTCCAAAATGGCGGATCCATCTTTCGATGCCAGGATTCTTACTCACATCCAGCCTGAGGATCTCTGCCCACTGGCCCACAGCCTGGTATCCGCTGCTGCTTGTACTGCCATTGACCACTTGGTACTGGAAGATGTCGTAGCGTCCCGGTGCATCTCCCTTCTCATTAAACATCACAGGGGTGCCTGCACTGCCTGGGGGAGACCCCATCACTCAGCTGGTCCTCTTGCCAATCACAGTCACCTCCTAGAGAGGTCATATGGGCTTTCCAGTATCCCGGGCAAGTAAGATGGACTTTGCTCAGGCTGGAAATGACTTCAAACTCAGACCAACATTTTCATGATAGCATGAAACTGGTAAGAGTTTGAAAACAGCTTTATGCTGATCTGGGAAATATCAAAAGAGCTTGGCAGAGAGAAGGTGTGCAGTGCTTATTTGAAGAAGGAACCGAGCTTTTAAGTCTATAAAAGATGGGGGGGGTGGTGGAGCAAATAGTTAAGCACTTGTCCGCTAACCAAAAGGCTAGAGGTTTGAGTCCACCCAGAAGAAAGCTGTGGCAATCTATTTCTGATAATCAGTCATTAAAAACCCTGTGGAGCACAGTTCTACTCAGACACACATGCAGTTTCCATGAGCAGGAGTCAACTCCATGGCAACTGGTTTTAATTAATAAGCATCAAACCTCCCCACAAATATGAACACAGCTTGAGTCTATTCATTTCTTTTCCAAAGGCATTATTTTGAGCCCTGACTATAGGCCAGATCCTCTGCTAGGAGATACCGAAGTGTCAGACATGCCCCTCTGCTCAAGAAGCTCTCAGCCTAGCTGGGGCAGCATTTTGAAGTCTGGGACTCAGAGTGAGCAGGTCATTCATATTATGGGTCAATCTTTGAGCAGTCATCACTGTGTCCCAACATAGCTCAAGAGTCCAGATGTCTCTCAGTCCTACACAATGGAGGGGAGTTATGTGAACAAATTGGAGTGCTGAAGGCCTGAGTAGGGAGGAGTGCTAAGCAGGGACCAGAATTCTCAAAACAAGCAACGAGATTCTGAGACATGCATAAATAGCATGGATAAATTGAAAACATTATGCTGAGAGAAAAAAAGCTAGACATAAAAGGACAAATTTTATGTAATCCTAGTTACATGAGATATCTAGAATAGACAAATGCATTGCTGTCATTGAGCGCTGGCAAGTCAGTTCCGATTCATAGTGACCCTCCTGTATAGGGTTTTCAAGGAGTGGTTGTTGTTGTTAGTGGTGTCTAGTCGGTTCCAACTCATAGTACCCTGTATAAGACCTTGTATAACCCCTCCAAGGAGTGGTTCATGAATTTGAACCACCGACCTTATGGTTCAAACCGACCTTGTGGTCCAGTGCTTATCCTACAGCACAACACCAGGACTCCAAGGAGTGGATGTTGGGTTTGAATTGCCAACCTTGCAGTTAGCAGTTCAGTGCTTCTCCTACAGCACCACACCAGGCAAATGCATAGTGACAGAAAATAGGATATTGCTTACTAAGGGCTAGGAGGTGGGAATAGGGAGTTCCTGCTTAAGGAGTGATGAGTTTCTATTTGGGGTGATGAAAAAAAATTGGAAATCAATAGTTGTGATGGTTGCACACCATAGTGAATATAATTAATGACACTGGATTGTACACTTGTATATAACTAAAATGGAAAATCTTATGGTATATATATTTTGCTACAACTAAAATTTTTTTTAAAGTGGGGATCAGAGCTCAGTTCTCCAACCTTCAGTCCTTGGTGCCCGCCATGCCATTCTGCCTCTTCTGTCCTTTCAGTCCTGAGTCCTCTTAGGTCCTGCACAGAAATCTCACCCAGAGTCTGTCCCCTCTCCCATATGGATGTTAATATCCACTTACCGTTGAAACGGACAGCTCGAATATATTGCAGTAGTGTTCGCCCATCAGTGGGCTCCATAGCTGGGCACAGTCCTGTGTGCCCAGGGCAGAGAGCTTGGTGCATGCTGTGGAGGGCATGAGCAATGGCATACACTGCATCAATCACAAACTGCACCTTCCCCTCCTGCTCATAGGTGGAGTCCTGGCCGATGCGTTCCTCTCCTGTCCTAGGGATGCACCACTCCTGAGACCAGGAGCCAGGAGGTATGCCTCACCCCCATGTGCCTGAGCTGGCTTCCACTTTTTCCCTACCCAACCACCCTTGCCACCCTGGGCAACACTCACCTGTGCATTTGCGAGTGGAATCATCTGACTGACCTGAGCTGGTCAGTTTGCAGTTAAAGTTCTCTTCCCAGAACTCAGCAAACCAGATGTTCCTGCGGTTGTTCTCCAGAGAGCGGGTCATGAAGTACTGGTCAAACCCTGAGAAGAGAGAGGGAAGGAGATGGTTATCCTGTGACCTTTCATAGGGAGGAATCCAGGGAGGCAGTACTAGCTTCAGCACCCTCATCAACAGAACGCCAGCATGTTTTTCTCTTCTTCCTCTTCAGACTAAATTCATGTCTTTGATAGAATGAGTATATAGTCATGGAATTTTAAAAATATATAAGCATTTCTTCACTCACTATTCTTATGTCATCCTCTTTAAACAATGCTCTGAGGAAGATATTCACAGAACCTCAGACTTTTAAAATCTGGGAATCCTATAAGGGACTTGAATTGTGTTACCAGTTATATGTTGTTGTGATTAGCTGCTATCTAGGAGGTCTCCTATTCATGGTACCCCTGTGTGCAACAGTACAAAATACTGCCTGATCCTGCTCCATCCCTTTGATCTATTTCAGATTGGACCATTGTGTTCAATAGGGTTTTTACTGGCTGATTTTCAGAAGTAGATTGCCAGATCTTTCTTACTAGTCCATCTTAGTCTGGAAACATTGCTAAAACCTGTTCAGTATCATAGCAGCATACAAGCCTCCTCTGACAGTTGATAGCTGTGCATGGGGGACACTGACTGGGAATTAAACCCAGGTCTTTCACCTGGAAGGTGAAAATTCTCTAACACTGAACTAATTATACAGATGGGAAAATGAGTACTCCCAAGAGGAAATTTGAGGGAAGAACAAGTAGGGATGGGAGGCAGAATGTGGGAGCCATCCCTGACACTCACCATCAATAGAGGCCCTTTTGGGCAGGATGGTGATGGCCCCCATGGCCACATCCTCTAGGTTCAGTATAGGTGCAGTCTTGGCTCCCCAGCTGTCTGAGCCGACCCACAGGAAGTGGTCGGTCAGGTTGGCCTGGCGTGCAGCTTCCAGGACCCTACTGGTAGAACAGGGCTAAGGGTGAGGGAGGCCTACAATAATCCTTCAATTTACCCCTGGCCACTTCCCATTCTTCTTTATCCAACTGCCCCTTCCCATATCACTCAGAAGACCATCTTTATCAGGAAAAACGAGGTGCAGGATGTTTAGGACACTTCTCAGTAAAATGCCAACCTAGGTTCTGGCCCAGGTCAGCCCACTTGCTTTGTCCAGTGTAACCCATTTCACCGCGGTCTTTAGAAGAGTTCCTTGGAGAAGACTAAGGGCACTCAGAGGTTTCCCCATTCCCACACCCTCCCTCTAGCACTTCCCAGCTAGAACAAGATACTCCACTTTGGCAGGGCCTCTGTACTGCTAGTCTCCCAGTCCCCTCAACTCCTTCTGCTGACACCTTCTGTATTACCCAGGGTTCATCCCATCCCAATGTCTTCTGCTGACATCCTCTCTACTGCCTGGACTCAGTCCCAACAGCTTGTTCTCTGCATAGAGAAAAGCTCAATCCTCCGACCCCTCATTCTGGATTATATAAACAGGCAAGTAGTAATGCCAGTTTCTCTGGTTGGGCTAGGGCATCTCCACCCCAAATAGGCTGAGATCATTCTGGGGAGTTAGGTGAAATGATTGGCAGCAGAGGAAAGGGGAAGGAGACGTATGTGCATATAGTGCTGGGTATTTAAGAGTGGAAGGCAGGGTATATAGGTAGAGTCTTCCCCCAGAGCAGAGCTGTCCCACCTGATATCATCCTCATTGGCAAAGATGATAATGCCTCGGGCATTGGGTGTCTCCATAAGTCTCCTGATCACTTTATTGAATTCTCCTGGCTTTGGTTCCCTGGGAATCTTGATGGACTGTGCAATGCAGACACCCCCTGGATGTTGGAGGTACCCAAATCAGGCCTTAGGCCCCAATATGGATGACTACATAGCTTATCATCAGTGCTCAGGACCTGGTAAGGGGTAAGTGGGGTGGAATCTAGCCTGGGCTCCACTTGCCTCACCACATGGCTCGGGATTGAGTTAACCAAAGGAAGGGGCATCTTTCCTTTCACACAAAGCACTGTTTGTCTGCCAAGCAGCAAGGACTGCCCACAGGGACCCATCCAGATAACAACAGCCCCAAGGGCTACCACAGACCAGTGCCCCCACCCTTCCTGCCCCATCCAATGGCCCTTGGCCCACACCCTTGTAGGTTTCTTGGCGCCTCTGACATCAGTCACACACAACTCACCAGCTTCACGAGAAATCTGCACAAAGGCCTCAACCCCACTCTCGCCGTAGTTGCCCTCAGAAGCCAGTGTGGACACATAGTTCCATCCCAATGCTCTCACAATGTCCACCATGGCCTGGGCTTGGTAGGAGTCTGGTGGCACCACTCGGGAGAAGAAATCATAGCGTGTGGAATCACTGAGTTCTGGGGCTGTGGAGGCATAGCTGATCTGGGGTATCTGGAGTCAGGCGAAAGAGACCGATACCTGGGCTGTGGATGGAGGGTTAGTAGTGACCCTAGGAAGGGAGGACTCTGGGGACCCAGAACATGATAGGTGAATGGAAGGTTTGGAGTAGGTATCAGGGGGTAAGTTGGAGTGATCACATGGAGAGACCAGAAGGTATGGGGGAAGCTCAGCATTTTGTGAAGGAGTCTGGTTGAATATGGAAGATGTGCAGGACTAGGGGAAAAGGACAAGGTCACCACATACAATTGTATAAGGTGTGTCCTGAACATGAACACTTAGGCAAGGGGGAAGAAGGAGCTGAAGTCCAATCTGTAGCCAATTCAGCTGCATCCTCCTGGGGAAAGGGGAGTTTTGTGAGACCCAGAGGAAATTGTATTTTTCCAATCACACAAAGGACAGTCTGTACCGGTGGCAGCCCCAGGAGGGGTCAGAGTAGATAAGGGAGCTAGACGGAAATATCTAATTCAAGGCTGTGTCTGACCCTATGGAGAGGCTTGTTTGAAACTGGGTTTATCTGTGTGCATTCTAGTGATTAATAGCTAGGATTATGGACTGAGCTGATCTGGGAGCAAGGTGAGGAACAAGTGTGAAAGGACAGTGACAAATGGCAACAGAGGACTGAGGAAGTGGCTGGCAAGAGAGGAGGTGAATCAGAACCACTTAAAAGACAATCATTCTCACACAGATCATACAGTGAGCAGGAATAAGCTGGAGTGAAGGTTGGAAGAAAGTTCTGGAAGGAGGGGCCTGGGGCTGGTCTAGGGAAGATAGGATTGTTTGAAGCAAGGCAGAAAATGTAGAAAATCTATACAAGAAAGATGCAGTCCTGGTGTGGCGCTGTGGGTTAATGTGCCAGCCTGCAAAGCCATTTGAACTGCAAGGTCGGTAGTTCAAGTTCTCCAGCTGCTCCTTGGAAACCCTATACAGGACCACTATGGGTCAGAATCAACTCGAGGGCACTTAACAACAACATATAGGAAAGATGAAAGAGAATAGGGACAGGGAGGAAGAAAGTGGGAGAGCAAGGGAGAGAGAGAGAGACAGGAAGACACTATGGAGAAAGACCAAAAGAGAAAGTCAAAGAGAGGGAAACTCAGGAGAAAGGAGGCAGACAAAAGCTTACTGGCTATATTGTGATTAGTGGATGCTGTAGTTACACTTGGTACTCCACAACACTTCAGTTTAACAGCCACCTTCTCACCCAGGTTTAACCTCCATTTCACAGATGAAACTGAAGCTAGGACAAGTCAATTCAAATACCTGGAACCATGGTGGTATGGCTGAGAAATGAACTCAAGACCCTCATAGTTCCTTCTAGAACGGAAATCATAAAATGATCCCAAGAAGCCAAATTTGGTACATGACTGTGTTTTGAGCATCGTGTTATAGTTTTAATTTTTGAATTAGTAGGCAATGTATGAAAACAGAAAGTTTGACTTCTAGAACCTTATCTTTTTTGGAGTCCTGATCTGGGTTGAGCCTGACAACAGTGGGTCCTGCTTCACTCACAGTCCCACCTAGCCCTTGAATGTGAAATTCATGCATTAGACCAAAATGGGCAGAGAAAAGGAGAGTGACAGAAACCAGGTTCTTCAGGCAGAGTTGGGACAGATCCTACAGATGGTGAAAACCAAACTGACACCTCACTACATTATACATACAGATGCTCATACACAAACTGGACAGCCACAGTCTCTCTCTGTGCAAACTAAAAAGTGTCGGTATGCCTTGAACCAATGCAGAGAACACTGTGGGGAGAGAGAGAGATTAAATGGATGCAGATGATAGAGAAGTACCCAGAAAACATCTCTATCCAGAATATATGGTATAGAAACAAAAGAGACACTGAACTTTTTAACAGATGTGCCCTTCTTTAGTCAGAGAGAAGCAATGCCTTCCTTCCTCCATAAAGAGTTAGAAGGACAGAGGAAGCTCCAGTAAAGCTATCTGGTAAATCTCAAAACTCTAAAGTCAAAAGCCCCCAATCCTTGATCTCTATGACCTAGATAATTCTCTCTCTCTCTCTCTCTCTCTCTCTCTCTCTCTCTCTCTATCTCTCTCTCTCTCTCTCACACACACACACACACACACACACCCCTTCCCCTCAAGTTTGCAAGGAACCTGCCTGCCTCACAGAGAACAGTTTCCTAAAGATGAGAGCAACAAAGGTGGCCCAGGTAAGTCTGGTAGAGGAAAGCTTGGCAGGGTGCTGGAGATAAGAACAATAGAAAATAAATGCGTTTGTCGCCATTTCAGAGGGCTCTTGAGAGATGGTTTAAAGTCAAACATTGTAAAATTGAATTTAAATGATGATCAGTAAAGAAGGAGAAGAAATATGGCATCTTGCAGGCCTGCCTACCCAGGCGTGGCAAAGAGGTGTGTCTCGGAAGCTCCTCCCACCCAGAGCACTCCACAGGGCCCAGGGCAGTTCCACCTAATAACAGATGCTGGATTTGCATTTACTTCTTAATTCACACAAGGGACTACCTGCCTAAACAAACAATAACCTGGGAGAGTGGGGTCAAAGCAAATGAGGAAGTCTGGGGGAGGGAGTAGTTGGATTTGATCAGGCCTGTGTCTGGCCTGATGAAGAGAAAGTCTTTGAAGCTGCTTTGTTGTTGTTAAGTGCCATCGAGTTGGTTCCCATCCATGTTGTTGTTGCTAAGTGCCATCTAGTCGGTTCCGACCCATAGCAACCCTGTATAGGGTTTCCAAGGAGCAGCTGGTGAGCTTGAACCACCGAGAGCTTGCAGTTCAAACGAGTTTGCAGTCTGCCGCATTTACCTACAGCACCACACCAAGACTCCGAAGGGGCTTTGTAGCTCTGTAAATTAGAGTGAATAAATAGACTACTGGTGTGGCGCTGTAGGATAAGCACTGGACCACAAGGTCGGTTTGAACCGCAAGATGGACTGTTCAAAGATTGACCTACTCAACTCGACAGCACTTAACAACAAAATAGAAACCTTTCCAGAATAAGGTAAAGGGAGAAAGAGATCAGTTACTCCAAGGGCGCGGACTGACAAAAGATGATAGAAACTGAACGCTGCCCCGCAGGCCTCACCGAAAACAGGCGCAGCACATTGGCAACCATGATAGAGACCGAGCTGGCCGAAGCGCCCACCACAGCCACCACGCGCTCAGGGGGCGCGGCGCGCAGCGGAGGGTCACCCCTAGGGCAGAGCACATCCGCCTGGTCTCCATCGCCACGGCCGCGGATCAGCGCCTGCACAAAGCTGAGCGCCTGCTCCAGCGCGTATGTGTCCCGCGAACAGGTGTCGAGAAGCAGCGCGCCCAGACGCACGCCGGGCAGCAGCTCCGGGTCTGCGTTGACGCCGTCCAGCGCATACAGCATGGCCTCGAGTCGGTGCACGCCCTGCTCTTTCTTGAGCTGGCCACACGCCCTGCCCTCGGCACCGCGAGCGTGCACGGGAAATAGGCCACCCAATGTGAGGCCGCCGGTCAGGCGCACGGAGCCCGTCGTTGGTGTTAGGCCAGCGGGCTCCAGCCATACCAGTGTCTGTAGCAGCGCCAGGAGCAGCGTGCGCGGGGCGTGACGGGGGCTGGTCATGACTGGCGACCTGCGCACAAGAGAAAGAAGTTGAACGCTTCCAGAGCTTGGCAAAAGTCGGTGGCAAAGGGCGGGAGCCCAGGGGCTGAGATGTTTGCCAAGCGCTCTGGTGACTAAATGGGATAGCCACTCTGCCAGCCCTCCGGGCCCTTCACCCAGAGTTCCCAGACCAGTGCTGAACCTTATTGCACAGGTTCCCCTCCTGACCACGTCCTCCACCCCCCACTCTTGCCCCTTTCCGACAGCGCAGGGCACTGGGCCTCTCTTCTTCAGGCGTGCATCCTCAGCGTACCCTCCGTGGCCACACTCACGTAAGTCAGCGGCTGTTGATTCAGTACTAGTCTGGGACAGATGCGGAGCATACAGCAGAAGCGAGAGAGGATTTACGGATTCTAGGGAGGGCATGACAGACCGCCCTAAGGGCGGAGATCCCTCCGGTGTATTGGAGTGCTGTGAACTGCTGTCCTTGCTCTGACTCCCTCTCACTCTCTTCACGTCTCTTTTTCCTCCCTCTTTTAGTCTCAGAATCCCTTTGTTGTTGTTGTTGTTTTTCTTTTTCCTGTCTTTGGATGCATGTCCAATTCTTCTATGACCGTCTCTCTCAGGGGCTGTCTCTGACATGCACACTCTCTTTGTCCTTCTATTTCTATCGATTTCTCTCTTCCTCTTCCTCTGTCTCCTCTTTCGTTCTTTTCCTTATCTTTTCTCTTCCTGTCTCTCCTTGCCTCTGTCTCTCTGTGACAGTTTCTTTCTTTCTTTGTCTCTCTCTTTCCTAGTCACCAGTACTGATTCCACCTGCCTATTGTATGTGTAAAGAAACGTTCTCCTTGCAAAATCCTTCAGTGATCCCAGGAGTAGAGGGAGAAAAGAATAAAGACTGAGTGAGCCAAGTAACCTGAACCAGTGGAAGGAGCCCTAGGCTGAACAGGAAGGACCCACCAGAAAGCAGATCTTAATAATGTTTTTAAGTGCCTTCAAATTTTTTTTTGGCTCACAGCGACCCTGTATAGAGTTTCTTTGCAGTTAGCAGCCCAGTGCTTATCCTACAGTGCCACACCAGGACTCCAAGTTTAATAATAGACATCTGCTTTATATACATACTCTCAACAACACTACAAAAAAAGACACGTATATCAACATCCCCATTTTGCCGATGGGAAAATAGGGGAGTCAACAAGTTAAGTAACTTGGCCACAGTCACACATTGGTATGTGGTAGCATCAAAATTTTCACCCACCTGCCAGGCCACACCACCTTTGATGGACGGAGAAAGCAGTGTCAGTTTATCTTTCAGCTTCCACCTCTCTTGTATTTGATGATGGAACCCTAAGAGATTGTTCTTCTGGTACTGTTGTAAATATATTAGTCTTCCTGGACTCAGTTTGAAGTAATGATTTGAGCTGTGACTCTGACTCACACCATATGAGGGTCTCTGTTCCTGAGTTTCTCATCTCATCATGGGACCAAGATGAGAGCGCTTGGCAAGAAGATACGTTGGACCATTATCCTTGTCTGGTGCCTAGGATTTGGCTCTCTGATGCCAAGAGAGCACATGGTGTCCTGAGACAGGGGGTGTGCTTCCAGTGCAGGGATTAGTAGGCTGGTCCTTAGGGCCTGAGCCGGCTTGCAGTCCATTAGGGTGGATTAGGGCTGCTGTGAGGATTTGAGTACGCAATTAGGGGGAGTAAGTGGAGGCTATGCTACCCTTCTTTCTTCCCCAGGCACACCTGAGGGTCCAGATAGTCTGTTCCTGGAGCTATTCAGTTACCTTTCTCTGGCATAGGCCAAAGTCCTGCTCAATTTAATCTCTACATTTTACAAATTGGGAAGGTTAGGGAATTAACTGATGCTAGTGTGATGCTCGCACAGCCCTCCTCTGCTCATAACTGTAAGGACAGGGTTGTGGCTACAGGTTTACACCTCACTAAGTCAGAGAACTCTACCAGTTCCTGATTGGAGACTGGACCATCTTTAGGGTGTTCCAGGGGAAGTTAGTAGATGACAGGATGCTCTCACAGAATTCAAGAGAGGGACAAGGGCATCTATGCCCAGGGTGGAAAAGATTGCGGGGAAAGAAGTGGGTGTACCGCAGAGTACATGTATGTGATTGGGGCACCTGGGCAACAGGACAAGGTGGAGGAAGGCAGAAAACAAGAATTCAGTTTCAGGTACAGGAAAACTGAAAATCCCACTCAAGATTAGAAAAGATAAATCAAGTCCACAAATGGATTTAAGAATCCAGAATTGAGGAATGAGATTCCAGTAATTAAGCTCCAGGGGGAGAAAAAGTTCAGGTGGACTCAGTGAATATAAAGTTGTGGGATAAAAGTGCTCAGTTACCCAGATAGTGTGGACACATACACCAGGGAACCTGGACATTAAGAGACTGAGCAGTATTGAAGGAACCAGCCTCCCCACCCACCCCATTGTTCATTGAAAGCATGAAGTTCTGGAGTCCTTTCCTCTTCCTAACTCAACTACCCAGGTGTCTAGACTGCAAAGACTCTCAGTTTGGGTTATGATCACCAGGTGGCATTCCCACCACCAGATGCCTTCAGTTCAGCCTAGTTGTTGTTATGTGCTGTGAAGTCTGTTCTGACTCATAGTAACCCTGTACAGGGTTTCCGAGGCTGTAAATCTTTACAGGAGCAGAAAGCCTCATCTTTTTCCCGCAGAACAGCTGGTAGTTTCGAACTGCTGACCTCGAGGTTCGCAGCCTGATTCACAGCCTAGAATGGAGCTAAAAGTGTGGAGTCTGAACACAGAGATGCTGCCAGACCTTACCACTTACCTCCTCAGAGCTGTATCCTGAGAACCAGTGACCTCTACAGCCCTGATGCCATTGGGGAGCTTTCAGGACTGGCAGGACTCCCAATCATAGGCCACGAACTGATCACATGAACTACCTGTACATTAATGAACAACTTCTTGGACTCAATGACTTAGCACTGAGAAAATGTTTTCAAATAAGAAAGATGATATTTCAAAAGTCTTCCAAGAAAAGAAGTTCAGTTTTCTCCCTGACCCCCAAACTCTGACTTGACCTAAGCTTTCTGGGGTAAAGGACTGTACTAGAGTATAGTGCTTCCAAGCATGGAATCTGGGGCCAGGAAGCCTGGATTTAATATTGGTCCTGTCACATTTTTTCTGGATGATCTTGAGCTAGTTACTATGCCTGTATTTTGCCTCAGTAGGAAATTTAATATAGCAAATTATATCATTTCTTAAATTTCAGTGTAATGTTTCCAACAGTGGTGTCTAGACTCCTCTATATTTCTCTGTTGAAGCTTTTCCTGTCCAGAGTAGTAATAAAACAATTACAAGAAGTGATGAGAGCTCACACTTACTATGTGACAAATATTAAGAGTGTATATATGGAGGAACCCTAGTGTTGCAACAGTTAAAAGTGCTCAGTACTAACTAAAGGGTTGTTGCTTTATAACTACCAAGTTGCTCCCTAAGAGAAAAACTTAAGGATCTGCCTCCATAAAGATTACGGGCCAAGAAAACTCTATGAGGCAGTTACATTCTGTCATAGAGAGTTGCTCTGAGTTGGAATCTATTGAATAGTGCCCAACAAAAACATGTATATAAGGGCCTGTGGTAGTTCAGTTAGAGTCCCTGGGTAGCACAGTTAGCTGGGCTTCCAACCTTATGAACTGTTCATTGAAGGTTAGCAGTGTGAGTCCACCCAGAGACTCTTCAGGAAAAAATGTCTAGCTATCTATTTATATAAAATCAGTCATTGAAAACTCGATAGAATACAGTTCTATTTTGATGCACATGTGTCTCCCCATAAGTCTATTTCAACTCAATGATTTTATTTTTTGAGTAATTCAGTGGTAGAATTCTTGCCTTCCATACTGGAGTTCTTATGTAGCACTCACTGTAGGATAAGCACTCAATCACAAGGCCGGGTTGAACTGCAAGGTTGGTAGTTCAAACTCACAAGACACTCCTAGGAAACCCTATACAGGATCGTTATGAGTCAAGACCAACCCGATGACACTTAACAACAACAATACTGGGGACCTAGGTTCAGTTCCCAGCCAATGTACTTCACTTGTCTCTTGGTAGTAGTTTGCATGTTGCTATGATACGGAATAAGGAACTCTGGTAGCATATGGTCATGAGTCAAGCTTTTAACCTCAAAGTCAGCAGTTAGAAATTTTCAGCTGTTTTGTGGGAGATAGATGAGGCTTTCTACTCCCATAAATATTTACAGCCTCACAACCCCTATATGGAATTGCTATGAGTTGGAACCAACTCCTCGGCACACCACCACCACCACCATGATACTGAATAGGTTTTAGCAGAGCTTCTCGATGAAGCCAGAGCAGGAAGAAAGGTCTAGTGATCTGTTTCCAAAAACCAGCCAGTGAAAACCAAGTGAACTGCAATGATCCATCCACATCCATCATAGGAAGGTAGGACCCATGTGCACAGGGTTGACATGAGTTGAAACTGACTCCTGTGGCAGCTAGCAGTAATATACAAGGGGGCTTCAAAAAGCTTGTGAAAAATTCCATTACCTTTTCATTCCATATTTCCATGAACTTTTTTTTTTTTTTAAGTTTTTATTGTGGATTGAGTGAACGTTTACAAGACAGATCATCAGTTTTACATTCAACAAATCATACAACTTGTTTCATCACAATGATTACAATCCCCTCCATCATGTACCATCAGATAACAGTATTTCTCTCTATTCATTTTAGCTCTTTTTTTATTTTAAACACTCGGGCATATATAATAATTTTTATACCACCAAAGGGCACATTCTGCAGATCTGCCTTCTGGCCACTATCTCTTTGTCCCTCTCTTTCCATGACTCTAGAGTCCTCAGCTGCTCCCCTTCTCCATGTCCCCATCTCTGCCTCCATCTC
>NW_006408797.1:2002822-2003431 GCF_000296735.1 Chrysochloris asiatica | reverse complement strand
ATTTCACACTGCCCTGTGAAAAGGCAGACTAAAACACTGCCTTTATAGCTGAATCTTAAGATGTTTCAAAATGGAGGTAATATTTCCTTTATCAGAATGGTGAGCCAAGTGTTTATATTCATGGTGGTGGTGTGCTGTGGAGTCGGTTCTGACTCATAGAGTCTATAAAGTCTATGTGAATTTGAGATAGGGTTTCCAAGGCTGTAAATCTTTATGGTAGCAGAAAGCCTCAGCTTTCTCCCACAGAATGGTTGGTAGTTTCAAAATGCTGACCTTGAGGTTAGCAACCCATCTCGTAACCACTAAACTACCAGAGCTCCTTGTTATAATCTTCAGATTAATGTCAATTGCAAATAATAAAAATCATATAACTGCCCCTTGTGAAGTAGATATTAGCATAATTTCCATACTACCGCTGAGGAAACTGAGGCCCAGAATGAGGGCAGAGAAGGAACTTGCCCAGGATTATACAAACATTCAGTAACAGAACTGGGGATCATGGAGCCAAACCAGGTAAACTGTACAGTTTACTTTCGTGGCTACAGATTTTTCTATGTATATACTTCCTGCTGTTGTTGTTGTTGTTGTCAGGTGCCATTGAGTCGGAAC
>NW_006408797.1:1991001-2000637 GCF_000296735.1 Chrysochloris asiatica | reverse complement strand
GGAGCTTTTCCATCTTCTCTTTCCACAGATGTAGTCAATTTGATTTCTATGTGTTCCATCTGGCGAGGTCCATGTGTATAGTCGTCTCTTATGCAGTTGTTATATATTTGGGGGTTGGGGGGTTGGGTGGAGAAAACACATCATGTTTATTCATATGGATAGGCGAGATTTCTGGGAAATGGTCTGTTTAGGAGTGACCATGGTAACTGTGCGCATGTGCAGATTTTCTACAGCTGGATTTCACCACAAAGACCTCTGGTAGCTATGAGATGCCATGGAGTCGGTTCTTTAGTTCCAACTCATAGCATCCCTATGCACAACAGAATGAAACCCTGCCCAGTCCTATGCCATCCTCACAATTGTGCTTGAGCCCATTGCTGCTGCTACTGTGCCAGTCCATCAGGTTGGGGGTCTTGCTCTTTTTTGCTGATACTCCACTTTACCACACATGAGGTCTTTCTCCAGGGACTGATCTCTACTTATAACATGTCTGAAGTATGAGAGATGAAGTCTTCCTATTGTGCCTTATAAGGAGCGTTCTGGCTGTATCTCTTCCAGTACAGATTTGTTTGTTCTTCTGGTCATCAACAGTACTTTTAATGTTCTTCTCCAACACCGTAACTCAAATGCATAAATTCTTTCAGGGTCTTCCATGTTCATTGTCCAACTTTCGCATGCTTATGAGGCAATTGGAAATACCATGCTAGGCTTGTTGTTGTTGTTATGTGCCGTGGAGTCGGTTCCGACTCATAGCAACCCTGTACAGGGTTTCTGAGGCTATAAATCTTTACAGGAGTAGAAAGCCTTATCTTTCTCCCGTGGAACAGCTGGTAGTTTTGAACTGCTGACCTTGTGGCTCGCAGTCCAATTCATAAGGCTAACCTTAATCCTCAAACTGATATCTATGCTCTTGAAAACTTTAAAGAAGCCTTGTCAACAGATTTGCCTAATGCAATATGTCTTTTGATTTCTTGGCTGCTACTTCCATGAATGTTGTGGATCTAAGTACAATGAAGTCTTTGACAATTTCAGTCTTTTCTCTATTTATCATGATGTTCTTTATTGATCCAGTGAGGATTTTTGTTTTCTTTACATTAAGGTGCAATCCATAGTGAATGCTGTAGTCTTTGATCTTCATCAGTATTTTTTAAAATGTTTTATTGTGAATTATGTGATGGTTTACATGGGAGAACATTAGTTTTACACTCATCCTATCGTATTTCATTTCATTGCCTTGGTTACAATCCCTTCCATGCATCATCAACCAACCAAAGGGTATACACTACAAGCCTGAGCCCGGTCGTCAGCACACAGTCCCTCTCCCTCTCTGTGTCTAAAGTTCCCAGCTGCTCCATTTCTCCACATCATGTTCTCTGCCTCCATCTCAGGCATCACTGCTTCTTTGGGTAGGGTCCCGCTCTCCGCTCCCCTTGATGGTCCCAGGGACCTCTGCTCCTAGACTGAAAAGTTAATCACTCCCCTCCTTGCTACAAAACATCTACCTTTACATTTCCAACCCTCACAATCAGTCCTGATAACAATTATTTGCTATTGTATAACAAGAGACCTATTCACATTTCCTTTCATCAGCCCCGCCTAGACAGATTGGATACTACTCAGTGGAGATTCTACCTTTCTCTACGTCCTCTGGATCTAGGTTCCCTCTTGAAAGCTTGTCAGCCAATCACTTCTTGCCTTTGTAGTCCTCCCCCCGCCCCCCATTTTGGGTAGCCAATATCCAAATTGCCCATCCCTGTCTACTCTGTGTATGGAGAGGGTGGGAATGATCCTTGCTGTAAAGATTTGTCCCTCTTTTGAGCTACTGCATCCATAGGTGTAGGTCAAATTCATCAAATTGTATCAGATTACTCTCTTTTTTCCTCTTCTTCCTTCTGCTAGTTGAGCTCTGATCATCCAGTCATTGAAGCCAGGTCAAGAGCGTATTATATAGATGCAATTTTAATAGAAAGGAAGAGTTATATAAAAATTTAGTATGTTTTTAAGCTTTTGGTGCTGAAGAATTCCAACTCTGGAATTCCTTTGGAAGCAGGTGCCTCTCGCCAGGTAAAAGCTTTGCAAGTAAGGTCTCACTCAAGTCGCCTGGGTCTTTGCTTTGAGACAATAATAACTAATAATGTGGGTTATGAGGCAGAGAGAGCCACAGCAGGCATGGAGGGTACAGGATTGGCTCTGCTCCAATCCATCTTGAGCTGAGGGTTTAAAATTTTTGTCTCATTGACACTCAGAAAGCTTCCACAATAGAGGGCCTTACTGTAGTTTCTGATCAATTAAAAAAAAAAAAAAATGCTGCTAAAGAAGAAAGCTGCCCTTACAAAGTTCACTTGGAAGTGACTAATGAAAAATCCTGATGGTTCACATTAGCTCAAGTAAGCTTATATGAATATTGTTGTCATTGAGACTCCACGCACAAGTGGATCAGACTGTTGTGATTCATAGAATGTTTATTGTCTGCTTCTTTTGTTTCATTTTTGGAGGAGGGAAGATCAGAGCAAGGTCTTTTCTCCTAGTTCATCGTAGTCTGCATGCTCTTCTGACATCTGTTTAATTATAGCAACATGTAAGTCTCCAATGACAGATGGGTGGTTACTGAACTTGAGATGCATGGGCCAGGAATCAAACCTGGGTCTCCAGCATAGAAGGCAAGAATTCTACTTCGGAACTACCACTGCTCCCAGTGTGAGTATAATGCAGAGAAATTTAGTGGGTGTTAGCTCAATTTGGAAATTCCTTTTCTGAGTTATTCTTTCCTCATTAACATAAACCCCAAGGTTCCTATCTAATTGCTAGAGTTGCTATTGTCAGTTTGAAGTCCTGGTGTGGCCCTGTAGGATAAGAATTGGACTGCTCTCCGCAAAGTCAGCAGCTCAAACGCTATGAGTTGGAACTGACTCGACAGCACTTAACAACAACAAAATTGTCAACTTGATCCCATAGACAGTTCTTTAAAGAGCATAATGCTGAAAATAGACTTTTTTTTTTTTTTTTAACTAGTTGGACTAAACTACTGTTCACTTTTATAATGACTTCAGGGATATATAGATTATCTCAGGACAATAGTTTCAGGGGTTCAATCACCCTCTGTGGACCCAGAAATCTATGTGAATTTGAAATTCTGGTCTGCATTTCCCCCTTTTAATCAGGATTCTGCTATGGAATCTTTAATCAAAAATGTACAGTAATGGCTCCCCATTAGACAACAGAAAAATTGCCTACGCTTTGAAACACATGTTTGATTATACCATAAATTTTGTTGATAAAGGCAATGCTGTAATCTGTCTTTCCACAGGGCAATGAGGAATTTCAAATGTGAAATATATTTGAGAATCTCTTCATTTTTAAGGAACTCTGCTATACATGCAAATTAAATTTATAGTGTAGAGCAGGAGTTCAACAAACTTTTTCTTTAAGGATCACATGGTAGATTAAATAATGTCCCCCATCACCCAACATGTCTACATCCTAATCCCTAGAACCTGTTAATGCTACTTTAAAATGTCAAAAGGGACTTTGTAAATGTGAGGAAATCAAAGATCTTGTGATGTGAAGATCAGCCTGGATTATCCAGGTGGACCAGATGTAATCAAAAAGGTTCTTATAGAAAAGAAGGTGAAGTGAAGACAGAGCAGCAAGAGATTTGAAATGTTCCACTTCTGTCCTTTCATATGGAGTAAGTAGCCAGATGGTGCCGTAGGATAAGTACTAGACCATAAGGTCTGTTTGAGCCACAAGGTCGGCAGTTCAAACTCGCTAGCCGCTTCTCAGAAACCCTATACAGGGTTACTATGAGTTGGAACTGACTCAATGGCACACTGACACCATAACCACCAGCCAGAAGCCAAGCACTGCAAGCTATGAAAGGCAAGGAAATGGTTTTTTCCCTAGCCCTTACTGTAGGAGTGTAGTCTTACCAACATCTTTATTTTGACCTGGTAAAATTGATTTCAGACTTCCGACATTCAGAATTGGATGATAATAAATTTATGCTGCTTTAGATAACCTGAAGTTGATTGTTTGAAACCACTCAGCAGTTATCGTAGAAAATAGGCCTCACATTCTGCATCCTTTAATATTACAGACAAGCAAAACTTATGGTGCACTTGAATTTTCCATGAGGCAGAATCAACTTGATAGCAAATGACAACAACAAACAGCACTAGGAAATTAATACAAGCAAGATAATTTAGGCTTTGCAGGCTATACCGTCTCTGTCCTAACAATTCAACTCTGCTGTATAGTAAAAAACAGACATAGACAATATCCAGAGCCAGACTCATGGTCATGACCATGAATGGAAATAAGCCATTCACTAGTTTATCTTTGACTTCCTGTTCTCATTAGCAACTTGAGCCAAGAACCCCAGATGATTAGGTCTAAAATAGGGTATGGAGAGTCTATTTCAAAATATCCAGAAGAAGAGAGAGTAAGCAAGAGAGGAGGAGAAAAAAACAAAGAGTGGTAACATTGCATTCTGCTTAGTGAAAGAAACTGTACACAAAGGGCCACAAACTACATGGTTCTATTTACATGAAATGTCCAGAATAGGCAAATCCATAAAGATAGAAAGTAGATTAGTTGTTGCCGGGATCTGGGGACAGAGGGAATAGAGAATGATTGATAATGGCTACGGAATTTCTTTTTTGGCTAATGGAAATATTACCAAATCAGACAATGGTAATCTTGTGATTATATTGCAAACCACTGATTGTACATCTAAAAATGTTTAATTCCATACTATGTGAATTATATTTCAATAAACATATGCATACACTTATACACAAAACAAATTTGTGGAAGACCAAAAACAAGATAGAAATGGTTCTATTAGATATCTATTATAATGCAACAAAGTTCCTCAAATTGTAGCAGATTGAAACATCAAACATGCATTACTTTACTTTTTGTGGGTCAAGCAGTTTAGCTAGATGGTTCTGGCTTCAGGTCTTTCCTGAGATTTCAGTCCATATGTTGCCCATTCTGCAGTCAGATGAAGTCTTGCTGGGGTTTGAACACTTCCAAGACGCTTCATACATGTGACTATTGGCAGGTGATTTCAGTTCTTCACCATGTGAACCTCTCCATAGGGATGTTTGAACGTCTTCATGTTATGGCAGCTGGCTTCCACTAGAATGACTGATTAGAGATGTTATTGTTTTTGTTAGATGCCATTGAGTTGGCACTAACTCATAACGACCTTATGCACCATGTAATGAAACACTGCCCGGTCCTACGCAAATCTCACAATCATTGCTACACCTGAGCCCAAAGCTGCTGCCACTGTGCCAATCCATCTCGTTGGGGGTCTTCCTCTTTTTTGCTGACCCTTCACTTTACCAAACATGATGTCCTTCCCCAGGACTGGTCCCTCCTGATAATTTGTCTGAAGTATGAGAGACAAAATCTAGCCATCATAATTTCTAAAGAGCATTCCGTCTGTACTTCTTTCAACACAGATTTGTTTGTTCTTTGGGCAGTCGGTCCATGACACTTTTAATACTCTCCACAAAACCATATATCAAATGTATCAATTCTTCTGTGGTCTTCTTTATTCACTGTCCAACTTTCACATGTATATGAAGTTATTAAAAAATACCATGGCTTGGTTCAGGCACACCTTAGTATTCAAACCGGCATCTTTGCTATGGAATACTTTGAAGATGTCTTGTACAGGATGAGACTTTACTAGTAGAATACCTTGCTTGATTTCTTGACTACTGTTTCCATGAGTGTTGATTGGCGATCCAAGCAAAATGAAATCTTTGACAACTTCAATCTTTTTTCTGTTTGTCATGATGCTATTTATTGGTCAAGTGGTGAGGACTTTTGTTTTCTTTGCATTGAGGTGCAACCTATAGAATGACCCATCTTCATCACTAAGTAATTTAAATCCACTTTGCTTTAAGCAAGCAAGGTTCTATCATTTGCATTTCACTGGTTGTTAATGAATCTTCCTCCAATTCTGATGCCATGTTCTTCATATAATGCAGCTTCTTGAATTATTTGCTCAGCATACAGATTGAATAAGTATGGTGAAAGGATACAACCCTGGCACAGACCTTTCATAATTTTAAACCATTCAGCGTTCCCTTGTTCTGTTTGGAAAACTGTGTCTTGGACTATGTACAGGTTCCTCATGAGCACAATTAAGTGTTCCAGAATACGCATTCTCCTCAATGTTATCCATAGCTTGTATATACACAATCAAAAGCCTTTGCATAATCAAAACAGCACAGGTAAATATCTTTCTGATATTCTCTGTCTTCAGCCATGATCCATCTAATATCAGCAATTATATCCCTTGTTCCATGTCCTGATCTGAATCCAGCTTGAACATCCTGGCTGTTCCATGTCAGTGTACTGTTGCAGCAGTTTTTGAGTTATCTAGCAAAATTTTACCTGCATGTGATATTAATGATATCATCCTATGTTGACTTCATTCCATTGAGTCACCTCTCTTTGTAATGAGTGAAAATATACATCTCATCCTATCAGTTGGCTAAATTTCTTGGCATAGATGAGGAGTATCTCCAGTGCTGCATCAGTTTGTTGAAAGATTTCAATTTGTATTCCATCAATTCCCTAAGTTGTTTTCTTCACCAATGCATTCAGTGCACCTTGGATTTCTTCCTTCAGTACCATTGGTTATTGATCATATGCTTCTTTTTGAAATGGTTAACATCAACCATTTCTTTTAGGTACAATGACTCTGTCTAGTCCTTACATCTTCTTTTGATGCTTTCTGTGTCATTAAATATTTTGCCTATAGAATCTTTCAGTATTGCAAGTCAAGGCTTGAATTTTTGTTTTTTGTTTTTTTTTTCAGTTCCCTCAGCTTGAGAGATGCTGAACATTTCTTCTCTTTTGGTTTTCTAAATTCAGGTCTTTGCACATTTCATTGTAGCACTTTACTTTGTCTTCTCAAGATGCCCTTTGAAATTTTCTATGCAGGTCTTTGACCTCATTTCTTCCATTTGTTTTAGCATCTTTGCATTGAAGAAGGAGTTCTGGAATCGTAGTGGCTATGAATTGGGCTGCTTACCTCAACATCATCAGTTTGAAACTACTAGCCTTTCCACCGGAGAACTATGGGGCTTTCTGTTCCTGTAAAGATTTATATGGAGTCCTGGTGTGGCACTGTTGGTTAATGTGCTGGACTGCAAAATCAGTTTGAACAGCAAGGTTGGTGATTCAAGCTCACCAGTTGCTGCTCAGAAACCCTATGCAGGGTCATTATGGGTTGGAACTGACTCGGCAGCACTTAGCAATAACAACAAAGATTTATAGCATCCGAACTCTATGCAGGACCACTATGAGTCCAGAACCAACTCCACAGCACACTACCACCACCACCACGCTGGAAAGCAAGTTTCAAAGTCTCTTCTGACATTCATTTTGGTCTTTTCCTTCTTTTTAGTCTTTTTAATCACCTTTTGCTTTTTTTCATATATGATGTTCTTGATGTCATCCCACAACTCTTCGGATTCTTCTAGTTTTAAGTCATTAGTGTCTAATGCATCAAATCTGTTCTTGAGATGATCTCTAAATTCAGTTAGAATATGTTCAAGATCATATTTTGGCTCTCGTGATAACAAAAAATAAATGTGATTAAAACAGTCCACTCAAGTTATATACAAGTTTGGAACCAGAGTATAAGATGAAAACTACAATTCTAATAAAAAAAAATTAACATGTTTAAAAGACTTGGTAAATTATTAAATAAATATGTACATACATGCATGCATATATACTTACATTTTTTGTTGTTGTTGCTAAATGACATTGAGCTGATTCCATCTCATAGCAACCTTATATGGGGTTTCTGAGGAGTGGCTGGTGGTTTGAACTGCCAACTTAGCAGTTAGAAGTCCAGTGCTTACCCTACAGTGTCACACCAGGACTCCACAAACTTACATATTTACATTAAAATACTTACATATTTACATTACATATTTACATTAAATTTCACCATTTAAGAAAGATAAAGGTACCTTCCAAACAGTGAATGTGTGGAAGAGTTGATGCCATTAAGTTATGAAGACTGCATAGAAACATTTCTGAGAGAACAGGCAGCCACATTAAAGCTAAAAGGAAGGCTGTATTTGTTAAATCAGGCAGCCTTGCTTACTTCAAGTGTTCTGCTCTCAATTGTGTTGTTTTACTTGAATTAAGATGGTCTTAACTGAGGTATAAAATATGAATATAGTGGGGAGAAGTCCTGTAAAAGCCAATAAACCATCCAAATAATATCGCATTCATCTACAATACAGAAGCATGTGTTGCAGAAGAATCGAATTTTTCACAAACAATCCCAGGATAGAAAAAAAGAAATCATTTGACAATATACTCTATGAGGTCCATACATAATTATTAGAAAAAAGAAAAATTATAAGCCAAACTATGGAGCACGGACTTTAAAATCCTAAAGAAAACATTTGCAAGCTCAATTACATAAGAGCATCATAACCAAGTCTGATTTGTCCCAGAAATGCACTTTAACAGATTAATGACTTACAAAATCTATTAATGTAATTCACTGCCTTAACAGATTAAAGGGGAAAAAAACCACGATTATCTAAATGATTGCAGAAAAAGCATTTGACAGTATTCATGATTTAAAAAAATTTTTAGCAATCTAGAAATTTTCTTTACTCTGATATTCAACCAAAAGTCTACAGAAAATATTGTACATAGTGATTAAGTTGCTTGAAGTATCTATTTCCTTTAAAATAAGAACAAGACAATAATCCTAACTGTCATTCCCTCTAGGGGACACTAGCCAATGCTTCACCCTCCAAGCATATAATTGAAGTGGAATAAACACAACTTTCATTATTTCCTGATGAGATAATTAAACACAATATGTAAGAGCAATTATAAAAACATTTGCCTTTCTATACACCAGGCACAAAGAATTCAAAAGTATACTTTTTAAAGAGATACTACTTACCACTTATAATAGCTCCAAAATATACAATAAAGATATTTACTTGTGCATTATTGACTTTGCAAACACATTCAACTGTGTGGCAATTGTGAGGATGGCACAGAGCCAGGCAGTGTTTCCTCTGCTTGTGCACAGGGTTGCTATGAGTTGGAGCAGACTTTATAGCACCTAACAACAACAACAAATGCATGTACAGTATAACTGGAATCATATAACTAAAGATGGGTAAAAAATTTTCAGGAAGCTGTTATGAGGCTTTATTAAAAGAGACATAAGACAACAAATAAGTAAATTGGGATGTATACAATGTCCATGGACAGGAACATGCAATAATGTAAAACTTCAAAAATCCTATTCATTGTTGTTAGCTGCTGTCAAGTCAACAACACTTTATTTTACAGACTGAAACAATGCCTTTTCCAGCACCATTCTCACCATTGTTGCTGTGTTTGAGTCCATTGTTGCAGCCAATATGTCCATCCATCTCCTTGAGGGTCTTCCTCTTTTTCAGTGACCTTCTACATTACCAAGCATGATGTCCTTCTTCCAGAGCCTGGTACCTCCTGATAATATGTCCCAAGTGAGAAGAAATCTCATCATCCTTGTTTCAAAGGAGCATTCTGGCTATACCTCTTTCTAGAGAGATTTGATTGTTCTTCTGGCAGTCTAAGATA
>NW_006408797.1:1988759-1989451 GCF_000296735.1 Chrysochloris asiatica | reverse complement strand
CAACCGTTTTTGGTAACTCTGGTAAATTTGGTAAATGTGCCAGATTTGAAAAGTGTGGCAAATATGATCTTTATATGGCCTCTAAATTCAAGTGGGATATACTCAAGGTCGTGTTTTGTCTGTGGTGGACTTGTTTTAATTGTCTTCAGCTTCAACATAAATTTGCATATGTGCAATTAATGATACTTTCTACAGTTGGCCCTTGGCATTGCTTTCCCAGATGATACTAAGGTTTTTCATTGTCTCTTTCCACAGACATAGTTTGATTCTGATGTATTCCACTGGTGAAGTCAATGTGTATAGTCATCATTTATGTTGTTGAAAAGGGTATTTGCAATGAAGGAATCATTGGTCTTGCAAAATTCTATCATCACATCTCTAGCTTCGTTTCTTTCACCAAGGTCTTGTTTTCCAAGTACCGATCCCTCCTGTTTTCCAATTTTCACAGTCTGATCACCAATAATTATCAGTGCATGCTTATTGTATGCTCAGTCAATTTAACACTGAAGAAGTTGGTAGATTCTTCAATTTCTTCATCGTTGACTTTCTTAGTTGGTGAGTAAATTTGAATAACAATTATATTAGCTGGTATCCCCTGTAGACATAAAGAGATTATCCAGTCACAGACAGGATTGTACTTCAAGACAGATATTGAAATGTTCTTTTTTTGCCCATCTTGTTGTTGTTGTTGT
>NW_006408797.1:1969202-1988349 GCF_000296735.1 Chrysochloris asiatica | reverse complement strand
TTATTCATTGTCCAGCTTTCGCATCCATATGAGGCTATTGAAAATACAATGGCCTGGGTCAGGCGCACCTTAGTCCTCAAGCTGACATCTAGAGACTTTTATTCAGGGTGAGGACGAGCAAGGTGACCTCTGCCGGAGAGAGAAGGCAGAAAGAACAGAAGGCAGAAAGAAGAGAGTGAAATATTCTTTTTGACAATGAATGTAATGCCATTCCTCTTCAAATTGACATTGCCAGCATAGTAAACCATATAATTGTCCAACTCAAAATGGCCAATACAATTCATTTCAGCTCACTAATGCCTAGTGTTTTATATGTTTCATTTCACTTTTGATAAGTTTCCATTTTCCTGGATTCATACTTTGTACATTTCACCTTCCAATTATTAATAAATGTTTACAGCTGTTTCTTCTCATTTTGAGTCATGTTGAATCTGCAAATGAAAGTCCTAAAAGTTTTGTTCCATCCATGTCATTAAACTCAACTCTACTTTGAGAAGGTATCTCTTTCCCAGCCATATTTTGACTGTCTTCCAGCACTACATCAGACAATGTTCCACTGCTATTCATATGGTTCTCAGTAGCTAATCCCTCAAAAGTGGACCACCTATTCCTTCTTCTTAGTCTGGAAGCTTCAATAAAACCTGTCCTCCATGGGTAACTCTATTGGTACTTGAAATACTGATGCCATACTGTCCAGTATCACAGCAACATGCATACAAGTCACCACAGTATAACAAACTGACAGATGAGTACTCCTCAAATTCATCTATAGAGTCAGTGTAATTCAAGCTATATCGTAAGTGGATTTTCATGGTTTTTAAATAACATTAGTTTAAAATTGTATGTAGAGAAGCAAAGGGTCAAAGCGGTTCAAGTTCACCAGCTGCTCCTTGGAAACCCTAGGGTGGCTATGAGTCAGAACCAACTCCACAGCACTTAAAAACAACAGCAACAACTATAAGATAATACAAGATACTATATTTTAATAAATAAGTAAGTAGCTTTGGTGACAGTGTAGGTTAGGTGTTGTACTGTTAACTGTAGGGTTAGCAGTTCAAACTAACCATCTGCTCCACAAGAGAAAGATGAGATTGTCTGTTCTGTAAAGATTTCATTTCATAGACCTACATAAGGTTGCTATGGGTTGAAATCAACTTGGTGGCAGTGGAAAATATAAAAATATATCATAAATCTAAAATAATGGTATGTTGTTGTTGTCAAGTGCCATCAAGTCAGTGCCGACCCATAGCAACCCTGTATAGGGTTTCCAAGGAGCTTGCACCACCGATCTTGTGGTTCAGTGGTGAGCTTGTACCACCGATCTTGTGGTTCAAACAACTTTGCAGTCCAGTGCATTAGCCCAACGCACCACACCATGACTCCAAAATAATGGTATGGATATAGCTAATTCGATGAACTGAAAATAATAGAGTCCATAAAAAAGGTGAAACATTATGGAAAATCTATGTAAACTAGAACTGACTGCAAATCGTAGGGAAAAGGATGAATAACTACAAATGATACTAGAAAAACTGGGTAACCATAATGAAAAAGAAGGAAAATGAATCTCTGTTTTACACTATACACAATTCAACATAGATAAAGACAAATGCTAAAAGCAAAGCAAAACAAAAGCTAATGTATAAGAACATGTTCTTTGAACTCAGTAAAGTGAAGCATTCATTAAATATTTTTAAAAATAAAAGCTTAATCCAAAAGACAAAGAATGACTACATGGCCAATAAAATTTACAAACCTATGTTTATTCATCAAAATCCACTATAAATGATGTGAAATTTAGTTTCATCAACTATGAGATAATGTTAACAACGTAAGACACAAAAAATTAGTATACATTATGTTGTTGTCAGGTGCCATCAAGTCGGAACCTACTCATAGCAACCCCATGCACAGCAGAATGAAACAATGTCTGATCCTGGGCCAACCTCACTACCGCTGCCACACTTGATGCCATCAATGATGCTACCTGGCTGATCCATCTCGTTAGGGGTCTTACCCTTTTCCTCTGACCCTCCACCTTACCCAGCATGACATCCTTCTCCAGCGACTGTTCCCTCCGGACAGTATGTCCAAAGTAGGAGAGACGAAGCTTAGTCATCCTGGCCTCCAAGGAGCACTCTGGCTGCACTTCTTCCAAAACAGATCTATTGGTTCTTTTGGCAGTCCATGGCACTTTCAGTATTCTCCTCCAACATCACAACTCAAAGGCATCAATCTTCTACGATCTTCCTTATTCACTGTCCAGCTTTCACATCCATATGAGGCTATTGAAAATACCATGGCTTGGTATTTTCTATGAATAGCAAAGTATACATTATAGATGCAGATATAAACCGCTAACAACACAATGGAAACGTTGATAGAAGACTGGAAAAGACACTTCACATACACAAACACAAAGCAAACAACAAACAAACAAACAAAGCAAACCTCAAATAGCCAATAAATATATAAGACGTTGCCTAACCCTCCTGATAGGAAATATTAGTTGCTATGTGCAGTGCTAGTCATTGAGGATACCGTTATAAAAGAGGAGGTTTTATTCAGTATGAAAGCCAGGCTTTAAGAGTAAAAAAGCTATTTTTAAAGAATTAAACATGCCATGAAAAGGAAGATACTGGGTTTATTCTTCTATTTTTATTCAATGTGAGGGACACATAAAATATATCCTTTACAAATTACAAAAATACGTATTTTTAATACAAAAATTTATAATATAGATTGTAACAATTCTGTCTCATCACACACACACACCCCAATATGCAGTGAGTGGCTATTATTGTTAGGTGTCATCAACTCTATTTTGACTCATAGCTACTCCATGGGACAAAGTAGAACTGACTCATAAAGTTTCGTAGATTGTAATCTGTGGAAGTAGTTCACCAGGTATTTCTCACTGGAGCTGCTGGATGCATTCCAATCACAACCTTTCCATTAGCAGCTGTACTTAACCCTTCCATATTTTTAAATGCATACTAATTTTTCATATTATAATCTCTATAATTATGAGAAATACGGGTGCACAAAGGAGAAGCGGTAGAAACTCAAGATTAGTATGCTTATTAGCACCATTTTCTCTATCCTGCTTAATTTTGTCCTTCTTGGACTCCATAGAGGAACGTGTCGCTGCAATGCCTGGGAAATGTAGTCTAAAGGACAAGGCTTGAGGTTCTGCTGGGGTACCCAGTGTTTCTCCGGAGTGTGGGTGCAGTTCTGTCTGGCGGCCTGGAGGCGGTAGTGGCTCCAGGTACCGGTGCAAGGTGTTTCGCTCCTCTCCAGTACGGTCAGCATATACGCATAGCCGCGGCGGCGGACCCAGGTACAGGTTGGTGGGAATGACTGGCCTGTGACGTGCCGCTTCTGCTGCGGAGCCAGGTGTAGACAAGCGGCGGCGATGCGAGTTCTCCCCTCCGCCCCCCACCCTCCAGCCTCCCTTCCCTCCCCGACTGAGCCCCTGCGCAGCTTCGGCCTTGGCAGGTGGATGCAGCTGGTCAGGGGGCGTTGCCTGGGTAGGCCCTCAAGGGAGCCAGAAGAGGGAGCTACCTCCACTAGACCACTGGACCCTCCAGGGTCCTGGAGAATGGGCCCTAACAAATAGCTCGAAAAGAACTATGTCTTCTTTGTGGGTTCTTGAGCCCTGGGGTGTTTTTCAACTTCTAGAATTTGTTGGTTCCCACCCTGTTCCACCTGGTTTAAACTTTGTGCCAACCGTGCTAGTTTGGCAGTGCTTACCTAGAGTGAATCCTAAAGTGATTTAACTTTTCTGTACAGTAATTTTTCCCCCTAGCTAAGTTACTCCATTTTTCTCTAAAATTTCAAGTCATTTCTAGCCAATGATACTGTTCCTTTGAAAACCCATTTGTTTTGGAAGACAGGTGAGGGTAGGTAATGTTTCTTTTACATTTAAGCAACTTTGATAACTCTTAATCAATAAAGGAAAGAAAACTTCTATGAGAAAGAGTTTGGGGTTGCCTTCTTGTAAAAAGACACCAATTCTTCAATGCTGATTTTCACCTAGAAATGCCAAATGTAGATGTGCAGAATGTTTATATCATAACTCATTAATTTACCATTGCCATTGTTGTTGTTGTTAGGTGCCATCGAGTCGGTACTGTACTGACTCATAGCAACCCTGTGCACAATAGAACAAAATACTGCCTGGTCCTGTGCCCACCTCACAGTCATTGCTATGTTTGAGCCCATTGCTGCTGCTGCCACTGTGCTAATCCACTTAATCAAACATAATATCCTTCTCCAGCGACTGGTCCCACCTGACAGTATGAGAGACGAAATCTGACTATCCTGACTTCCACAGAACTTTCTGGTTGTACTTCTTCCAACACAGATTGATTTGTTGTTTTGGCAGTCCATGGTAATTTTAATATTCTCCTCTAACACCTTATCTCAAATACATCAATTCTTCTACTGTCTTCCTTATTTACTGTATAATTTTCACATGCATATGAGGTTATTGAAAATATCATGGCTTGGGTCAAGTGCATCTTAGTCCTCAAACTGACATCTTTGCTCTTGAACACTGAAGGATTTTGCACCTGATCAACAGAATGACATTGCAACTGCACCCAATTGACACTGAATGGGGTCCTGCTTAAGCTTCTGATCTCCCTGGAAGCTTGGGTCTTTGTTACACCTGGAGACCCTCCCTTCCCCTCCTCCCCCCCGGAATTTCCAGGTTTCAGGAAAATCTCCATTCCTCCGCCCATTGTAAACTTGCCAGAACTATACCCAGACCACACGGCCTATAAGTACCCCAGTCTGTAAGGGAACAGACAAGCTCTTGGTCTCCTTTGGTGACATAAAAGTACCCCCTCCCAGGTTTACTCTCAATAAACCTGCCTGCTGTTGAAGCCAAGACTCTCTCCTTCTTCTCTTTCTTTCTTTTCCTTACAAACAGTTTTTAAAAAAGGTCTGTATAGCAGATTTGCCAGATGCAGTATGTCACTTAATTTCTTTATTGCTGCTTCCATGAATGTTGATGTTGATCCAAGCAAAATGAATGAAATCTTTGACAATTTGAATCTTTTCTCCATTTATATGGATGTTGTTTTATTGGTCCACTGGTGAGGATTTTTGTCTTCTTTACACTGAGGTGCAATCCAATGCAATCTTTGATCTTCATCAGTAAGTATTTTAAATCCTCATCGCTTTCAGCAAGCAAGGTTGTAACATCTGCATATTGCAGGTTGTTAATGAGTCTTCCTTGAATCTTGATGCCATGTTTTTCTCATATAATCCAGTTTCTCAGATTATGTACTCAGCATGCAGATTGAATAAGTATGGTGAAAGAATTCAACCCTGGCACACACCTTTTCTTGTTTTAAACCATTCAGTGTTCCCTTGTTCTGTTCGAACAACTGCTCTTAGGCTCACACAACTGTGTGTGGAATTCGACAGTTATAACCTTTGCTTAGTGACGGGAGGTTTTGGTTGCCATGTCTTTGAGTGCCTGGGTTGCATCAAACTCTTCTGGGTACTCAGTGAGTGTGGCGATTTCTAACCTGCTTTGCCCTAATAAGGCCAGGAGTGCAGGCAGAGAGACTTCATAGCTTTTGTCTCTATTCCAGGCGATCCTCAGCACTTTGCTATTCTCCAAGAGGACCCGTGGGAAGAAGAAATGACCACAAGGTTGCCACCAGCCCAGACTCAGGTGAGCAGTCTGATCTGTAACTGATCATGAGGACAGTGCAAGACTAGGGAACATTTTGTTCAATTGTCTATGGGTTAGCCATGAAGTGGGGCCAACTCAGTGGCAGCTACTCTTAGAGATGGTAAAGACTAAGTAAACTATGACCTTACACTTATACCTCTAGAAATGTATCCTAAGGAAATAAACTTTGCACCTCTGTCTTATGATAAGCATTCAGGAACATCCAGCCTAGCATTTTTAGAGTAGTGAAAAGATCAAAATAGCCTGAAGGCCCATGAATATACCAGTTAAATAAACTGGTTTATAGAGACAATAAAAGTGCTGTTGTTGTTAAGTGTAGTCAAGTTGGTTCCAACTTACAGTAACACTATATAGAGTTTCTGAGGCTGTAAGCCTCAGAAATCTTTGCAGGAGCAAAAAGCCTCATCTTTCTCCCATGGAGCAATTGGTAGGTTCAAACTGCTGAACTTGTGGTTTAAGTCCTGTGCTTATCATACATAGCCACCATGCTCCCAAACTGCTCAGCAATAAAAAAATTATTGAAGTAGATGAAATTATCTGTAATATTTTTTATTTTTGTTTAAGTGTAGAACTTAATGTAAAAAATCTGAAAGGTTATATAGCAAAAAGTTAACAAAATTTAGTTTTGGTGGTGAAACATTTAGAGTGACATTTATTTTTCCTTTGTTTATTGGTCTTTAAAAAATGTTTGTTGGTTTTAATGCAATACTCCTTAGTAAGAAAGAAAAGGGGTCACTTGTTTAATAGAAGTGGCTTGTAGTCTAGTAAGACAAACAAGAAGTAGAACAAAGGCTTCCTAGAAAGAGAGGATGAATCTTGACTACTGCCTTCTCAGCTGACTCTTACCAAGGGACTATATAATCTACCACCCTCGAACCTCTCCTGACAAGGCCATGTCTAAGGCATTATCAGAGGCTCCCCTTACTGTGAATGTTTTCTACCCCAGGAAACAAAGATGGCCCAAGGTAAACCAGAGGTCTCCCACCTCTTCCTCCCTCAGTGAGAGTGCTGGAGCTGCCATCTAAAACCTGATTCTCATAATCTCATCTCTAAAATGAGTTTGGTCTAGGTGATTGTATATTTCTAAATCTAAAGTTTTGTGTTTCTGCCATTCTGGTTTTGTTTAATATTTTCAGGTGCTTACCTTGTCTAGCTGTTGGGTTTAAACTTTCTAAGCGCATGGTGCTCAGTCACAATAGATACATGATAAATGTGTGATCAGTAAACTGAGAGATTGGGAATAAAATGGGGTTTCAAAAGTTCATGGAAAATTCTATTTTAATACAATAATCCTCTCAGTAAAATGTTAAATATTCTCTCAGTCAGATTCAACTGAGAAGGCAGTGATCAAAATGGAGTTTTCCATGAACTTTTTGAAGACCTTGTAATTGACTTGAAACACTCAAAACCCTGAGTTATGACAAAGTTCAATCTCACTGTAGGTGTATGACCTTGGGTGAACAGAAATGGGTTTTTCATTACAGAAGTTTGTGATGTTCAGGGATGTGGCCGTGTTCTTCAGTCAGGAGGAGTGGTTACACCTGGACCCTGCTCAGAGGGCCCTGTACAGGGATGTGATGCTGGAGAACTACAGTAACCTGGTCTCACTGGGTAAGAAGCTGTCTTTGTGATGCAGAAATATGCCATGGGAAGATTCTAGCACCTGCTAGGGCATTTGAAAGGCTTGGCCAGCTCAGCCTGCTGCAGGTGGGCTCAGAGAATGGCACTTACAATTCCCCTAAACTGCTGAGATATGTGTCAACTTGAAAGACTTGTTGGTGGTTGTCTTTATTGTGTTTTTTTTTCTTTCTCCTATTTCCTTCACTCTATCCTCTGGATCACTCAGGGGCCTCCAGCTTAGAGGGTTGCATGGCCAGCACCCTAACTTTCCTCTGGGTGCCAGATTTTAAGCCTCTCTTAGAACCCTTCTCTGCTTCCGTCAACTATTCCCTGCACTGGAAACTCTGGGCTAGATCTGAGGGCAGCATGACCACTCGTGTCTGCAGCCTTGTTGTTTTTGTTAAGTGCCATCGAGTTGGTTCTGACCCATAGCGACCCTGTACAGGGTTTCCGAGGGTGTAAATCTTTACGGGAGTAGAAAGCCTCATCTTTCTCCCGCGGAGCAGCTGGTAGTTTCGACTAGCCTATACACTATTTATTATTCTTGTTCATGAACAGGGATTCCGTTTTCCAAACCAAAAGTCATCTCCCAGTTACAACAAGGGGAAGACCCCTGGATGGTGGAAAAAAGAGTTCCTCAAGGCTCCTGTCGAGGTGAGTGACAGAGCAGTGGGAAATGGGCATTGTACATGCTGATGGTCTGGGTGCTTGTTGGTCAGTGACGAGGCTGCACTCTGGGGACTGTCCAGGAGCCTCCTTAATGTGCTGGCCAGGTGGGAAACTGGAAAAGGCATATCTTTTCAACCTTTTTGCTTCTTTGATCTATGACATTCAGAGGGAGAGTTGTTTTCTTAAGTAGCTTGAAGTATGTTTTACCACTATAAAACAACAACTTCATCTCAGGCTGAATTTAGCTTTTTTTATTTAGTATACATGTTGCCACCCTTTCCTTTTTTCTGTTAATCTCTGTTTTTTAATAATTTGCCTGCTATATACCTTGGTCCATTGCTTAATTTTCAGATATTCTGACAATGTGTTTTAGAATTTTCTTTTCTAAACAGTATAGAGCAAAATATCTAGTTTTCAAATGCAATTGTTTAAATATTAACAGAGAAATTGAATCCATTTGGATTTATTGTGATCCTTCGTGTGTTTGTTTTTATGCCTATTTTTTTTTTTGCTTGTTTTATTTTGTTTCTGTTTTCCATTGATTATGATTACATTTTCTTTGTCTTTTATCCTCTCTCCTTTTTTAATTCTTTTGTTAAAGAATTCTAGTGTTCTTATTATATTTTCTTTCTATTGTGTACCCCAAAATTTTTTACAAGCACTTAATCTATTTATGACCATGTCAAGAATTAATCAGTAAATAATCAATTGAAAAGGGTAACAACAATCCAAATCAATACCAAAATACCATTCCTTATGCAACATTTAGATGATGCCCTTGGGGAAAAGATTCCAAAGGGCATCAAAGAGGGGAATGAACAGGAAAAGGTACAAATCATTCACTGCCCTCTCCACCCAGGAGGCAAGCTAGAACGCTAATCAGGTTACTGAATGGGACCAATCTTCCCCGCCCAGGAGACAAGCTAGAATGTTAATCAGGTCGTGGAATGGGACCAATCCCCCTGGCTTTCCCCCTGCCCTTAAACAGGTATGAAGCTTGGCCCCTCCCCTACTCTGACCCCATATAGGTCCATGTTGCCCTCCATTCGGGGCTCGGAATCTGGAGAAATTAGCTCCTCTGAGTCAGCTGGCTTAATAAAATTGGAAACTCTGCTTCAAAAAATTATAATAATTAATCAGTATCATTAACCCTTCTCCTCTCTCACAAAACTAGCCTCTTTAATGTACTATATCCATACTGCGTACTCTGCTGTATTTCCTCATGATGCATTTTATTGCATTTTTGTTCCTCAGTTTAAGATTTAAAAATCCTTTGTTTTTTGTTCTGTTTTCACCAGCTCAAATGCCGTAAACTATATAACTGATAACAATTTAGATTTCATTTTATGCTTTACTGCTCAGTTGTTCACTCTATTTTTTTATATGTTACATCTTCCTCTCCCTTAGAGTCTTTCTTCTTGTCTAGCTCTTTTAAAGTCAGATGGGTTTGATTATTCTGAAAGTTGAAAAAGAAAAAAAGTGCCAACAATAATCAATATTGATGTAATGTACCCAGGGCTCAAAAAAATATCAAATCTAAAGCCAAAAATTCTTTTTAAGTAAAATTTAAAAGACAGGTAAAATTTAGATCTCCCATTTCCTTCTTCAGTTCCATTCTTTCCTCTCCAGAGGGACCCAGTGACATGACTTGGGTGTATGTCCACTACCTTAATTTTTTGTTAGTTTGTTTTTTAATTAAATATACTTGTTAGGTGTCATTGAGTTGGTTCCAACTTATTGAGACCCTGTATACAGCAGGTCCTGGTGTGGTAATACTGGATAATGTACTTGGCCACACGATTAGTTTTAACCATAAAGTCGGCAGTTTAAAGCCACCAGCTACTCCTCAGAAACCCTATACAGGACTGCTATGAGTCAAACTAATGCAAAGTTACTGAACAACAACATAACAACACAGCAGAACAAAAGACTGCCTGGTTCTGCACCATGCTGACCGTTGTTTTCGTGTTTGAGCCCATTGTTGCAGCTCCTGTATTAATCCATTTCATTGAGGGTCTTCCTCTTTTGCTCACCCATTACTGTATTAAATATGATATCCTTCTCCAGGGACTGCTCCCTCTACCACCAAAGTATATGCATGAGACAGTCTCTCCATTTTCCCTTCTAGGGAGCATTCTGGCTGTACTTCTTCCAAGGTAGATCAGTTTGTTCTTCAGGCAGTCCCTGCTGTATTCACTATGATTCATAACACCATAATTCAAAGGCATCAATTCTCCTTTGGTTTTCCTTATTCATTTTCTGGCTTTCAGATGCATATGAGGCCATTGAAAATATCAATGGGTTAGGTGCACCTTAGGCCTCTTAAGTAGCTCTTTTTTTTTTTTTTAAGGAGGTCTTTTATAGCCTTTTTGCCCAATGCTATGTTGCTGTTAAGTGCCATTGAGTCAGATCCAACTCATAGCAACCCTTTATAAGGTTTCCGAGGAGTAGCTGTTAACTTTAAATTGTAGACCTGTTGTTATTAGTCCAATATTTATCCTACAGTGCCACACCAGGATACAGCAGGTTTTTTTATTTCTTGACTGCTACTTCCATGGGCATTGATTGTGGATCCAAGTAAAATAAAATCTTTGACAACTTCTGTTTATCATAATTTGCCTTATTGTTTCAATTGTGAAGATTTTTGTTTTATGTAGAAGTGTAATTCATACTGAAAGCTATAGTCTTTAATCTTCATTAGGAAGTACTAATGATCTCCTTCAGTAAGCAATGTTGTGTCATCTGCATAACACAGGTTGTTAATTTGTCTTCCTCCAATCCTGATGCTGTATTCTTCTTTATAAAGTTCAGCTTTTCAAGTTATTTGCTCAGCTTGCAGAAGGAATAAGTAGGATAAAAGGATACAACCCTGATACACATTTTTCCTGATATAAAGGCACACAATGTATTCCCATGTTCTATTAGAATGCATACCTCTTAGTTTATGAACAGGGTCAGCATGTATGTTCTGGTATTCCCAATTTTTGCAATGTTATTTATAATTTTTTATGATCTAAACGTTTGAGTGCTTTTGCATAGTCGGTAAAACACAGGTAAACATCTTTTTGGTATTTTGTTTTCAGTCAAGATCCATCTGATATCAACAATTATATCCCTCATTCCATATCATATTTTTGAACCAAGCTTGAATTTGTGCAGTTTTCTGTGTATGAACTACTGTCACCAATTTTAAATTATTTCAAAGTTTTACTTCTCTTTAATATCACTAATACTGTTAGATAATTTCCTTGTTTAATCACCTTTCTTTAGAATAGGCACAAATATAGATCTCTTCCAGTTGTTTGCCCAAGTAACTGTCACAAATTTCTTGGTATCCATTTGGGTGGACTAAATGTTAATTGGAGTCCTGGTGTGATGCTGTGGGTTAATGCGCCAGACTGCAGAGCAGTTTGAACTTCAAGGTTGGTGGTTCAAGCTCACCAGCTACTCCTTGGAAAACCGGTACAGGGTTGCTATGGGTCGGAACCAACTTGACGGCACTTCACAACAACAACAACAACAACAACAATAAATGTTAAATGAAATCCTGGTGTGGTGCTGTGGGTTAATGTGCTGGACTGCACAGTTTGAAATGCAAGGTCAGCAGTTCAAGCTCACCAGTTGCTCCTCAGAAACCCTATACAGGGTTGCTATGGGTCAGAACTGAGTCAACAACAATGAACAACAACAATAATTGTTAAATATTACAGTGATTCCATTTGCACAGTGTATGGACAAATTATATTTTTCTTTTTATACATTTTGTATTAATTTTGCTTATAATGACTATTGTTATTGTTGTTGTAAAGTGCTATCGCGTCGGTTCTGACCCATAGTGACCTTGTATAGGATTTCCAAGGAGCAGCTGGTGTGCTTGGACTGCGGACCTTGTGATTCAAACTGACTTTGCAGTCTAGCATATTAATGCACAGTGCCACGCTAGGACTCCTTTTCTTTTTAATTAAGAGAATAAATATTTTTTATAAAATGTGTGATTCCACTTCTTTTGGTGTATCTTAATTAATAAATAAAAAAAAGTAAACAAAATAGTGTTCTTAACAATACACTCTTCTTCCAGTGCTCACCATATTATTAGATGGCATAAATGCCTATCCTGTTGCCCAAGCAAAAAGCTTCACAGTTTTGATTCCTCACTTTCCATTACACCGCACACCATATTTATTAAAAATAGCTGTTAACTCTACTTGTAAAACATCCCAAATATACCCACCTCTTTCAATTTCTACTACTACCATGACAGACCAAGCTGCCTTTATTTCCATTTGGTAATCATAACTTCCTAATTATCTGTTCTGTGTCTACCTTGTCCTCTTCTCCTCTATGACCAGTTGCAGTCCATTTGTCATACAACTTCCAGAGTGCTTTTCCTATGGCCTATAAGCCTCTATGAGATGTGGCCCTACCTACCACTTTTCTTCAGCCAGTAACACTCTATCCTTGTTCACTCGGCTTAAACCGTACTAGGCTTCTTTTTTTTTATGTTCCTGAATCAAAGAAAGCTTGTTCCTGCCTTTGAGACTTTGTGTTAGCTATTCTTTCTTACTGTAGTAATCTTGATCCCCACGTTTTTACATGACTAGCTCTTGTTAAGGAGCTCTGATAATGTAGTGGTTACAAATCAGGCTGCAGACCTCAAGGTTAGCAGTTCGAAACTACCAGCTGTTCTGTGGGAGAAAGATGAGGCTTTCTGCTCCCATAAAGATTTACAGCCTTGGAAACACTGTACAAGGTCGCTATGAGTTGGAACCGACTCCACGGCACATAACCACCACCAGCTCTTGTTAGTTAGATCCCAACATTAATTTCATTTCCTCATTACCCAGTTTAAAATACCAGTCACTTTACTTTTTGCACACATCACTTTGTTTTTGTTGTTTTCCAGTTCTCAATGTTCCCTAGTACTTTCTTCTTTATTTGGTAATGTGGTCATTGTCATTATCCTGCTAATGACAATATAAGCTTTGTGAGAAAAGGATCTTTGTCTGTGCTCTCCAACATCTTGATATTTATGAGGTATGTGGTGGGTACTCAGTAAATATTGGAGCATTATTTAGAGAACTCATGTGACTCCCCGAGTAGCATCACTTGAGACCCAGTGTTTCATGGAGATTTTTAGGGTAACAGTTATTTTATTTTTAAATTATAGCTCCTCTGCATTTTTCCATGAGTATATGTCTTCAGTACCATAGTGGCTTAAACTGGGAGATAAATCTGGATAATAGCACATAGAGATAAACCATATGAAATGGTCCACTTCCTAAAGACACTTTTGTACTAGATCAAGCTAGCCACCTTTCCTATTGGAAGAACTTCCCTTCAAGTTTCTCAACTCACTTAGTAATAGTTTGGGGTGGATCCTCCATACCCAGGCATGTATTCCATCCTGCTTCCTTTTCATAATTTTTCCACCTGTCCTTTCCTAAGATTCAGGGACTACTTGCTAACTATCCTTGTATCTTACTATCACTTTTCCTTATTTGCAGTGCAACATGATTTATATGTTCTGTTTATTTTAGGATGGAAGAGCTTGCTTGAAACCACAGTTTCAGAAGGAGAAACTCAGGTAGTGATAATGAAAAAACTCCTTGATGGTGGTCCTTTTAACTTCAAGTTGGGAAAAACGTACATATATGAGGGCAAGTTAGAGAAGCAGCAAGGCAAAAGTAAACCTTTCAGGAAAGTCTTAGTTACCTTCAAGAAAACTTATATAAGAGAAAGAAGCTTTAAAGGTAGTGAATTTGGGAAAAATATTGGTCTGAGGTCACCACTTATAAGACCACCCAGAATCGTATCAAGAGGAAGGAAACCCTACTCACAACAGTATTCAACTCTACTTAAACAACTTGGAATCAACACATGGCGTAAATGTTATAAATGTAATGTCTGTGGAAAAGTCTTCCTCCATAGTTCTTCCCTGAGTAAGCATCAAAGAATCCATACTGGAGAAAAGCTCTATAAATGTAAGGAATGTAGGAAAGCTTTCAGCCAAAGCTCATCCTTGACTCAGCACCTGAGAGTTCACACTGGAGAAAAACCTTTTATATGCAATGAATGTGGGAAAGCCTTCAGCTTCACCACATCACTTATTGGACATCAAAGAATGCATACTGGAGAAAGACCCTATAAATGCAAAGAATGTGGAAAAACCTTTAAAGGTAGTTCTTCTCTTAATAATCACCAGCGAATTCATACTGGAGAAAAGCCCTATAAGTGTAATGAATGTGGGAGAGCCTTTAGTCAATGCTCATCTCTTATTCAGCATCATAGAATCCATACTGGAGAGAAACCATATGAATGTAATCAGTGTGGAAAAGCCTTTACTTCGATATCACGGCTAAGTAGACACCATAGAATTCATACTGGAGAGAAACCCTTTAACTGTAATGAGTGTGGAAAAGTCTTTAGTTATCACTCGGCCCTTATTATACATCAGAGAACTCACACTGGTGAGAAACCTTATGCATGTAAAGAATGTGGGAAAGCCTTCAGCCAAAGCTCAGCTCTTATACAACATCAGAGAATTCACACTGGAGAAAAGCCCTACAAATGTAATGAATGTGGAAAAGCATTCTCCTGGATTTCACGGCTCAATATACATCATAGAATTCATACTGGAGAGAAACCGTATAATTGTAAAGAATGTGGGAAAGCTTTCAGTTCCCATTCAGCAGTTAATACTCATCGGAAAATTCATAGTGGAGAGAAACCTTATAAATGTAATGACTGTGAAAAAGCCTTCAACCAAAGCTCAGCCCTAATTCAGCACCAGAGAATTCATACTGGAGAGAAACCATTCAACTGTAAAGTGTGTGGGAAAGCGTTCAGACAAAGTTCATCCCTTATGACACATATGAGAATTCATACTGGAGAAAAGCCTTATAAATGTAAACAATGTGGGAAAGCTTTTAGTCAGAGTTCATCCCTTACTAATCATCAGAGGACTCACACTTGAGAGAAATTGTAAACCTATGATGAATGTGGAAAGTCTTTCAATTGAAGTTCATTCCATACTGAATATCATAGGATCTGTCTTAGGATAAAATTGTGGGCAAAACTTGATCATTTATATCTCATCCTACATCAGAGACTTCATAATTCAGGGTAACTTTGGAAATATTAGGAAAGCCTCTAGAAAATGACTTTTTGTATGTGCTAAAGTTATTAGTAACTATAACATATCTCCAATTGTATGATCAAGGGGTGGTAGTATTATTTATTTTCTTTCTAGTCATGTTTGATAACCACCAACACCATAAAAAGGAATGACTGGGAAGCGTGCTGGTTTGTTTAAAAGTGTAGCCAAAATATTGACAAATACATGGATCTATTTTCTTAAATTGTATTTAAGTTTTATGCAAGCCAATTGTACTTAAAAGAATGTTTTCAAGAAGAAATGTATGCAAGTGACCTGTAGCTACCTCAATGTTAGTAAAATTTGTTTTTTACATAGTCTAAAAGCAAATTATGCATTTGAGTGTTTGCTAAAGTTTTCATTTGAAAAGAAATTCACTCTGTAAACTATGCAGATGTACAATCCTGTGAAATTTCTTGTTGACTATTTGTTACAAACTTGGAATCATATCTGTTGTTTTATTTTAAATCAGAAAATGCATGGCATTTCACTTCATTTTTCTCATAACATGATTATCTTTTTAAAAAATACTAAACTGAGAAGTAAAGTTTATTCACATAACTACTGCATTTGGTATTTAATTTACTGATAACAAGCTGTTAAAAATTATCTCACAATGTGGCAATAAGGAGCACAACTTTTGTTCACATGGAGTATCTGTTCCCTTGAGATCTCATTACCAATCACCGCCTTGAGCTCTTGTTACTAGTCACCAAGAAGACCCAGGAACAATATAGGACTCAGGTTCTCCCATCTGTGTAAAGTGAGTCAAGTGACATTAACCCTTCCATTCCATATTACCTCTATTTTAAGACACTGTTTCCTTCTGCAAATTCTGTGGGATACTAGGTAAAATCACAAACTCTGTGTTCAGAAATTTGAATTTGGATGCTTTTTTCTCTATAACCAGACTATAATATCATCCAACAAATTATTTTAGCCACTTTCAGCTTTTCTAAAATGTGATTAATAATATGAGCAAGCAAAAAAAAAAATGTCATAAACCAAATTTACTGAGCACTAAAGAGACTAAGTGTTTGGCTAGTATATCAGGCGTAGGCAAGCCGTTAGGGGTTGGAATTCCTGTAGCGTAGAAGTGTTTATGTCTTCTTTACCAGTGAGATTAAACAAATGGAAAAAAAAAAAATTCAGATTGTATGATCAAGGGGTCAAACAATTAGCCAAGCTAATTGTTTCAGACTATGAGGATCAGCTTTTTCTGGGTCATTAATGATACTTTTCCCAGTATCATTCCAAGATCTTCTATATCTAGTTTCTTCCTAAAATTGGAAAATTCTTAGGAAATTATAACTTCCCCCAAATAAAAAAGTATCAATCACTCTTAAGTTAAAAAAATGTTATCTGATGTATACATTGAATTATGTTCCAAAAAATAAGTGTCATAAACCATAAACTTTGTGCCTGTGGTTATAATTTAATTTGGGAATAAGTTGTATTTGTTATATTCTTGAGGCAGGATTCATGTAGGGTGTGTCTTCAGTCATTCTCTTTTGAAATATGAAAGATTAAACACAGCTAGGAAGTTATGGAGAAAGAAATAGGCCAAGATACATAATGATCACCCCAAACCAGAGGCTCAAAGAGAGGGACACTTCTCTATAGCCAACAAAGAAATAAAAGACTTCGCCTAGAGGTGGCACCCTGAATTTTACCTTCTAGCCCCTTAAGCTATGAGAAAATAAATTTGTTTGTTAAAACCGTCAATTTGTGATATTTCTTTTATAGCAGCAGTAGATAACTAAGAATGTGGTTCCAAGAGAGTCAGGTGCTTCTCTCATTCCCAAAATGTGGAAGGAAGCAGTTTGGAAAATGGGAAATAGGTAGAAGCTGAAAGAGTTTTAAGGTGAGTGCTGTAGGATAAGCATTTTACTGAAAGCCACAAGGTCAGCAGTTCAAACCCACCAGCCACTTGTGGAAACGCTATACAGGGTCACAATGAGTCAGAACCAACTTGATGGCACACAACAACTGTTGTAAAATTCTAGATTGCCTTGAAGAGACTATTGGTAGAATTATGGCTGTCAAAGGCAATGCTTCTAAGAGCTCAGAATTGAGAGCTAATAATAGAAAGTTTCTATTAAAAATGAAGATAGCAGAATATATATATATAGATACAGAATCCTGGTGTGGCACTGTGAGATAAGCACTGAACTTCTAACAGCAAGGTCAACAGTTCAAACCTACCAGTCACTCCTTGGAAACTCTATACAGGGTCACCTTTGAGTCAGAACTGACATGATGGCACTTAACAACAGCATAGAGAAAGTTTCTATTAGAAAATATATATGACGCCAGCAACAAAATGTTGCTAGAAATTAAGATGTTAAATGTGTTTCTTGTGAAGCTTTAACAGAAAATTATAAATATATTATTATACATGGAGGAATGGCAATGCTTTTATACAATGGCAAAAAGATTGCCTGCATTTTCTAATGCTTGGTAGAAGGGAGAACTTGTAAGTGATGAACATGGATACTGGCTGATGAAATTTCTAAGCAAGATCTTATAAGGGCCTATTGATTTCTCCTTATCACACATAGTAAAATGTGAGAGGAAAAAGATGGATTTAAAAATTAGCTGCAAAATGCAAACAGAAAAGATTGGAAAATTCTGTTGTACAAGTTAAGGACACATGTCTGAGAATGTTCACCAAGGATTTGGCTTTACAATAACTTGTTGAAGACAAACTTGTGACTCATGGACCTAACCATTATCAGCAAAAAGTCCAACAGTGTAGACTGAAGGGGACAGAGAAAGAAAAAAAAGAAAATAACACTGTCTTCTTGAAATGCTACAGGCAGGAACCAGGCCAAAGAAGCTGTTGTCCAAGAAAAGAAATGTACCATCTATGAAGCAGTTCAGAAATCAGAAATGTTGGGAAGATCATGGGAAGGAGGACCTTCTCAGTTTCAATGAGTGGGGTCACAGTTTCCTTGATCCCAAAAGGTGGGGCCACAGATTCCTAGAAAAGAATCAGCTTTACTAACTCTGTTCCAGAGTGTGGAGCTGTTGTTAAAGTGTACCGGGGGATGGGGCTGCCACCCAAAGCTGAAAGAGCAGGGTTGCTGTACCCAAGGGTAGAAGAGTGAGGTCTGTCAGGGCCAAGGGGATGAGGTCACCACTCAGATGGACGAGGGGACTGAGGTTGCCCAAAAACAAGGGAGCAGTGTTACCTTCACAGAGGGCCTAGAGGGCAGAGCTGAAGTCTAAAGCCAAGGGTCCTCCACCTAAAGTCTGGAGAGTTGGGCCATGGCCCAAACTGTCCCAGAGAACAGAATTATTTTCAAACTTTGAAAGGTAATATAAATTTTTCTAATGGATTTTGGACTTGCTTGATGCTCTTTATTTTTTCCCCTCTAATTTCTCCATTTGTAATGGAAATGTATACCTTGTGCCTGTGAAACTGATAACTTATATTATAGATTTTACAAGTTCACAGATGAAAAGGATGAAATACACTTAAAACCCATTGTCACTGAGTCCATTCTGACTCACAGCAACCCAATATAGGGTTTCCAAGACTAAATATTTACTGAAACAGATAGTCTTATCTTTCTCCTGTAGAGTGGTTGGTGGATTTGAATCATTAACCTGTAGGTTAAAGCCCAGTGCCTAATGTACAGTACCACCAGGGCTCCCTAATACACCTGAAGTCTTACACAAATTTAAGTGATTCAAAGATGAGATTTTGGACTTGGAGGCTTTGGGGTTGATGTAATAGTGTGCATATAATTGGAATGTGAAGCAAAATATTTAAAACTACTTTTGTGATCAATGGATGGCTGCAGACAAGTTTTCAGTAATGCCCTATATAGGGTTTCCAAGGAACAGCAGGTGGGTTTAACCACAGACCTTGTGGTTTGCAGTCCAGTGCTTATCCTATAGTTCCACACCAGGAACCCATATATAATAATGTTGCCAACTATCAAGGGCTATGATAGCCGATTGTTAGGTAGGAGCCCTGGAGGCACTCT
>NW_006408797.1:1959441-1961992 GCF_000296735.1 Chrysochloris asiatica | reverse complement strand
ATTAACTGGGCTTCCCTATAGGCGCATGGATATCCTTTCACTTACAGCATTGTACCTCATGACTAATCCGGATATGTTGTTTTTGACAATGAATGCAACACCATTCCTATTCAATTTGTGATTCCCTTCATAGTAAACCATGTGGTTGTCAGATTCAAAATGGCCAATACCAGTCCACTTCAGCTCACTAATGCCTAAGATATCGATGTTTATGCATTCCATTTCATTTTTGACAACTTGCAATTTTCCCGGATTCATACTTTATACATTCCACATGGTCAGCTCTACTTTGAGGAGGCATCTCTTCCCCAGTCGCATTTTGAGTGCCTTCCAACTTGAGGGGCTCATTTTCTGGCCCTGTATCTGACAGTGTTTCTCTGCTATTTATAAGGTTTTCAGTGACTAGCGATTCAGAAGTAGTTCGTCACTCTTTCTTTCTAGTCTGTCTTTGGCTGGAAGCTCATCTGAAACCTGTCCACCATGGGTAACCCTGCTGGTTATTTAAAATACCAGTAGCATAGCCTTCAGAATCACAGCAACTCAAGCCACCACAGCACAATAGACAGGCGAGTGGTGGCCTTTTGGTTTTATGCCAACACATTAAAAAAAATTTTTTTTTTAAAGAATTGTCACTTTTTAAAAATTTGCTTAAAAATATGGTTAGACTAAGAACAATCATTCCTTAGCAAAGAAAGGAATTAATGGAGGGAGGGAAGAAGCAAGGAAGGAAGGAAGGAAGGAAGGGAGGAAGGAAGGAAGGAAGCAAAAAGCTTTACAGTTAATGCAAAAGCGAAGTTTTGTGAAAGGAAATTTGCTAGTAAAGAGACAAACTCTGATAAAAAAAAAAAAAAAAAAAAAATGCTATGAAAGAATTATATACCCAACAAAGCTATCGATCAAATATAATGGTGAAAAAAAAGCTTTACTCTTTACTCTCTCAGAAACTCTAAGTAGCAATTCTATTCTGTACTATATAGGGTTGCTTTGAGTTGGAATCAATGTGACAACAGTGGGTTTGGTTTTTGGTTTAATATGTTGATTGAACATGTTTGTTTTTTGTTAGTTATTTGGGTGGGTTAAATTGACTAAAATAAGTGTGAATTTATCTGATTCTCCATTGTTGTTGTTGTTAAGGGTTATTGAGTTGGATCTGACCCATAGTGACTCTATGTACAATAGAATGAAACACTGCTTGGTCCTGAGCCATTGTCACAATAGCTGGTATGCTTGAGTCCATTGTTGCTGCCACTGTGCCAATCCATCTCATTGGGGGTCTTCTTACTTATCTCTGACCCTTCACTTTACCAAACATGATATCCTTCTTCAGGGACTGGTCCCTACTGACAACATATCTGAAGTATGAGAGATAGCTCATGGCTATCTGGGCTTCTAAGGAGAAAGCTTCTACTTTTTCCAAAACAGATTTGCTTGTTCTTTTGGTAGTTCTTGTTTTTGTTCTTTAGGCAATATTTTCTTTCAACACCTTAACTCCAATGCGTCAATTCTGCTACTTTCACATGCATATGAGATTATTAAAAATATCATAGTTTGGGTCAGGTGCGCATTAGTCCTCAAACTGATATTTGTGCTTGCACATTTTAAATAAGTCTTGTACATCATATTTGCCTAAGGCAACACGTTGTTTTAGATCTTGACTGCTGCTTCCATGAGTGTTGGTGGTGGATCTGAACAAAAAAGTCTTTGATAGCTTCAATCTTTTTTCCATTTATATGGATGTTTATTGGTCCATTTTGAGGATTTTTGTTTTCTTTACATTAAGATGCAACCCATACTGAAGGCTGTGGTCTTTCTTTGATCTTTGTCAGTATTTTAAATCCTCTTCAATTTCAGCAAGCAAGGTTGTTGGTTATTATTGCATATTATATTGCATATTGTATACTGCATATTGTAGGTTGTTAATGAGTCCTCTTCTAATCTTGATGGCACATTTTTCTTCATATAATCGAGCTTCTCAGATTATTTGCTCAGCATATAGATCGAATAAGTATGGTATAAGAATACAATCTTTGCACACACCTCTTCTGGTTTTAAAACATTCGGTGTTCCCTTGTTCTGTTTGAACAACTGCTTCTTGGTCTATGTACAGGTGCCTCATGAGCACAATTAAGTGTTCTGGAATAGTCATACTCTCGATGTTGTTCATTGCTTTTCATGATCCACACAGTCAAAAGCCTTTGCATAGTCAATAAAGTACAAGTAAACATGTTTCTTGTATTCTGTGCTTTCAGCCAAGATCATCTGACATCAGCAATAAGCTCTCTCATTCTATATCCTTGTCAGTCCAGCTTGAACCCCTGTAGCCATTTTGTAACAATAGTTGGAAATTTTTTACTTGCATATATAATGTTAATGATATTACCCGATGATTTGTGCATTCCACTGGGTCATTTCTTTCTGGCTGGGCACAAACATGGATGTCTTTCAATCAATTAGCCAATAGCTATCTTCCAAATTTCTTGGTAAAGATGGGTGAGTGCCTCCAATGCTGCATCAGTTTGTTGAAAGATTTCAATTTGTATTCCATCAATTC
>NW_006408797.1:1955094-1956190 GCF_000296735.1 Chrysochloris asiatica | reverse complement strand
TCGTTTGATTTCTTGACTGCTGCTTCCATGAATGTTGATGGTTGATCCAAGCAAAATGAAGTGTTTGATAACTTCAATCTTTCCTCCATTTTTATGGATATTGTTTATTGGTCCAGTGGTGAGGATTTTTATTTCCTTTACATTGAGATGCAACCCATACGGAAGGCTGTGCTCTTTGATCTTCATCAGTAAGTATTTTAAAGTCCTCTTTGCTTTCAGAAGCAAAGATGTATCATCTGCATTTTGTAGGTTGTTAATGAGTCTTCCTCCAATACCAAAGCCACATTTTTTCTTCATATAATCCAGCTTCTCAGATTACTTGCTTAACATATAGATTTAACAAGTATAGTGAAAGAATACAACCCTGGTACACACCTTATTCTAATTTTAAACCATTATGTGTTCCTTTGTTATGTTCAAATAACTGCTCTTGGTCTGTGTACAGGTTCCTCATGAGCACAATTAAGTGTTCTGGGATACTCATGCTTCTCAATGTTATCCATAGCTTGTCATAATCCACACAATCTTGTCTCCTGTTACTTGAATTATAGCAAATACTTTTGAGATCTGGTGATCATGTTTACATTAAGGCTGCCCTTTATTTATTTGTTTGCTATTTCTGTTAGTTTAGGACTCCTAGGCTCATCACTCAGGAATCCATTTTTTTAATTGACCCTCCTATATTGCCTGGGAGTCCTGGTGTGGTGCTGTGGGTTAATATGCTGGACTGCAAGGTCAGTTTGAACTGCAATGTTGGTGGTTCAAGTTCACCAGCTGCTCCTTGGAAACCCTATGCAGGCTTGCTATGACGGCACTTAACAATAACAACAATATTGCCTAGCAGCCCTGGTGGCACAGTGATTTAAGTGTTGGGTTGCTAACCATGAAGTTGGTGGTTCAAACCCATCAGGAACTCCTTGGAAGAAACATGAGTCTATCTGCTCCCATAAAGATTAACAATTTCAAGAAACTGTATGGGTATTATTACAACAGAACCAACAGAAATAAAAAGGACAATAACAGAATACTGTGAAGACTTGTACTCCGATAAATTTGAAAATCTGAAAGAAGTGGATACATTTTTAGAAAAACACGA
>NW_006408797.1:1938486-1943389 GCF_000296735.1 Chrysochloris asiatica | reverse complement strand
CCTCAATGGAGATGCAGATGACATCCCTCTTTCAGGTGGGTCTTCGGTGAACCTTCCATCTTCTTTTGATGTGTATGGCATCATTCAGTATTGTGCACAAATAATTCTTCAGCATTTCAAGTTGAGGCTTGGATATTTTCCTTGAGAAATGATGAGCATGTTCTTCCTTTTTTGTTTTCTTACTTCAGATCTTTGCACACACCATTATTTTTTACTTTGTCTTCTCGAGCTGCCCTTTGAAATATTCTGTTCAGCTCTTTTACTTACTCATTTACTTTAGCATCTCTCTGCTGGAATACAAGTTTCAGAGTCTCTTCTAACATTCACTTTGGTCTTTTCTTTCTTTCTTGCCTTCTCAATGACCCTTTTCTTTCTTTCTGAATGATGTTTTTGGTGTCATCCCACAACTCTTCTGGTTTCTGGTCTAAGGCTTCAAATCTATTCTAGAGATGATCTCTACATTTACATGGGACAAGTTCAAGGTCATATTTTGGGTCTTATGGACTTATTTTTATTTTCTGCATCTTCATCCTAAACTTGCATATGTAAAATTGATGATTTTATAGTCAGCCCCTGGCCCTTTTTTGTTTATAGCTTATGTTATGGAACATTTCTACCACCTTCTTCCACAGATGTAGCCAATCTGATTTATGTATGTTCCATCTTGTGATGTGCATGTGTATAATTCTCCATACTCCTATATATTGTTGTTGTTGTTGTTATGTGCCGTGGAGTCGGTTCCGACTCATAGCGACCCTGCACAGGGTTTCTGAGGCTGTTAATCTTTACGGGAGCAGAATGCCTCATCTTTCTCCCGCGGAACCGCTGGTAGTTTCGAACTGCTGACCTTGCGGTTCACAGCCCGATTCGTAACCACTACGCTACCAGAGCTCCTTAAGATTGAATATAGAGTCTATATATTAGTTAATGTTTATTTTGGTTTAATACTATTTTGTATTGTTGCTGTGTTGCTAACTGCTTTCAAGTTGGTTCTGACTTACAGCAACCCTGTATAAAGTTTCTGAAGATCAGTTGGTGGGTTTGAACTACTGACCTTCCAGTTAGCAGTCCAGTTCTTATCCTACATCACTACACCATGTCCACAACACTAGAAATAGCCAAAATTGAAAGGTGATTTAGAGTGTCTTGGTTATTGACATACTATTTCCTATTTCTATTTCCTCACAGGACAGTATTAGGGTTTGGCCTCTTTTGTTTTGGTTGATTTCAATGTTACTTATTTGTCTCATGTCTCACACCTATAGTACATGCCAACTAATCACTTGGGTAATGATTCAACCAGATCAGGTATTCATTCCCTCAGAGAGTAGTGATTGATGTGCCTTTCTTGGGGTTCTTATTTATACTGGTGAGTGGCCTGATGTCATCTGTACTCAACCTGTGACCAATGCCCCCTCACAGGATTATTCAGATGACCAGGCACACTTGTGGCATCTTTGTTTGAACTGTGGCTAGTGGTCCCTCTTAAAGTATTCTTATTTAGACTATTAAGCACCCATGTGTTATCTGTGCTTGACCTGTGATCAGTTTATTTTGTCATGAGAAGATTTGTTTGTAGTGGAAAACACCCTAATGACTTGTTCCCACTTAGATTTAATCTGTAAATATGACAGATAGATAGCTCCTTTCCATACCAAACAGATCCACTGCCATTTAAATAGCAGTTAAGATGTTAAGTCCAGGTGTTAAGATGCAAGCCTGCCTATATTTCATTAATTTAAGTAATAATCAATCAATAATTATCCTGCTGACTATGCCATTTATCCTGAAAGATTTTATCTTAAGAATAAACAAATGCTCAAATTTCTCATGCATGAACTCATTTAGTTCGTTGTCAGGTAGTCATGACAAAGCATATAAGTAAGACCTCAAGACATACATTTGGCATTAGAGAATCAGAACTGACAACTACAAAGTTAGCTTAAATGTTAAGAGTGTAAATCTTTAGACTTCAGTCTTTTACCTTTAGCAAGTGGTCTCAGGAAAGAGACTTGATCACCCCTCAAACTTAGAGAGATCCCTCATAGCTAAGGTCTGAAGTTCATTATACTGAGCAGTATCTCAGCTGGCTTCTTGGTCTTCACACAAAATGCCAATGAGACCTTTTATTTCTAGCTGCTCCAAAAATGATCAGAAGCCCACAGGTTTATACACAATGTGTGTTGTCATGTTTAACTATAATTGGTATGTTTTATTGCCAATTATAAGAATTGTTGTATGACATATTTGTTTTTTGCTAATTTATAGTATATTTTATTGCCAATTAGATAATATTATATGGCATATTTATGTTATTGTGTATTGAATATGCTTTAAGGTCAGGTTGATTCATTTTAATTAATTTTAATATGGGGAATTGTTTAGTGACATATTTATGTTTTGCTTATTTATAGAGATTAATTAATATTACATTAATAAAATATAACATCCCATAATCTAGCATGCTGGTGCAAAACCCAACTTAGAAAAGTTATATATGATCTACATCACATACTTCTATTTTTTTTTAAGGTTAGAAAACTTTTCAGTGGCATATTTATGGTTTCAGGTGATGTACAATTAATGAATAGAGAGCATAATAGAAGGTTACATATTTCTATGCCAAGGTTTACATTGTATGTGACAGATTGAGGTGTCTAGACAGATTACAAAAAGCAACATAACAATGTAAAATCTGTTATAGAGGCATACATAATAGTGATGAGAACAATACAGAAGCATACATAATACCAATGCCAGAGAAAAAATTAAGGAAGTGGTGGTATAGAAAAACTCATAGCCAATAAATAAACATACTAAATATAAATTTAGTTATAAATAACTATGATTTCTAAAACTAAAAGGAATTACCAAAATTAAAAATTGATGGAGAAAATATATTAAAATTGGATACTAACAGTTATAACCTATTTAAATCATACTATAAAAATCTTAAATTGGATGGAAGGTAAAATACATTTGCATTTGATTCAATGTGTAAAGGTAGTCAGATTTAATTCTTAATCTTTATATTAGAAAAGTGGAGTATAAAGAATATATTGAGAAAATATAATATAATCAGCAGGATAATTTATAAAGAATAGGTAAACCTCATAGTTGGATACATTATATTCCAAACAATAACATGTTCTTAATATCTTTCATATTTTCAATTTTGATCTTTTAGAGATGTGTATGAAAAACCAGGGCTTGCTTGAAATAACATGCCCTTCAATGTTCTACTATGAATGTGTGTATGCATGTGTGTTTATGGAAATATGTATATTCAAGTGTAATTATGAAAAAAGGAATTTCATGAAAAAAGTTATGTCTAACATTGTAAAGACTGAGAGTTCCAAAATATTTAATTGTGTTCATGCAGAACATCTACATAGGCCAAGAGGCAATTGTCTGAACATAAATGGGTACAGCATGGTTTAAAGTCAAGAAAGTATGTGTCAGAGTTGTATAGTTTCACTGTACTTATTCTGTATACTGAAAAAACTCTATATACTGATCAAATAACCTGAGTAACTTGACTATTTGAAGAAGAATGCAGCTTTAAGACTGGAGGAAGACTCACTAACAATCTATGATATACAGCTGACATAACCTTGTTTGATGAAAACGAAGACGACTTGAAGCACTTAGTGATCAAGATCAAAGACTGGTCTTTAATATAGATTGCAACTGAACGTAAAGATTACAAAAATCTTCACAATTAGGCCAATAAACAACATCATGATAAATGGAGAAAATATTGAAATTGTCAAGGACTTCATTTTACTTGGATCCACAATCATTGCCCATGGAAGCAGCAGTAAAGAAATCAAATGAAGTACTGCATTAGCAAATATGCTGCAAAAGACCTCTTTAAAGTGTTAAAGAGTCAAGATGTCACTTTGAGTACTATGGTGCCCTTGATCCAAGGCATATCTTTTCAAACACTTCATATGCATGCAAAAACTGGAAAATTAGTAAGGAAGATTGAGGAATAATTGATGCATTTGAATTATATTGTTGATTAAGAATATGGAATATAACATGGACTTCCAGAAGAATGAGTAAATCTGTCTTAGAGAAGTATAACCAGAATGCTCGTTAGAAGAGAGGATGATTTCACCTTTGTACTTTGGACATGTTATTAGAAGGAACCAGTATCTGGAGGAAGACTATCAAGGAGAGTGACTGACATCATGGTTGCAACGATGGCCTGTATCCCAGTGATAATTGTGAGACTGGCACAAGACCAGGCAGTTTTTTGTTCTATTGTACACAGCATCTGTGTGAGTTGGAACTGATTCAATGACACCTAGAAACAATAACAAAATATGCATGTTCATACAATTATGACAAAAAGAAAATTCATCAAAAAGTTAGAAATGCCTATTATGTGTTGTTATTACCCAACAATAATTATGTTTCGTTCTGTGCATAAGGTTGCTATGAATCGGTACCAACTTGATGGCACCTAACAATAACAATATATTTACTAACTTCTGGATTCATCTATTAATTGTAATCAGCCTATTTTATTTTAATTACTGAAGGAAAACCAGTGAAACCTTAAATCAAGATTCAGATGATTTATTCAGCATTAGAAAGACATCCATAGGAAAAGTCACCAGTTTGCATGTTGATTTCAGAGAGTGGAAACTAAGTCAAGACAGATATAGAGGAAGAAACAAAGAAATTACAGTAAAAATCATTGACTGGTTAATTGTTACTGGGGTTACAAAAGCGAAAGTTAAAGAAGTCTGGAAAGGTTTTCAGTGGATACAAATGTTTAAATTGTAGTTGTTGTTAAACTCCATTGAGTAAGGAACAAGTCATAGTGACCTTGTATAGGGTTTCCAAGGAGTGGCTGTTGTTGTTGTTGTTAAGTGCCGTTGAGTCGGTTCCG
>NW_006408797.1:1932902-1937331 GCF_000296735.1 Chrysochloris asiatica | reverse complement strand
GTGGAGTCAGTTCTAACTCATAGAGACCCTGTACAGGGTTTCCGAGGCTGTAAATCTTTACGGGAGCAGAAAGCCTCATCTTTCTCCCACGGAACAGTTGGTAGTTTCGAACTGCTGGCCTTGCAGTTCACAGCCTGATTCATAACCACTATGCTACATACTACAGCCCAAATTGGATCAGTGTTATACTGTGCAATTAGACCATGTATCAGTATTTGTGAATGCTCTCCAGTTTTTTCCGATCTGTAGCCAAGGTTGAACAAAAGACTTCTGTTAACACTTATCTGGACTTGTTTTACTCCTTTAAAACAAACAAACAAAAAACCTTGGAAATGTTTGCATTGGTACAGTGAAACTAAATTTGAGACATTGAATATCATTAGTCTATTTTAAAAGAGAGACATAGAGAGTATTTAACTGATGAAAGATTTCAGAACTTGAGTAGAATGGATAGCTTCACCTGATGCCATTTCAATTGTGATTTCTTTCAATCTACATACTTCCCAAGAATATCACTATCTCTAAATGAGAAATAATCCTTGTAGTCTAAAACTATTTTGGTGCCTCCATATTCTGGGAAAAGAACATTATCACCAACTTTCACTCTAACTGGTTGAATCTCTCCACTCTTTCCTTTGTTGTTAAGTGCTGTTGAGACAGTTTTGACTCATAGCAACCCTGTATAGGGTTTCTGAGGAATGGCTGCTGGGTTTGAACTGCCAACCTTGTTCAGGTTAGCAGTCTGGTGCTCATCCTAGAGTGCCACACCAGGACTACCCCTATCCTTTAGATCTGCATAAAACAGCTACTAATGTTGCTTGCAATACTTTTCCTTGACAGTTTCAGGTCACTCCTTTCCACCAATACTCGGTCAAAAAAGAAGAAACTTTCTCAGTGATTGTCCTGTCATGATCCTTGTGTTGCTGAAACTCACACTCCATGCTCCCGCCCTACACTGCCTCAAGGAGGGACCTGCAATCTGGCCCTCTACACACATGAATGTGGGAAAATGGACCCTTACTCTTTTTTTTTTTTTTTTAACATAATATTTTTTTTTTTTTTTTTAACATAATAGCTCTTACAGACTTTTTTTTTAAAAAAGCCATTAGAAGCGAATTCCCACAAGCTCCCACCATTTCTACCCACCTAATTGTATCTGTGTTCATGACTCAAATGCATATTCTGCTGCTTTGCCTGGACATTTTTTTTGTTTCAATCTGAAACAAATCCTACCACTGTGACCTAAATCTCATCCCCTGTCACCAACTTGAGGGTACTGTTCCAGCAATTCCTTCTACTCTAGACTAATCTCCCCAATTTGTATGTTTTGATACCATACAAAATGTTGTTATTTATTCCATTTTGTTATTGTTGTTGTTAAATACCCTGGAGTTAGTTTCAACTCATAGGATCCTGCAGAGGGTTTCCAAGGAGTGGCTGGTGGAGTTGAACCACCAACCTTGTAGTTAGCACTCCAGTGCTTACTCTACAGCACCACACTAAAGCTCACAAGAACAAACAAATCTTGATCCCACTTATTAAGCAAATCTGCTGGACAAGACCTTTTTAAAGTGTTGAAGAGCAAAGATGTCAGCTTGAGGACTAAGGTGCACCTGACCCAAGCCATGGTATTTTCAATAACCTCATATGCATGTGAAAGCTGGACAGTGAATAAGGAAGATCATAGAAATATTGATACATTTGAGTTATGGTGTTGGCAGAGAATAATGAAAGTGCCATGGGCTGCCAAAAGAACAAACAGATCTGTGCTGGAAGAAGTACAGCCAGAGTGCTCCTTGGAGACTAGGATGGCCAAACTTCATCTCTCATATTTGTCAGGAGGGACCAGTCACTGGAGAAGGATATCATGTTTGGTAAGGTGGAGGGTCAGAGAAAAAGAGGAAGACCCCCATCGAGATGGATTGGCAAAGTGGCAGCATCAATGGGCTCAAGCGTGGCAACAATTGTGAGGTTGGCCCAGGACCAGGCAGTATTTCATTCTGTTGTACATAGGGTTGCTATGAGTTGGTACTGACTCGATGTCACCTAACAACAACAACAACCCCTCCAGTTAAAATCCCATTTCAAGGAGGTTATAATATTTCACTTGAAAAAGTTGTCTTTTCTCACTGCCTCACAATTTTTCTTCTCTAATCCTCTCTTGAACACATTCCAGTCAAGTTTTGCCTTCACCATACCACCAAAATTGTTCTTGTTAAAAACATGAGTAATTTCAACATTGCTAAATCTAATGTGCTGCTGTGGGTTAATGCACTGGACCGCATTGCCAGTTTGAACAAGGTTGAGATGAATAGTTATTTAAAAAGAGAAATATTCCCCCCAGAAGAAAGTCTACAAGATTCAGAGTTTGATGCTGATTTCAAAGTACAAAATGTAATACTAGCAGCTGTATTGCAGAATGCCACAAGTGATGTGAGAACCCATGGTCCAGTTGAGTGTTGTCTTAGCATCAAGAAAGCTATTATCCAGGGATAGAAAGCCACCAACTGATGACCTCAGAAAATATGGGATCTTACCAATTGTAGTCAAATGTCTAGAAAAAGATGATTAATCCTTTATTACAGTTTGAAGCTGCCTGGACACTAACTGCATCAGGAACATTTGCACAGAGCCAAGCTGTTGTTCAGTCTAATGCAGTATCTCTTTTTCTGAGACTTCTTCATTCACCACATCTGAATGTTTGTGAACAAGCAGTATGGGCTTTGGGAAAAATTACAGGTGATGGTCCTTAATGTACAGATTGTCATATCACTGAGAGTTGGCAAACCTTTTCTGTTCTTTACGAATCCCTCCATTCCCATCACCTTCCTTCAGAATGTCACATGGGTCATTGTCAATTCTACAGGAATAAGGATCCTCCACTGCCTATGGAAACAGCTCAGGAGATTTTACCTGCATAATGTATCCCCATATACCACACTGACATAAACATTCTTGTAGATACTGTTTGGGGTTTGTCACACATGAGAGATGGAGGTAATGAGATGATAATTAACTCAGGGAATGTGCCATTTCTTGTTCCCCTTCTGAGCCATCAATAAGTAAAGTTCAAACAGAAGCATTTGGAACAGTGGGCAACATAGTGACCGACACTGATGAGCAGACCCAGATGGTTCTCAACTGTGATGTCCTGTGACCCTTTCCAAATCTCTTATCATACCCAAAAGAGACAATAAATAAGGAAGCAGTTTGGTTCCTTTCCAGCATAACAGCAGGCAACCAGCAATGGGTTCAAGCTTTAACAGATGCCAGATTAATCCCTATGATTATTCATCAGCTTGCTAAGGGGGACTTTGAAACACAAAAATCACTGTAACAATAAGTAGCAGAAAAAGTCTGATTGAGTGTATTGTACAACAGAATGTAATACCACCATTCTGTAATTTACTGTCTGTGAAAGATTCTCAAGTTGTTCAAGTGGTTCCAAATGGTCTGAAAAACATTCTGATAATGGCTGGTGATGAAGCAAGTTCAATAGTTGAAATAATAGAAGAATGCAGACGTTTGGAAAAACATTTCAATTTTGCAGCAACACAAAAATGAAGACATTTATAAATTAGTATTTGAAATCATAGATCTGTATTTCTCTGGTGATGATATCGATGAAAATGGTAGCCTCATTCCTGGAACAGCACAAGGAGGTACTTACAATTTTGGCCCAACAGTTAACTTTCAAACAAAAAAAAAAAATAATTTTTAAGTTCAAATCAGTGCAGCATCTTTCCTGCATTCAGTGTGCAGCACCACCAAATGACTACCAAAGGACAAGAACAACAACAGAGGCTCCAAAACACATGCCTCTTTGTTTTGATGCTTCTAAAGCAAGCCACGTCTCAGTCACTTTGCAGTTGCCAAAAGTCACTCTCACATGCACATGCTTGATTTCCTAAACATTTTCAGAATTCTCCTTAACAATCTCAACTACCCTATTTTCTTCCTGTTCCCTGGTGCCACACATTGCCAACTACAGCCTACAGTTAAGAATATTTCATAGTGGTAGCATGTCAGTTGCAATGGAAAATGGTGTACTATGGATCAAGATACTTTGGTATGACGTTTATATATGCTGGAAAACTTTAAAGAGGTGCAGTGTGATCTAAGCCTCCATCATTGTTCTCCAAAAACATATTTTCATATTCTTATGAGGAAGAATAGATTTTAAAGGACAAGCCAAATTATTTTCTTTCCTGGAACTGACACACAAAAAGAAACTTGGTTATTGATTAAACATATAAATTTACAAAACAAAATTGTACTTCATTTGGGGGAGAAAAAACAAGATAGCAGATTGGATGTTAAGGACATTGAGGAGCTCCATCAGCAACAACACAGAACACCAGACCAAGCAGGCTCAGGGGATGGTGCCAGAACTCAATCACATATAAAGGAATATTTAGAAGGTTAGAAG
>NW_006408797.1:1930784-1931819 GCF_000296735.1 Chrysochloris asiatica | reverse complement strand
ACAAAAAAGGATAAACAATATCTGAAGAAGGCTTAAGATTCATGTTGGACAACATGAAGAGGAATAACTTAAGAATTATCAGCATTCCTGAACAGGAAGACTCATACAAGTTCACAGAAGAGATAGTTAAAGAGCTTCTGGAAGAAAATTTCCCTAACACCCTGAAAAGTGAAAAGATAAGCATTCAAGAAGCTCAACGAACCCTTATGAAGACTAGACCCTAAAAGAAAATCACCAAATCATATAATAATCAAACTCTCCAAAATCAAAGATAAGAACAGAATCCTGAAAGCACCTAGGGAAAAGAGAAGTATAACATACAAAGGCAAGCAAATCACATTAAGCTCGGATCTCTCAACAAAAACCATGCAGGCAAGAAGGCAATGGGGAGACATATATAAAGCCCTGAAAGGAAAAAAAACAACTGCCAACCAAGAATCCTCTACTCAGCAAAGCTGTCAATCAAATATGATGGTATAATCAAAACATTCCAGGATAAACAGAAGCTAATGGATTTTGCCAAAGCCAACTCTGTTATGAAAAAAACATCCTAAAGGAAGTTCTGTGGACTGAGAACCAACAAGAACAGATAACCAGAGAAAGATGTACATGGCAGCATCACCCTGAACTCAATCAACAAATGGAAGAGTCAAGAACAGAATAAAATTATAAGAACAGAGGTTCTGGGCAGTCAGTCTATGATCAAAATAATTACAATGTGAAAGAAGGTAAACACAGAGGAACAGAGATCCAGGTGGTGAGAGGTCAGGTAGATGACAGGATAAAACAGACTGTCTTAAATTAATGGAAGAGTTCATGAAACATAAGGTAAGCACAACAGTGGGGTTGGGTTGGGGGAGTTTAGTTCGGGTGTTGGAGAAGGCAATACAAGAACAGGGAGGAGGTGGAATAACAAGATAGATAGGGGTACACTGAGACAGGTTTGCATGTTCTAAGTGGAACAGAGGTAAATAATGATGCATGCTCAACCTTGGCACAACAGGGCTCTGTGATACAGTGATCTAGGCATAGTTT
>NW_006408797.1:1928329-1929159 GCF_000296735.1 Chrysochloris asiatica | reverse complement strand
TTTAAAAACTGTACTTCATTTACCAATAATTGATGTGTTTATTACCTGCTTCAGAAGCCAGGGTTGAAGAAAGACCTTTAGATATGGATGGTAATGCTTTTACCATTATATTTAATTTTGAGAACAGCACATCCTACTTGATCACTCACTTCAGCCTGTGTGTACCTGCTGTTTTGAAGTAATCAGATGCTGTGCATGATATTTTCTTAAGTTGTAACCTGTTATGGACTTGAACTTAACCTGTTATGGGTTAAGGTGGAAGCAAGAATCCCTAACAGTTAAAAGAGAAAAAGATCTAAAATATCCATTGTTGTTGTTAGGTGTCTTTGAGTCAGTACTGACTCCTAGCAACCTTGTGCTCAACACAATAAAACATTGCCAGTTCTGTGCCAATACAACAATCATTGCTACACTTGAGCCCATTGCTGCTGCCACTGTGCCATCTTGTTGTGGGTATGCCTCTTCTTTGCTGACCTTCTAGGAACTAGTTGTCCTCCAGATAATATGTCTGAAGTATAAGAGATGAATTCTGGCCATCATGATTTCAAAGATGCAGTCTGGTTGTACTTCTTCCAATACAGATTTGTTTGTTCTTCTGACAGCTCATGGCACTTTTAATACGCTCCTCTAACACAATAACTCAAATGCATCAATTATTCTATGGTTTTCTTTATTCATTGTCCAACTTTTACATGAATATGAGGCTACTGAAAATACCATTGTATGGGTCAGGTGCACCTTTGTCCTGAAACTGATATCATTGCTCTTGAACACTCTAAGGTCTTTTGCAGCAGATTTGCTAATGCAGTATGTTGTTTGATTTCTTGACA
>NW_006408797.1:1925453-1927154 GCF_000296735.1 Chrysochloris asiatica | reverse complement strand
TCTTTGCCAATGCCTTTAGTACTTGTTCCTTCAGTAGTATTGGTTCCTGAGCATATGATACCTCCTAAAATGGTTGAACAGCGACCATTTATTTTTAGTACAGTGATTCTGTGTATTCCTTTCATCATCTTCTTTTTTTTCTTTTATCTTCTTTCAATGCTTTCTGCATCATTCAATATTTTGCCCATAGAATCCTTCAGTATTTCAAGTCAAAGCTTGAATTATTTGTTCAGTTCTCTCAGTTTGAGAGATCTGCATTAGGCAAATCTGCTGCACATGACCTTTTTAAAGTGTTGAAGAGCAAAGACGTCAGCTTGAGGACTAAAATGCACCTGACCCAAGCCATGGTATTTTCAATAACCTCATATGCATGCAAAAACTGGACAATGAATAAGGAAGACTGTAGAAGAATTGATGCTTTTGAGTTATGGTGTTGGTGGAAAATATTGAAAGTGTCATGGGTTGCCTAAAGAACCAACAGATCTGTGTTGGAAACAGAGTATCCAGAGTGCTCCTTGGAGGCCAGGATGGCCAAACTTTGTCTCTCATACTTCAGACATATTGTCAGGAAGGGACCAGTCGCTGGAGAAGGATATCATGTTTGGTAAGGTGGAGGGTCAGAGAAAAAAAGGAAGACCCCCAGCGAGATAGATTGGTAAAGTGGCAACATCAGTGGGCTCAAGCGTAGCAACAATTATGAGCTTGGCCCAGGACTGGGCATTGTTTCGTTTTGTTGTACATAAGGTCACTATGAGTTGGTACCGACTCAATGGCACCTAACGACAACAACAACTCAGTTTGAGAGTTGCTGAGTGTGTTCTTCCCTTTTGGTTTTCTAACTCCAGATCTTTCATGTTTCATTATAACATTTGACTTTGTCTTATTGAGCTATCTTGTGAAATTTTCTGTTCAGTTCTCTTACCTCCTTGTTTCTTCCATTTGCTTTAGTATCTCTACACTGGAGAGTCTCTTCTGACATCCATTTTGGTCTTTTTCTTCTTTCTTGGCTTCTCAATGGCCTTTTGCTTACTTCCTTATGATGTTCTTGGTGTCATCCCACAACTAATTTGGTCTTCAATCATTAGTGTCTAATGCATCAAATCTATTCTTGATGTTGTTTTTAAATGCCGTTGAGTCGGTTCAGACCCATAGCTACACTGTAAATCTTTACGGGAGCAGAAAGCCTCATCTTTCTCCCACAGAGTGGCTGGTAGTTTCAAACTGCTGACCTTAAGGTTCACAGCCCGATTCATAACCACTATGCTATCTATTCTTGATATGATCTCTAAATTCACATTAAACATATGTTCAATGTCATATTTTGGCTCTTGTGGACTTGTTTTAGTTTTCTTCAGCTCCACCCTGAATTGCATAGGAGCAATTGATGGTCTATTCTGCAGTCTGCCTCTGGTCTTGTTTGGCTGATAGCATGGAGCTTTTCCACCGTCTTTTCCCACAGATGTAGTAAATTTGATTCCTGTGTATTTCATCTGGTGAAGTCCATATATATAGTAATCTTTTAGGGTGTTTTTTAAAAAAGTATTTACAATACTTTTTTTTGCAATGAAGTCATTGGTTTTGTAAAATTTTATCTTGTGATCTCCAGCATCATTGTTATCACCAAGGCCATATTTTCCAATGACTGATCCTTCCTCTTTGTTTCCAACCTCTGCATTCCAATTGTCAGTATTTATCAATACA
>NW_006408797.1:1923814-1924691 GCF_000296735.1 Chrysochloris asiatica | reverse complement strand
AAAGTCGGCAGTTCAAACTCACCAGCCTCTCCTTGGAAACCCGATAGAGAGGCACTATGAGTCGAAACCAAATCAATGGTATTTAGTGACAACAACAACCTGACACTGTTCCACTACTATTCATAAGGCTTTCAGTGACTAAATATTTGGAACTAATCTGTTTCTCCTTCCTAGTCTGTCTTAATCTGGAAGTTCAGCTGAAATCTGTCCACCATGGGTGACCCTGCTGGTATTTTAAATACCAGTGACATTGGTTCTAGAATCACAGCTACATGTAAGCCACCGCAGTACAACAAACTAACAGATGAGTCATGCAAAAATCCCATTTGCAATGTGTAAGAAAATAAAAATAAAATAAAAATCTTGCATTCAGCTTTTAGGATTTAACATTTTTATTTTAAGTTGATAAAATGGGTGATTTATGTTGGGTTTTAAAATATGGAGGTTTCATGTTTATTCTAATTTAGTATTATTCCAAGTTTTATTTTGTAGCCTGTGTTTTTCATAATGTGGTTGGCAACAAACCAGCAAGAGATGTGAGAAAACTTTTTTGTTTGTTTGTTTTTGAATATTGGAAATGTTCATTCAGATCTTCAGTACTCGATCTTAAGGTCAGCTTGAACCAGAAGGTCACTAGTTCAAATTTACCAGCCACTCCTCAGAAACCCTATACAGGGTCGCTATGAGTCAGACGGATTTGACAGCACTTAACAACAGTCTAAAAAGTGTACTCACATAATAAACATTCTGACAAGGATCTGCATAGAGGAATATTATGTAGCTATTGACTACGCAAAGGCTTTCGATTGTGTGGATCATGACAAGCTATGGACAGCATTGAGAAGTATGAGTATTCCAGAACACTTAATTGTACTTC
>NW_006408797.1:1922173-1922744 GCF_000296735.1 Chrysochloris asiatica | reverse complement strand
GACTCGATGGCACCTGACAACAACAACATTTTAAACATAAACCTGATTTGCAGTGGTCTTTAAGTAATTCTGCAATATCTGGTATTTGTATGTAAAGTCACTGCTTTTGGAAAAAACTGTCTGACCCAATTAACTAATGAAAGAGTATGTATTTGAAATGTTTACAGTGAAATGATTTGTCTTATCACAAAAATGGTTTTGATGCTATTGTTTACTAGGTATAATTTCCTATTGCAATGATGTGAAAGTATGGAAAATATAAACGAATTCAATTATCTGGTGGGTGGTGTATTTGCTGGGATGAAGATGAGACAGATGCCATCAGAGCTTTGTGAACCAGCTGGGGTGTTTTCATTGGTATACAACACATATCAGGTGTGCATTCATTATAACTATAATATCTGCCAAAATGGAGTCACTTTAAAGAGTGAGTTTTGTCTTGTATCTAAATTAGATTCAAGCATATGTCTAATTGCAAGATTTTTACTTGCTAGAGAATCTGTGTTCATATAGTGGTTTGATGTCTGATTATTTATGTTGTTGTTGTTGTTAAGTGCCGTCGAGTCGGTTC
>NW_006408797.1:1917224-1921053 GCF_000296735.1 Chrysochloris asiatica | reverse complement strand
ACGCTACTAGAGCAGCGTTTTTTCAGCCGAACGCGAAAGCTCTTGCGAGCAGACAATGTTCACTTCCCAAGAGTCGTCGCGCAGCAACGCGGCGCCCTGTGGGAAGCGTAGTTGGTGCGGGGTCCGAGGCATGCCGGGAGGCTTAGTCCTATTGGTTTTCGGGGTCTGTGGGGGACCGTTCGCTGCCTTTCTGTGGGCTTGTTGCGTGGTGACCCCTGTTCCATCTGGGCCACCCATCTTGGCCTAGGAAGCTTCTAGTTGCCTTTCCTGAGCCGTGGTCGAGACCTGCGCTTCTCTGAACGTGGAGAATCGCGCGGGCACCGGGGAGACAGCCACCGTCAGCCCATCGTTTGGGAGGCAGGCAGTCGCTTGCGGACCTGGGCCTCTGTGCCCTGTAGAGCCTTGGCGCGATCGCTTCTGCTAGGTGAGCTGAGGATGCGTTTATATAGATACTTAAGTGTGGCTGGGCCTGATGTGGGCGTCTGAGTCCTTCGTAGCTTTTTTTAACTTCTAAGTGAGACAGAAATACTTATAGACACAAAAGACAAAAGACAATAATGTAGATCAGGCATTAAATTAGCATCATAAATGAATTAACTAATTTAATCTTATGCAACAATTGCCTTCATTTTACAAATGATGAAATGGAGGCACAGAGTGGAAAAATTATCTGCCAATTTGGATTTGAATTTAGTCCAAGATTCTTATCTTGCGTCTACAATTTACCAAATTTTGTGACTTTGAGCAATCACCACCAGCTGCCTAGTTCTTTGTCTCTCATGTGTAATCCTTATGAAGTTGGTGTGAAGATTAAAAAAAAAACATAAGTGTTAACGACATTAACACTCAGGATTGATGGTGGAAAAGGTGCGCATCATATAGTGTATGTAGGATAAAACACTGGACCGCAGGTCAGGTTGAACCACAAGGATGGTGTTCAAACTCACCAGCCGCTCCTTGGAAACCCTATACAGGGTTGGTATGTGTGGCGCTGTGGGCTAATGGGCTGGACTGCAAAGTTGTTTTGAACCGTAACATCGGCAGTTCGAGCTCACTGGTCACTCCTCGGAAACCCTGTGCAGGGTCGCTATGGGTCAGAACCAACTCGACAGCATTTAACAACAACATGAGTATGAACCAACTCGATGGCACTTAACAACAACAACAAATTACTTCTACAACAGCTTCCCTCTCACTGGCTGAGAGTGCCCACCTGGGGATTAGGCAGCATAATCATCATGCTGAGTTCTCAGGTAGACTGCTAACTGGCAGTCAAGCCTCTTCCTTGACACTTGTCTGGCCATTTCAGGTGTGGTCATGCTTAGGTCTCTGTAGGGCACGTGGAGTTCCTGCCCCTTTCAGTTGGTGTCTTTGTATGGGAGAGGAGTGGATTAGTTCTAGCTTGGACGGCAAGAGGTGGCAGCTGTGGATTTGTATTTAGGAGCTGTAGCGGAGCAACAATCTGGCCTGTGTATTTGCTTGGGTCAGGGAGAGGATGTCTTAGCTGTATCGGTTTTGGAAGCACTCTTATTTACTGGGACTTTGTTGGGACCAGGTAGACAGGATTACTGAAACTTGTTCTTCCCAAGTCATCATTAAACACCAGATTTCCTCATAATGTCATTTATTTCTCTGCAGATCTTCCTTGGCAGCACTCTGCTCTCTCTTGACAGGAAAAAATAAGAAAGAAGAAATGGCCATGAATTTGCTGCCTGTGCAGATGACGGTAAGTGAATTTTGTCTTTTGCATGGATTGCCTGCTGAGTGGACCTAAGATGGTAGACCTGAGACTCTTTATCCAGGGACTTTTCTATCTGATTTCTCTGTGGAGATTTCAGAACCTCTCAAGTTTTTCCCAGAATCCTGGGATATTGAAGTGTTACTGAGGAGTGTGCTCCTTTTGTTCCCAAGTCACCCTCATTTCACCCCAGACTCAATTCTTGGCCCAAAATTGAATTAGCTGTGAGCATGTGCTTTATCCTACAAAAAGTGCTTATTGACGAATATGAAGCATTAAGCATAGCCTCTGTCTTCACAGAGGTCTGACTTGGAACAGACATAGTAGGGCCAAAGAAGTCTCTCAACAAGCATGTATTGAGCATTTCTATGTACTAGTATAGGAGTCCTGGTGTGGCACTGTGGGTTAGTGCGCCGGACTGCAAAATCGTTTGAACCAAGGTTGGTGGTTCAAGCTCACCAGCTGCTCCTTGGAAACCCTATACAGGGTCGCTATGGGTAAGAATCAACTCAACAGCACTTAACAACAACAACAACAACATGTACTAGTGTGGTGCTGTAGGATAAGCACTGGACTGCTAACTGCAAGGTCAGCAGCTCAAACCCACTAGCCACTCCTCAGAGACCCTATACATGGTCGCTGTGCATGGGAAACAACTCTATGGCACTCAACAACAATATGTACAGGATACTGTATAAGACACTAAGGATACAAAGAGAAAAGATAGTATTTCTGTGTCTGAGGAGCTCTTGGCACTAATCTTAGAAACCATCTTTTTAGATTCAAGGAAAACATTCTAGAAAAGGGCATTTTGATCATCAGGATTGATTAGTGGTTAGAGAAGACTGAAGTCATACCAAAGTAGTCCTTGGCTTGGACTAAGTCTAGCATCAGGGAAGACAGGGCATGGACCTTCCCCAAGGGTTTCAGTCTTTAGGAATTCTTCCTAATGTACTTGTAAGGAATTCTGGTAGCATAGTGGTTATGAGTCGGGCTGATAACCTCAAGATCAGCAGTTCGAAACTACCATCTATTCTATGGGAGAACGATGAGGCTTTTTGCTGCTGTAAAGGTTTACAACCTCAGAAACCCTATACAGGGTCGCTATGAGTTGGAACTGACTCCACAGCATATAACCAACTAACCAGTGAACTTGTGATGCTGTTGCTGGTGGTCGTGATGTGCCATGAAGTCAGTGCCGACGCATAGTGACTCTGCATAGGGTTTCTGAGGCTGTGAATCTTTACAGGAGCAGGAAGCCTCATCTTTATCCCATTGTTAGTTTCAAACTGCTGACCTTGAGATTAGCAGCCCAAGTCATAATCAGGATGCTACCAGAGCCCCTTCAGTTAAACTGTCTTAAATTTCCCTTTTACCTGCCTAAGCAATGCCTCCTTTTCCTTCTCTGATTCTTTTCTCTTCTGCTACTTCAAACTGCCTGGTGGGCCCTTTTTCACCCTTTCTTCTTAGGAGATACATTTTCATTACTTTAACCCCAACCTTTCAGAACTTTTCCCCAATACTCTGTCCTCAAGCATGATCTTTCAACCTAGAATTCCAGTTGATCATTCTCAAACCCTTATTAAACATTCCCATTGTAAGTCCCTTCTTTCTCCCAACATCAGTTGCCTTTCCTGATTGCCTCCCTTTTGTGGATTTTTTTCCTGCCATACCCAAAGCCTCTACAGTACAATTTCACTGTTGTTGTTGGGTGCCATTATGTTAATATTGATTCACAGTGACTCCATGTGACAGAATAGAACAGTCCCATGGGGATTTCTTGGCTGTAATCTTTACAGAAGCAGCTTGCCATTTTTCTCTGTATACCTTATTTCTGTATTTGTAAATGGGGCTAATGATATACCTCGTAGAATTGGTGTGAGTATTAATTAATGTTGTTGTTAGGTGCCGTTGAGTTGGCACTGACTCGTAGCTACCCTATGCACAACAGACCGAAGCACTGCCCAATCCTAGGCCACCTCACAATGTTGCCACACTTGAGCCCATTGATGCTGCCACTTTGCCAATCTATCTCGCTGGGGGTCTTCCTCCTTTTATCTGACCCTGCAACTTACCAAACATGATATCCTT
>NW_006408797.1:1907170-1916674 GCF_000296735.1 Chrysochloris asiatica | reverse complement strand
TAAGGCCTCTTCACTTTCAGCAAGCAAGATTGTATCATCTGCTATCACAGGTTGTTAATTATGAATACATGTAGTACGTGTCAGTTTCTATGAGCCCTATATGCTCGCAGAACTCTCATAAGGTTCTTCGAGCCCTATAAGAGGAGGCAGCTGGGTTAGTGTTTCAATCAGATTGTATATTGCCATTTGTAGTTCAGAGGATCAGTGTAGCTGTAGACATGGCACTGTAGGATAAGCATTGGACTAGTAACTGAGAAGTTGACAGTTCAAACCCACCAGCCACTCTCAGAAACCGTAAACAGAATCTTTATGAGTAGGAACCTACTTGATGGCACACAGCAACAGCAGCTGGTACTATGTATTACTATGTGCAAAATATTTCATATGTTAACTGATTTAATCCTTGTAAGAGTACTTTTAATATCTGCACTTTGCAGATGAGAATACTGAGACCCAGAGAAGCAAGTACCTTGATCAAGGTCACACAAAGACTTTTGAACCCAGACAAAGCAGCTTGTGCTGTTAGCCCTGTGCTTCAAGAAAGTAAACATCAAGTGTTGAAAATAGTTCTTAGTATACAGTGTCAGTAGATGGATTTATTAATATTATCATCATCAGAAGCAGCACTGTTTTAGGACCTTCCAAAATTTGTGATGACTACCAAATCAACGGCACTTAACAACAACAACGAATGGTGTTGGAGAAGAATATGAAAGATACCATGGACTGCCAGAAGAACAAACCAATTTGTGTTGTAAGAAGTACAACCAGAATGCTTCTTCGAAGCCAGGATGGCCAGACTTCATCTCTCATAGTTAGGACATATTATCAGGAGGGACCAGTCCCAGGAGAATAACATCATGCTTGGTAAAGTAGAGGGCTAGCGAAAAAGAACAAGACCACCCCAATGAGATGGGTTGGCATAGTGGCAGCAGCAATGGGCTCAAGTGTAGCAGTAATTGTGAAGATGATGTCGGACTGGGCAGTGCTTTGTTCTGTTGTATATATGGTCGCTGTAGATTGGAACAGACTTGATGACACTAACAACCACTTCTCACTAGGCTAGACTTTATTTTGCTTCTTTAATTACAAGGAGGTGGACATTTCAGAAAACCAAGAGATGAAAAATTGCCAGACTGCAGTGCTAAATAATATAGCTATTGCCTGAGCTGTCCGCTGCTCAAAGGTAGGGCTGTTCATTGTCTGAGCTTTCCAACAATCTAGAGAGACTCACTTTTTTTTAAGTAAGGGCAGATATGGAGGAGTTTGTTTGCAACCCAGAACCAGTTTGTGTGTGTGTGTATACAGTTATTTCAGTATGTAAGGAGCCATGGTAGTGTAGTAGTTAAGTGCTTGGTGGATAGTCAAAAGGTCAATGGTTTGAACCCACCAGCTGCTCCATGAGAGATAAGACCTGGTGATCCGCTTGCATAAAGATTATAGCATGGTAAACCGTTGAGGGCTATTATACTCTGTCACATTGGGTCACTATGAGTCACATTAGATCAACAGCACAAAACAACAGCAGTTCAATATTGTTGTTGTTGTTGTTATGTGCCGTGGAGTCGGTTCTGACTTATAACGACCCTGCACAGGGTTTCCGAGGCTGTAAATCTTTACAGGAGCAGAAAGCCTCATGTTTCTCCCCCAGAACAGCTAGTAGTTTTGAACTGCTGACCGTGAGATTAGCAGCCCAATTCATAATCAAATCTTGGAACCTAAGGTGACTTATTACCCTATCACAAGTCTCAATGGCCTCATTACCCCGTTTTAAGTCCATTCAATGATAGTATCTAATCTCTTTCTTCATTCAGAAACTGGGGGATAAATTTCACGCTGCTCTCTGTTAGAAACATTAAGTAACATATAAGCATCAGTTTTGTGAAATGTAGTATCCTCATAGATTTTAAAATTTTTATTTCCTTATACTATATAATTAAATTTGAGGAAAAGATGCATGGAATTAGGTATTGATTGCTTATAGTTATTTTTTTTCCACAGTCCGTCAGTATGGTTTCTGTATTGTCAATATTTAAAAAAAAATAATCTTAATCATTTAAAATAGTCTTAGATTTAGAGGAAAATTGCAAAGACAATACAGAATTACCACATACCCTGAACCCAGTTTTTCCTGTTGTTGTTAAGTGCTGTCGAGTCGATTCCAACCTATAGTGACCCTATACAGAGTTTCCAAGGAGCAGCTGGTGAGCTTGAAACGCCGACCTTGCAGTTCAAATGGCTTTGCAGTCTGGAGCGTTAACCCACAGCGCCACACCAGGACTCCAGTTTTTCCAATTAGTGACATTATATTACATAATTGTATTATGCATTTGTTATAATTAAATAATGAAACAAACTTGACAGATTATTAACTAAAGCTCATAAAGTTCAGAGTTTTTTTAGTTTTCACCTATTGCTCTTTTTCTGTTCCAAGATCCCATTCTTCTAATTAGGTGCTGACAAGTTGATTCTGACTCCTAGCAACCCATGCACAATAGAACGAAACACTGCCCCGCCTGGCTCAATCCTCATAATTTTTGTTAGGCTTGAGTGCGTTACTACTGCCAGTGCCGATCCATACCATTGTGTGGGGTGGGGTCTTTTTTTCGGTGACCCTCCACTTAACCAAGCATAATGTCCTTTTCCAGGGACTAGTCCCTTTGATAACATATCTGAAGTATGAAAGACGACGTCTCACCGTCTGTGCTTCTAAGGAGTGTTTTGACTGTATTTCTTCCAACACAGATTTGTTTGTTCTTCTGGCAGTCCAGGATCCCACCCTAGGATAACTTACTACATTTAGTTGTCACCTTTCATTGGGCTCCTCTCAGCTCTGACAGTTTCTCAGACTTCTGTTTTTGAAGACCTTGAAAGTTTTGCAGAGCACTGGTCAAATATTTTGTAGAATGCTCCTTTTGGGGTTTTTCCTCTAATAATGTTTTTCATATCATTAGACTGAAGTCATGTTTTTGGGAAGGAAGACCACAGAAGTTAAGTGTCAGTCTCATCGCATCATATCAAGGGTCCATACGCATACTGTAACATAACTTAGCACTGTTAGTATTGCCCTAGATCACTTGGTTTCATGTTTTTCTACTGTACAGTTACTCTTTTTCCCCTATCTTCCCCTACTGTACTCTGTGGAACTAAGTCACTGTATGGATCCCACATTTAAGGAGTGGAAAGATATGCTTCACCATCTTGCTGGTAGAAGACATAAATCTGCATAGAGGATTTGTCTCTCTCCCCCCGCCTCATATTACTTATTTAGTTACTAATTTGTTTGTATTAATATGAACTAATAGATATTTGGAGTCCTGGTGTGGCATTTTAGTATAAGCACTGAACCGCAAGGTCAATTTGACAAAGTCAATGGTTCAAACTCAAAGTTGCTCCTCAGAAACCCTATATAGGGTTGCTATGAGTTGGAACTGAATTAACAGCATTTAACATCACCAGCTGCTCCTCAGAAACCCTATACAGGGTCGCTATGGGTCAGAACCAACTCAACATCACTTAACAACAATAGCAACAGATATGTATTTTTTACTTTGACTTATAATTCAGTACTATATTTTGTTGCTCAGATTGCTCTAGCTTTGGCCACTGGGATCTCTTTCAGTTGGCTACTTTGTCCCTTTGATATATCCCCCCATTTGTGTGTGTATGTGTATATGTGTGTGTGTTAGCACTGCCTTACCTTCTGATTGTAAGATGCTCCAAACTTTTTTTTTAAATTATTACTTGACCCATAAAAGCATACATTTCTTCAGCAAGTCCTGGTTTTGTATAGTGGAGAATGGTATTAGAAAATAAGATCTGGGCCCTAGATTTATTCCTTGCAACTGCATTTTTTTTAGGCTCTCTCAGCTGCGAGAGGAAGGGAAAATATGTATCTACTAACTTGTGTATGTAAATATATCTGTACTTTTTTCTATATGTAGACACATGTAGTTTTTTTAAGCAACATGTGAGTTCATGTGGCTGCCTGTAACTGTATTCCAATATCACAGGGATCATTCAAGGCTCCTTCTCTTAACTGTAGACTCTGATTTCAACAGTGATTAATTTGGTTCCAGCCGTCTGTGGTCCATTTATTTACTTAACTGTTCACTTCCGTTGTTGTTAGGTTCTGGCTGTTGAGTAGGTTCTGACTCGTGACCCTATGTACAGCAGATACGAAACTGCAGAGGTGCCATCTTCACAATTGTTAACATTTGAGACCATTGTTGCTGCCACTGTGTCAGTCAGTCTTCTTGAGGGTCTTTCTCTCCTCCACGGACCCTCCATTTTACCAAGTATGACGCCTTCCTCCAGGGACTGATCCCTCTTGATAGTATGCACAAAGTACAAGAGGCAAAGTCTCACCATCCTCATTTCTAAGACACTTAATGACTTTACTTTTTCAAATGCAGATTTGTTTTTACTTCTGGCAGTTCATGATACTTTAAATATATATTTTTAACATTATAATTCCAAAGCATCAATTCTACTGTAGTCCTCACTCATTTTCCAGCTTTGATATGCATATGAGGCTATTGGAAATAGCATGGCCTGGGTCCCAAACACCTTATCCTCAAAGTGACATCTATGCTCTTTAACATTTTAAAGAGTTTTTTTGTGTTGTTTTTTTCAGCATATTTACATTTGTGACAATCGCAGTTTGAACAGAACTTCCAGTTTCCTGAAATGCTGACAAGTACTGATTCTTTTTTTTTTTTGTAACTCTTTTTATATGTCAATTAAAGGAGCCCTGTTGACATAATGGTTAAGTACTTAGCTGCAAAGCAAAAGGTTGGTGGTTTGAACCTATACCCGTAAGTCTGTAGTGACTTGCTCCCATAAAGATTACAGCCTAGAAACCTCTATGGGGCAGGTCTACACTGTCTTATAGAATTACACAAAATTGACTCATTGGTACTTAATAACAGTATGAATCGTTGTTGTTGTTAGGTGCCATCGAGTTGGCACCGACTCATAGTGACCCTATGCACAGCAGACCAAAACACTGCCTGATCCTGGGTCAACCTCACTACTGTTGCCACACTTGAGTCCATCAATGCCATACTTCTTTTTAATTGTTGTTAGTGGTTGCCTTATAGTCTGCAGTATACATTTATTACTAATCTAAGTCCATCTTCAAATTAAATAGTACCACTTCACAAATGTAGTTCTGGAAGCTTACAACAAAGTGTTCTTGATTCTTCCCAGCTATCCCTTATGACATTGCTTTCATTAATTATGCTCATCATATGCTATGAGAGTGAGTAAAGAATATTACTACAAAATCATAGAAATCTTTATTAAGCAAAAATATCAAAATGTGAAGCTATTGTTTTTCAGCATTTCTTCCATCTAGCGTTGTACATTTCTGAAGGCAGTGTTCCCATCTCTCTAACCCTTTCTCAAATTCTGCGCTGTTCGGTTACACCATGTCAAAATAATAGTTTTGGCATCCTCAAAAGACTCAAATCATGTTCCTTTTTAATGTTCTTTGAATTTTTTGGGAAAAAAAAGAAGTCAGAAGGGGCAAAATCGGAGCCATATGGTCGATTTTATAGCAAACAGTAAGGACTGTCCTACACTTTATAGGACAGCCCTTACTGTTTCAGAGAATGAGCAGTGTGCATTATCATGATGGAGAACAATTCCCTAACACACTTTTCCTAGCCATTTTCTCACTAATGCAGTTTGAAAAATTTTTTAAATTTCTTCATAATAAGCCCTTGTAATCATGTCTTGTGTCCTTTGCAAAAATCTATCAACATTGTCCTCTTGGAATCCTAAAAATAGTCACCATAGCTTTCTGAGCTGAACCCTGCCTTAAATTTAACTGGCTTTCTCAGCCTTAAATTTAACATTTCCTCAAAACTCACCGTTTTAATGGGACTTTTGTTTTGAAGGCACCCTACACAACTAAAACAAGTGTCCTGGGAGAACTTGTCTTCAGCCATCCACTAACTGCAGAGGCTTGTTTAAACTGGTTTTCTTTGGAATAAACCCATGCATGTGTGAACTGGAATTCTAATAGCGGTACTTTTTGATGTACCTGCATGCAATCACTTAACATGTTGTTACTATTATTTAAATAGTATCCATTAAGATCAGTTAATAAGAAAAATAAAATATTTTTATTTTACTTTCATTCATTCCTTCTCCAAGGAGCCTTGTTGGCACAGTGGGTAAACACTTGGCTGCTAACAGAAAGAACAGCAGTTCAAAGGCTCCCCAGAAGAAGAGACCAGATGATCAACTCTTATAGATTGTTGTTGTTAAGTGCCATTGAGTCAGCTCCAACTCATGGTGACCATCAACCTTGTGGTTCAAATTGACCTTGTGGTCCAGTGCTTTTCCTCCAGCTTCACACCACAAATCCTAGGAAATCGTATGAAGCAGTTCCTGTCTTTCACATCGGGTCACTATCAGTTGGAATTGACGTGGCAGCATGTAACAGCATTGTTCCTTCTTCAGTGCTCTTCTTTGTGGATTCAGGTTCATTACCAGTATCATTTTCTTTGCTCCTGAAGAACTTCTTTTAATATATTTTGCAGGGGCAGGTCTGCTGGTGAAGAATTCCATAAGTCTTTAAAGAGAACATATTTATCCTTTGCGAAGGATAATTTCATTGGATATAGAATTCTAAGCTGATGTTTGGGGGTTTTTTGTTCTTTGTTTTATTTATTTATTTTTAGAACTTTAAATAATTCACTCTACTATCTTTTTGCTGTTTTGATTTGTGGTGAGACTATTTGCTATAATTTTTACCCATGTTCCTCTATAGATAAGGTGTATGTTTTGCTTTCTTCTTTCAAGATTTTTGTTGTCGTCTTTGACTTTTGCAGTTTGAATATGACATACCTATATGTAGATTTTTGGTATTTATCCTACTTGCTGTTCACTGAGTTTCCTGGGCCTGTGGTTTGACGTTTGTCAATGATTTCGGAAAATTCTCAGCTGTTACTTCAGGTGTGTCTTCTGCTCTGCTGTATCTTCTTCTGTTACAGCATTTACATTGTAATTTTGAATTATTAAGTAGAATTGTATTTTTACGATGGAGGGACATGCATGCTGTATCAATAAATTAATGCAAGCTATAGAATACAGATATGTACATTTTATTGCACTTTGCTATATGACTTTGCAGATGTTATTTATTTATTTATTTATAACAAATTGAAGGTTTGTGGCAAGCCTCCATTGTCGAGCAAATCTTTCAGCACCATTTTCCCAATAGCATGTGCTCAATTCGTGCTTCTTTGTCACATTTTGGTAATTCTCACAGTATTTCTCACTTTTTCATAATGCTGTTGCCCAACTGGACTACTGGTTGGCTCTGTAGAACCACCACTGGCTGGACTGTGAACCACAAGGTTAGCAGTTCAAGCCCATCAGCTGCTCCTCGGAAACCCTATGCAGGGTTGCTATGAGTCAGAACTGACTCAATGTCACTTAACAACAACATTGTACAATTAATTGATTATAGTATACTATAAATATAACTTTCATATGCACTGGAAAACCAAAAAAATTCATGTGATTCACTCTATATTTGCTTTATTACAGTAGTCTGGAACCAATCCCACACTATCTCTAAGGTATGCCTATGATACATATGGTATGAATCCAATTTTATTTCTTAAAAATATGTATGGAAACAGTTTTTAACAATCATCTTTGAGTTGTTGTTGTTATGTGCTATCTACTTGGTTCCGACTCATAGCGACCCTGTATAGGGTTTCCAAGGAGCAGCTGGTGAGCTTGAACCGCCAGCCTTGCAGTTCAAATGGATTTCCTGTCTGGCGCATTAACCCACAGCAGCACACCAGGACTCCCGTCTTTGAGTGGTGGTGGTGGTTATGTGCCGTGGAGTCGGTTCCAACTTATAGTGACCCTGTACATGGTTTCCGAGGCTGTAAATCTTTACGGGAGCAGAAAGCCTTTCTCCCATGGAACAGCTGGTAGTTTCGAACTGCTGACCTTGTGGTTCGCAGCCCGATTCGTAACCAGTACGCTACCAGAGCACCTTCATCTTTGAGTAGGGAAGGCTATATAGTCAGGATTGTTAGAAGACAAATCATAGCTGCTATTTTAACAAATAGTTTAATATTTAAAAAAAAAAAACGGAAAATGCAAAAATAGAACACTTAACCATCGACATTAGCTACAGCAAGAAGTACCTATTACTCCTAGGGCTGAGAGAACAAAGGAATGAGGTTATAGTTACTGAAACTTAGAAACTTAGATGAGAGGCCTCACAGAGCTGAAACGCAGACCTCTGAATCAAGTGTGTTGCTTGTTAATGTGGGTTTTTCTGGCCTTCGGGAGAGAAGGACTCTGGGATTGGAACACTGACTACTGAGGAGAAGTACCCAGCTGGCTGCATGCTAGTATCTCTGAGCCTGTCCTGTTAATGCTGGAAAAAGTGCAAACTGTATTCCGTTGCTAATACTAGACTGAATTACCACTGCCATATTGAGGAAGTAAGGCTAGGGTGGAGCTTACAAAGACAGAAAAGAAGAGCAAATTCTTTTTGCCTCTTCTAGCCCTGCAAATGTCCTCTAGCTGCCCATATTGGCAAAGGAGCTTGCTGACAAAGCAGAAATGTAGTTGGTGATATTCAGTCCCCAGCTTCATAAAAAAGCTACAGAAATATAGATTTGAAGTTGAGAAACTCACAAGAATATCTCTAATCAAGTACAACATACAAGAACAAGAAAAGGAAAATATTGATAAATTTAACTGCAGCAAAATTAGAAGTTTTGTCCTTTCAAAGACATCAGACAAAATTAAAACATATTTCACAGTCTGGAGTAAAATATTTGTAACAAATACTTGTACAAAGTGTGGGGTCTCAGCAGAAGGACTTGGAGTCAGGGTCTAGAATCATCTAAGTCTTTTTCACATGTCTAGTTGTTGGTGCTAGCTTTTCGCAGAGACCTTATCTAAAAAACAAAACAAAACAAAAAAACTGGTGGATGGAACAGCTGTATATGACATTTCCATGAATAGAAATTGTTGTTGTTCTTGTTAAGTGCCGTCTAGTCAGTTGCGACTTATAACAACCCTGTATAGGGTTTCTGTGGAGTGGCTTGTGAGATTGAACCACTAACCTTGCTGCAGTTCAAACTAACGTTTCAGTCCAGTGCATTAACCCTCAGCGCCACATTTGAAAATGGGTTCCAAAGGTGACCATGGAGAGTAAAAGAGTGGAAATGAGCTAGGAGGAAAGTGTATGGTTTCATAATCTTTCCTCAGAAATCACTCAGCATCAATTTCACTGAATTGCATTGGTTAGGACACTCAGAAGTCCCTGCACAGATTCAAAGGAAAGAAACATAGACCTCACTTCTGGGTGGAGAATTGTTAATGTCACATTAAGCATGTGGCATGGTTTCTGTATTTGTGTGGTCATCTTGGGAAAGTAAAATCTGATACATCTGTCAGAATTTAAAATATACATCCATTTTGCTCTGATAGTTCATTTTCTAGACATGTGTAAATATA
>NW_006408797.1:1904415-1906822 GCF_000296735.1 Chrysochloris asiatica | reverse complement strand
ATTTCAGATTGAAGAAGTTGGTAGAATTCTTCTATTTTGTACTCACTGCCTTTAATGGTTGGTGCATAAATTATTCATGTAGAATTACACGTTCAAATTGATTCACCTTTTATGTATTGATTGATTCTGAATAAAAATGCCCACCAAAAAGAATGTGTCACTTTCTGCTCTCTTCAGCTTTGTTGTACATAACTTTCTACCCATCTACCCAGTCCATGTTCCTCACATCCTTGGATTTTCCTAGGGTTCTCTGAAAGAACTTACTGTACAACAATTCTTTCTTGTACCTATATAGTATAGCAAGGTTTTAGTTTTTTGTTTTGTTTTGTTTTTAATTTTCATGTCTATTGGAAATCTATCTGACGGTGTACCTCAGAAGTCGGTCTACCTGAATTCACATGTTAGCTCCACCACTTTGTATTAGAATTGCCTTCAGAAGTTTAACTCTTGTAAACTTCTTTATTCATCTGCAAATTATTAAAATATTTGATATTATAGGTATTTTTAAGGAGTTTGATAGTAGTATCTTCCTTATGAGATTGTTATGAGACTTAATGAGATAATACTTGCCAAGTTTCTATCATAGTCCCTAATATGTAATTGATTAATAAATATTAAATAGTATTATGTGCTTTATTGTTGTTAATTTCTACTGAGTTGGTTCCAACCTTATAACAACCTTGTTTAGGGTTTCTAAGGAGTGATTAGTGGGTTTGAACCACTGACTTTTTGGTTCAAACTGACCTTGTGACCCAGCGCATTATTCTGCAACACCATACCAGGAATTTATATGCTTTATATCTCAGAAATTAATTTATATTTCTATCAGTTTATGGAATTAAAAAAAATATTCCACCATTTAATTATAGCCCTTTTTTTTTTTTTTGTTCCTTTGATTTGGATTTTTTTTTTTTTTTTAAATTTTTTTTTGTGAGGTTTACATGGAAGAACATTAGTTTTACACTCATCCTATCGTATTTCATTTCATTGCAATGACTACAGTCCCCTCCATACATTATCATATAATCCCAAAGGGTACATCACACAGGCTCATTCCCCCCCAACCAGCCGCCAGGGTATAGCCCTTCTCCCACTCTGAGTCCAGTGTCCCCAGCCACTCCATCTGTCCACATCATCTTCTCTGTCTCCATCCCTGGTGTCACTGATTCTCTGGGTATTAGTTTTACACTCATCCTATCATATTTCATTTCATTGCAATGACTACAGTCCCCTCCATACATCATCATATAATCCCAAAGGGTACATCACACAGGCTCGTCCCCCCACCACCAGCCGCCAGCATACAGCCCTTCTCCCACTCTGAGTCCAGTGTCCCCAGCCACTCCATCTGTCCACATTATCTTCTCTGTCTCCATCCCTGGTGTCACTGATTCTCTGGGTAGGGTCCCACTCTCCATTCTTTTCACTTGATGGTCACAGGGACCTCTACTCCTGGGCTGTAAAATCAATCACTCTCCTCCTTTTGTCAAAAAACATCTACCTCTATATTTCCTAGCCTCACAGTCAGACCTGAGGGCAATTATTCATTATTGTACCACAGGAGTCTTATGCCCATTTCCTTTCTCTAGCCTGGTCCCAACGGATTGGAAATCATTCAGTGGTGATTCTACCTTCCCCCACCCCATCTGGAACTAGGCTCCCTCTTGAAAGCTTGTAACCCAGTCACTTCTTGCCTTTATAGGCCCCCCATTTTAGGTAGCCAATGTCTATGTTGCCCATCCTCGTCAGCCCTGTGTACTGAGGGGGTGGGAGTGATTCTCACTGTAAAGATTTGTTCCCATTTGTTCCTATACTTATGTACTGTGTCCATAAGTCTAGGTAAAGTTCATCAAGCAGGTTACTCTTTTTTTTTCTTTTTTTTTTTACTCCCCTCTTCTTTCTTCTTCTAGTCGAGTTCTGACCATCGAAGCCAGGTCAAGTGGGTACTATCTGCTAGTATGGGTGTTCTTGTGCCTCTCCCCTCACTTCATATCACCTGGACGCTTCACCCTCCACTCTAGTCCTCTATGGCCATGTCACTGCCTCTGGGCCGAGGAGTCCCCAGGTCTTACTCTCTGCTGGCCATCCAAGTCTCTACCTGGGTTTACAGGGGGCTATTGAATGTGTTCGTGCTTAATTTGCAACTTCATTGCTATTTTTTCCCCATTTCCCATATCAGTGACCGATGTGGTCACCATCCAGACCACATGCCTGCTCATGTATTCCCTTTGAGTTTCAGTCTTAGAAGGGGGTTTGCTCTGAGGGGTCCCAACTACTTGCCTTGATAGCTCTCAGGCAAACAGCTTACTTGTTCTTATAGTAATCAATCAGATTGCCATTATTGTTTTGCATTTTTCCTGCCGGTATTTCTTTCATGAAGTACCATCTGTTCTTCTAGCCACTCCAG
>NW_006408797.1:1901466-1902570 GCF_000296735.1 Chrysochloris asiatica | reverse complement strand
GTCCCTATTTTTTCATTGATGCTTTCATAATTTTGGGATTTACATTTAGGTCTTTAATCCATGCTGACTCTGTTTTTGTATAGGGCATAAGGTAAAGGTCTTGTTTCAGTCTTTTGCATATCGCTTTCCAGTTCTGCTAGCACCGTCTGTTAAAGAGACTATCGCCTCCGCATGCATTATACCTAGGCACTTTGTTGGCTATATGTGGATGGGTTAATTTCTGGATTCTAAATTCTGTACCATAGATCAATGTATCTTTCATTGTACCAGTACCAGGCTGGTAAACTCAAATTTAAAATTGCATTGTGAGAGGCTTCCAACTTTGTTCTTCTTCTTAAGCAGTGCATCTTGGGTCTTCTTCCTTTCCATATATAGTTTGTAATTGTCTTTTCCATCTCTTTGAAGAATGTTGTTGGAATCTGGATTGGGATTGCATTGTATGCTTTGGACGGTATTGACATTTTCACGATGTTGGGTCTTCCTGTCCAGGAACATGCTATGTTCTTCTAGTTCTGTAAGTTTCTTTTGATTTCTTGTAGTAGTGTTTTGTAATTTTCTTTATATAAGTCCTTTGTTTCTCTGGTTACATTTATTCCTAAATATGTCATCCTTTGGGAGGCTATTGTAAATGATATTTCTTTCCTAATGTGTTTTTCAGTGCTGTCATTGTTGCTATAGCAGAATCCAACTGATTTTTGTATGTTGATCTTATACCCTGCCACTTTGCTGAATCTTCCAATGAGGTCTAGTAGCTTTTTTTCTGAGTCTTTGAGATTTTCTATGTATAGCATCATATCCTCTGCAAATAAACTTTTTATTTCCTCTTTGCCATCTTGGATATCTTTAATTTCCCTATCTTGCCGTATAGCTCTGGCTGATACTTCCAAAACAATATTGAAAAGGAGTGGTGACAAAGGGCATCCTTGTCTGGTTCCCATTCGCAGAGGGAAGGCTTTCAGTTTCTCTCCTTTGAGAGTTATGTAGGCTGTTGGTTTTGTATAAATGCTCTTGATTATGTTGAGGAATTTCCCTTCAATTCCTACTTTGTTGAGTGTTTTTATCAGGAATGGATGTTGGATTTTGTCAAATGCCTTTTCTGCATCA
>NW_006408797.1:1899035-1900166 GCF_000296735.1 Chrysochloris asiatica | reverse complement strand
TCTTTTCCTTTTTCTTATTTATGTGGTGGATTACATTGATTGTTTTTCTAATGTTGAACCATCCTTGCATCCCTTTTATGAAACCCACTTGGTCCTGATGTATTATTTTTTTGATGTGCTACTGGAATCTGTTGATAATTTTTCTGTCTATGTTCATGAGGGATATTGGTCTGTAGTTTTCTTTCTTAGTTATGTCCTTCCCTGGTTTGGGATGAGGGTTATGCTTGCTTCCATAAAAAGTAGTAGGAACTTTTCCATCCTCTTCTGTATTCTGAAATAATTTGAATAGAATTGGTGACAGCTCTTCCCTGAATGTTTGGCAGAACTCACCAGTGAAGCCGTATGGGCCTGGACTTCTTTTAGTTGTGAGTTTTTTGATGACCTGATCAATTTCTTCTTTTGTTATGCATCTGTTCAAGTTTTCTACTTCACTCTGTGTAAGTTTTGTTAGGTCATGTTTTTCAAAAAATGTATCCGTCTCTTCTAAGTTTTCGAATTTGTTGGAGTACAACTCCTCATGTTATTCTGTTATTTCCTTTTGATTTCATTTGGTTTCATTGTGACATCGCCCATGTGGTTTCTAATGTGAGTTATTTGTGTCTTCTCCCTCTTTTCTTTGGTAAGTTTGCCAACGGTTTGTCAATTTTATTAATCCTTTCAAATAACCATCTTCTTGTTCTGTTGATTCTTTCTATAGTTTTTCTGTTTTCCATCTCATTTATTTCTGCTCTAATCTTTATTATTTCTTTTCTTTTGGTGACTGTAGATTCCTTCTGTTGGTCAGTTTCTAATTGTTGGAGATGCTGTGTTAATGTGTTAATTTTGGTTCTGCCTTTTTGGATGTGCGCATTTATTGCAACAAATTGTCCTCTCAGCACTGCTCTCGCTGTATCCCAAAGATTTTGGTATGTTGTGTTTTCATTCTCATTTGTTTCTAGGACCTTTATGAATTCATGTTTAATTTCTTCTTTTACCCAGTTGCTTTTCAGCAGGGTGTTGGTCAGTTTCCATGTAGTCGACTTTATTTCTCTAGTTTTATAGCATTGTGGTCTGAAAAGATGCTCGTAGTAATTTGATGTTTGAAAATTTATGGAGGCTTGCTTTGTGACCTAACACATGGACAATTCTGGA
>NW_006408797.1:1890265-1898810 GCF_000296735.1 Chrysochloris asiatica | reverse complement strand
TCATATATCTTGGTGCTTTTTCATTGGGAGTGTAGATATTTATTATATATAGTTATGTCGTCTTGCTCAATTGATCCTTTGATCATGAGATAGTGTCCTTCTTTATCTCTTATGCTGGTTTTTATCTTAAAGTTTACTTTATCAGAGACTAGAATTGCCACTCCTCCTTGTTTATTGTTACAGTTAGCTTGGTATATTTTTTTCCATCCTTTAATTTTTAGTCTGTTTTTATCTTTGCATGTAAGGTATATCACTTGCAGGCAGCATATTGAAAGGTCTTGTTTTCTTATCCAATCTGCCACTCTCTGTCTGTTCACTGATGCATTCAGTCATTGACATTCAATGTAACTATTGATAGGTATGAATTAATTGGTGCCATTATATTAATTTTTTGGTAGTGCTGTTCATTGCTTTGTTCTGTATGCCTTCTTGTGCTGAGTTTGTTTTTTTGTGTGTGTGCTATTTTTTGTCTGTTTCTTCTTGGTTTTCATGTTTGCTGTTCTGTTTCGAAGTTCATTTTCATGGTAAGTTGTGAAGCGTTAACTTTCTTTGGGGTTACCTTATAGTCTATTAACTTTTCTCTCCATTTAAAATAATCTGTTGTATCCTGTAATCTACCTGACATCCACACCACCTAGATCTCTGTTCCTACATTTATCCCTTCTTTGACACTGATATTATTTTGATCTTTAGTTGACTTCCCAGCTCCTTTGAATTTGTTGTTGTAGGTGTGTTCTGTTCTGGACTCTGCTATCTATTGACTGAGTACTAGGTGGTGTTGCCACACTTGTCAATCTCTGGTTGTTGTCTGTTCTTGTTGGTCGCCAGTCCAAAGAACTCCCTTTAGGATGTTTTGAAGTGCTGGATTGGTTTGGATAAAACCTCTTAGATTCTGTTTATCCTGGAATGTTTTGATTGTACCATCATATTTGATTGATAGTTTTGCTGGATAAACGATTCTTGCTTGGCAGTTTTTTTTCTTGTAGGGTTTTATATATGTCTCCCCATTGCCTTTTTGCCTGCATGTTTGTGCTGAATAGTCAGAGCTTAATCTGATTTGCTTGTCTTTGTAAGTGACACGTCTCTTTTCCCTGGCTTCTTTTAGAATTCTCTCCTTGTCTTTGATTTTGGAGAGCTTGATTATTATATGTCTTGGTGACTTTCTTTTGAGGCCTATCCTTCCTGGGGTATGTTCAGCTTCTTGAATGTTTATCTTCTCTGACTCTTCCTGTTCTGAAATGCCAATAATTCTTAAGTTGTTCCTCTTCATGTTATCCAGCATGAATCTTAGAGTCTCTTCAGATTTGTTTTTAATCCTTTTTTTCAGCTTGCTCTTCTATCTTAGCAGTATTGGGAGATTTGTCTTCCAGATTGCTAGTTCTGGCTTCCATCTCTTCTATTCTGCTCATTTCCCCTTTCAGTGTATTGTCCATTGCTGATATTTTATTATTAATCATCTGGACCTCTTTTTGCAGGTTTTGAACTGTTTCCATTGTTGTATCAATCTTGTTTGATTCCTCTTGTAGTACTTTGCTGACTTCTTCCTTGTTTTTGCCGCTCCTTTTTGGAGCATTTGAATTTGTTTCCATATCATTCTTCTGAATTTTTTCACAGGCAAATCCAAAACCTGCTCTTCCTCTTATGGGGAGCCTTTGTCTATCTCCAGCGCATTTGTGTCAGGTACTCTTTTCTGTTTTTGGACATGTTTTGAGATCGTTTGTTGTGTTTGAGATCTTTTGTTTCTCATTTCCAGTAGTTATGTGTGTGTTTTTTTATCCTTCATTGGATGTTTTTTGTTGTTTTATTAAGCTTACTGGGTGTCTCCTGGTGGATATGATCAGGAGATAGGCTTCCCTTTTCCCTTAGCAGCAGTTATTGGCTTTTGTCTCAATGGTGGAATATTATGGGGTATTCTTGTAGCTTAGCTACATGGCCATAATTGTTGTCTCTTGTCGGGTAACATAGGGAGAAAAAGCTCACCCCTCCAGGAAAGATGTGTGATCAAAAGGACCAATAGCAGAAGCAATATAAAAGCAGAGACAAAACCCACCACTTTGAAGCAAAAATAAAACTGTGGCCAAATGTCCACAGGCAGTGTGTGTGCATGGTAGAAGCCTCCAGCAGTGGGTGGGGGTGTCTGCCCTCTCAGGCCCCACTTCTAGTCACCACTGTAGAGGTGCGCAGATAGATATTGAGAAGTTAATGGGAGAAAGATTATCCACTATTTTTGTCTCTGAAGGTAGCTTAGATATCTGCATGTGCACAGCATAATTCTTGAGGTAGTTGCATCCTTTTATGTTGGGGTTTTAAAGAATGTTCTGTGGTTTGTCTTTCAGGCCTGATGTGCTTGCTTTTCTCTTGCTATATAGGCCTGGGTAAGGGTCCTGCACAAGGATCTCCAGTAGTGCAGTGGTCACGAATCAGTCTGTAAACCACAAGGTCAGTAGCTCAAAACCACCAGCTGTTCTGCAGGAGAATGACAAGGCGCTTTGCTCCCACAAAGACCCACAGTCTCAGAAACCCCGCACAGGGTCACCATGAGCTGGAACCGACTTCATGGCACACAGCCACCAAGGATCCCGCACACGTCAACTTTAGGGCTGCGACCCCAACGCTGATGTCATAACTAGCCACCAAGCTCCTTCTCTCTGTACTGTGGGAAAACTGTGGGGTCAGCGCTGGACTTATTTTTTGGGGGGTGGGGGGTGCGCACCCACTCGCCTGAAGGCATCTGGGCTGGGCAAAGAAGGTGCGACAGGGAAGAGGAGGAGAAAATGTGTAGAATCTCCCACACCACTTTTTGCAAATGTCTCTGCACCGCTTTTAGCACAGGTTCCCTGTGCCGTGTGGCTGTAGCCCTGCCCTCTGAACTCTGCCCACGCGGGGTGGCTGCAGAGGGCGTCCTGTGTCCAGAGATTCTTAACTCGAAATATTTTCCTCTATATCATGAATTTTTCACTTGTGAGTGCGGGAAACTGACGTCCTGGACCTTATGGTAGATCCAGAGATCTGGTGTTGTTCTGTGAGCATAGCTTCTATGAGTTTTCAATCCCTCCCCCATGGAGCCTTTCCTACCTGGCTGTCTCTGCTGCCCGCCAAAACCGGAAACCGTGATTTGGGTTTTGAGTGGAAGAGTTGAGGCAAATATATATACTCAGTCACTTGAAAAATCCCAGGTTAGAACTTAAATTCCTTGTTGGCAGGGACTATACCATTTTTTTCTGCCCCCACAGCACCAGGCATATGTCTGTGCTTCCAAGGGTGCTCAATAAATATTTGATGGGTGTTCTTTAAAATAAAACCCACAATTTTTTATTTTAATACTTACATCCTGAGAAATTTTCAGATTTGTTTGCTGCACATCCTGATATCACCTTTCTGTGACATTTGAAGAAGAAGATAGTCATTGATAAACAAAATTGGGTTTTGTGTTGCAGGTTGTTATTGGGTGGAATCGAGTCAGTACTGACTCACAGTGACCCTATGCACAACAGAACAAAACACTGCCTAGTACTGTGTCAACCTCATAATCTTTGTTACATTTGAGGCCATTGCTGCTGCCATTGTGCTACTCCATCTCGTTGGGGTCTTCCTCTTTTTCTCCGACCCTCCTCTTTACCAAATGTGATATCTTTCTCCAGAGACTGATCCCCTCATGATAATGTGTCCAAAGTATGAGAGATGAAGTTGGGCCATCCTGGTTTCCATGGAACATTATGATTGTACTTCTTCCAAAACAGATTTGTTTGTTTTTTGGCAGTCCATGGTACTTTTAATGTCCTCCTCTAACACCACAATTCAAACGCATCAATTCTTTTACAGTCTTCCTTATTCACTGTCCAACTTTCACATATATATGAGGTTATTGAAAATACCATGGCTTGGGGCAGATGCACCTTAGTCCTCAAACTGACATCTTTGCTCTTGAATACTTTAAAGAAGTCTTGTGAAGCAGTTTTGCTATTTGTTACAGGAGTCAGTGACATTTAGGGATGTAGCTGTGCTCTTCAGCCAGGAGGAGTGGTTGTACCTGGACCTTGCTCAGAGGACCCTTTACCGGAATGTGATGCTGGAGAACTACAGAAACCTGGTCTCACTGGGTAAGAAGCCTTCCTCTGATGCACAGTCTGCCGTGGGGACATCCTATTTCCTCTCAAGGAGGAAGGGCTTTGCCAGTTTAGCCTTTAGGTGGGCTCACAGAATGGTGGTTGCTATTCCCCTTGTGCTGAGCTAGGTTTCAGCCTGGTAGACTTGATGATGGGCATCTTTACTGCACTTTTCCTTTCTCCTGCTTCCTTGGCTCTATCCCTTGCATCTTTCAGGGAGCTCTAGCTTACAGGCATGTATAGCCAGAGCCCTAACTTTCTTTTCAAGACCACCTCCTACTATCCTCTTTGTGACAGATTTCCATCCCTTCATTGAGCATACGTCTCTTCCTCCATTGACTATTCTCTGTCCATTGACTATTCTCTGCACTAGAGACTCTGGGGCTGGATCTGAGGGTAGCATGACAACTCATGTCTGCAGCCTGTGTAGTTTCTTTTTCTTGTTCATAAACAGGGATTCCATTTTCAAAACCAAAAGTCATCTCCCAGTTACAGCAAGGGGAAGACCCCTGGATGATGGAAAAAGGAACTCCTCCAGGCACCTGTCAAGGTGAGTGACAGAACAGTGTGAAATAGGCATCGTGCATTCTGATGGTCTGGGTGCTGGTCAGTGAAGAGACTACACTCAGGAGACACTGGCAGGGGCCTCCTTGATGTGCCGGCCAGGTGGAAAACGCTGGGGAGGGGCATGCCCTCTTTATCTGTTTCATTCCTTGGTCTATCACATTAGGAGTTGATTTCTCCTAATACAGGTACACTTTAGTCACATTTCCTTTATAATCTCTATGCAGAATGTAATATATAATGAATAAAAGTTTGTGGTTCTTTTGTCTTCTACTTCATGGTCTCTTTGGGTAAGGGGGTTTGTCTGTAATGAAGAATCTGCCATAGGTATACTTTAACTCCCTCTTTGAGGTTTAGATTGTGGTGATCTCTATTCTACCATGTCCCTTTAGTAGTTGAAACTAGGGTTGAAAGTGTACATTTCAATTTGACCTTAACATCTGACATTTTTCTGTATCCTTATAGCATCATTTCAACCTGTTCTATGTCTAACTTTTCTTCGTTTCATTTTTATTGTTGATTTGTCCAGTGAGTTCGCCTACATCATTCACTTAGCCTATTTACTTCTACTTCCATTATTCCATCCTGTTTTGCTCCAGATTCAAGTCCATTTTTTGAAATCAGGTTTTATCAAACTTCTTTTGTGATTCCAAATTTATTGTCCCTCTAATACATCATTTTGACTCTTTCACAAGAGTAGGCATTAATTCTTCTGATTCATTCCAGGTGTCAAGATGGAGCCTCAAATAGAAGTACTGCCTTCTAGCCAAGACATTTTTACAGAAGAAACATCTCAGGAAATAGTAATGAAAAAAGCCATTAAATATGGTCATTGGAACACCACGTTTAGTGAAACTTTGAATTTTGATAGAAGGCTAGAACAGGAACAACAAAAGAAACATCTCAGGCAAATGGTAGCCTCCTACAAGAAAACCTTCAGTGGGTATGGAAAACATAAAAATCTTGAACTGAGAAAAGACTTGTTTATAAATACAATTCTTGTTAGACAACAATGTGTTCCTATAGAAAGGATACCCAGTCCATATTATACTTTTGGGAAATATTTTAAACAAGATTTTGATCTAATGAAATGCTTCCAAATTTATCCAGGAGTAAAACCTCATATTTTTAGTGAATATGGCAGGAGTTTCAACTATAGTCAACACTATCTTGAACACCAGAGAATTCATGCTGGTGAGAAACCCTACAGATGTAACGAGTGTGAGAAATCCTTCAGCCATAGGTCATCTCTTCTTGCCCATCAGAGAATTCATACTGGAGAGAAACCTTACAAATGTAACGAATGTGAGAAATCATTTAGTAGCAGTTCAACCCTTATCAAACATCTGAGAGTACATACTGGAGAGAAACCCTATCAATGTAGCGAATGTGGTAAATCCTTTAGCCAGTGTTCAACCCTCACTGTACATCAAAGAATTCATACTGGAGAGAAACTCTATAAATGTGGTGAATGTGATAAGGCTTTTAATTGCAGAGCAAAACTTCATAGGCACCAAAGAATCCATACAGGTGAGAAACCTTATAAATGTAGTGAATGTGGAAAAGGTTACAGCCAGTTTACATCCCTTGCTGAACATCAGAGACTCCATACTGGAGAACAACTATGTAACTGCATGGAATGTGGGAGAACCTTCACACGCATATCAACTCTTATTGAACATCAGCGAATTCATACTGGACAGAAGCCTTATCAGTGTAATGACTGTGGCAAAACCTTCAATCAATATTCATCCTTCAATGAACATCGGAAAATTCACACTGGGGAAAAACTTTATAAATGTGAGGAATGTGGGAAAGCTTTTCGTTGCAAATCCAACCTTTATAGGCATCAGAGAACCCATACTGGAGAGAAACCTTATCAGTGTAATCAGTGTGGAAAAGCTTTTAGCCAGTATTCATTCCTAACCGAACATGAAAGAATCCATACTGGAGAGAAACTCTATAAATGTATGGAATGTGGAAAGGCCTACAGTTACAGATCCAACCTTTGTAGACACAAAAAAGTTCATAATAAAGAAAAATTCTATAAATAAAAGAATATGAAAACCTTTTATCTATAGCTCCTTGCTTACTTACTTATCATAATTTTCTTAGAGGAGATAAGCTCAGTGAGATTGAATTTATCTCATAAATGATCCAAGACCTCTCTGGTAAATAATGAGGGGGATAATATAAAGGAGTTTTTAAAAGTTCACTTTAAAAACTTTTTTTTTTCCATTAAAAGATAATGGAAACTATCCATTATCTTTTAATTCCACTTTTTACAAACTTTTGAAGCCCCCTAGTAACTAAGGCACAAACTTCTCATAGATTATTTTTTACCTCTACAAGAAATATGCATATTGTTCTTAGGTTCATCAAGTTGGTTGCAACTCATACAGACAGATGAACGACTGGCCAGTCCTTTACCATCCTCACAGTTACTGCTGTGTTTTTTAGCCCATTGTTGCAGCCACTGTGTCAGTCCATCTCATTGAAAGTCTTCCATCATTTTATCTGACTCAACAAGGATAATGTCCTTCTCTAGGGACTTGTACTTCCTGATAACATGGCCAAAGTACTTGAGACAAAGTGTGCTAGAAAATATGCTAATTCGCACCAAGTAATGGTAGAATTGATCCATGAAAACACAAAAAGTGTGAATTTGAAATTCTATAAGAACCATTAAAATCCAAGATTTCTAAAAATCTAAAAACAAATTTTTAAAAATTTGTAGTCAGGAAAATACATAAAAGGTCTAACTTTTTAGCATGAAAACAAATTGTATATAGAGTTTGTTTCTCTCATTAGATTGCATTCCATTTCTGAGTAAGGTTCTATATTTTCTATTTTTTTTAAGTTACTGTAAATAATTATGAGGCCTTATTTTCTAAAATGGCTAACAGACATAGGAAACACTTTTTTCAATAGAAAGGAATTCTTTAAATATAACTTTTTTTCATGTAAAAATAATTAAGCTCACTTCTTATGAGCTGCCCCTATTAGCAAATATGTTGTTAAGTACTATGGAATCAGTTCTGACTCAGTGACCCTGTATAGGATTTCTGAGGAGCAGCTGGTGTGTTTAAACCACCAACCTTGCAGTTAGTAGTCCAGTACTTACTCTACAGTGCCACACCAGGACTCCTACAACATACATATATATACACACATATGCACATTATATATATATACACACACACATAGTGTTAGAATATTTGAGTCCTGTATTTTTGCACATGTCCTTGATAATAAAATGTGTTTCATTAAGATATGCTTACCTTAGAAAATTAAAATTTTCCCAAATGGAGATACTGTTCCTTTTCTATTCCTGTATTATTTATTCATTTGATTGGATTCTGTGTGACTAAGTAGTGTCTTCTAAGAAACTAAAGCAATTGGAAAAACTCATGCAAATATTTTGCTGTCTGTTGCAGAAAATATACATTTGACAGAATCTCACACTACACCTGATAATTATTTATTAGAGCCAAGAGAGATTTTACTTAAATCATGGTCTTTCATTTTACTAATGAAAAAATGAATGGGAGTCAGTACTAATAGGTATTCAGCCTTGGTGTTCTAATTAAAGATTAGTTTTCAACCACAAGTCACAAGAATGCGGTATGTTTTATAAATTGCTTAGACAAATTTGCATTAATGTAATTAGTTATATTTTTATCTTTGAGTGTTTTTCCACATATTTTAATCTTAACTGACTTACAGTAAAGGTTTTCCTTTATATTGTGTGTCTCTAATTATACTTGGTTTTTAAGTTAATTGTACTTAAATCCTCAAACTCAGCTGAGCTCTATATGCTGTTATTGCTTTTAGGGGTTTTCATACAAAGTTGTTTCTATTGCGTGGTGTTGGTG
>NW_006408797.1:1879230-1888680 GCF_000296735.1 Chrysochloris asiatica | reverse complement strand
AGTTTGAACTGCAAGGTCAGTGCTTCAAACTCACCAGCCACTCCTTGAAAATCCTATACAGGGTCGCTATGAGTCAGAACCGACTCAATGGCACTTAACAAAAAAACATGACTGATTTATGACATTTAAACATTTAAAAAAATGTTTAAAATCTAAGTCTCATCTAGACTTTCTAAGAACTACAAAGAATAGAGAAATCAGGAATTACATAATGAGGAAATTAACTAGACAAATCAATAATATGGGACATTCTCCAAGACCACTAATGTGGACTCTTCAAAAAAAACCACTATAATAAAAAAGTGGAGTTTTTTGGAACAAGACATTTAAGACAACCAAGTGCAAGGTACGCTCCTTAATTGACTTAAGGAAAAAAAAAAAAAGTGGTGGTGGACTATGAAGATGAAATGAATACCGTGATGAAATGTTTAATTTACTAGAAGTGATAGTGATTGAGGTTATGTAGGAGAAAGTCTTTATTGTGTGATGCATGCAGTTTTTAAGTTTGTAAACTCATGATGTCTGCAACATTTTCAAATAAATATGTAAAAGATTATTGCATTGTTGAATCTTTGTGGATAATGTAGAGATGCTCTTTGGTCATTGTTAAACTTTTCTGTATGTTTAAAAGTTTTAATAAAATTTGAGGCAAAAACTTATTAAATGTACACCAGCATTCATTGCATTATTCACAATAGCTAAAAGTATCCACCAACAAATGAATGGATAATAAGATGTGGTACATATATACAGTGGAATATTATTTCACCATAAAGAAAAATGAAGTTGTGATATATGCTACATGGGTAAGGCCTTGAAAACATTATGCTGAGTGAAATAAGTCAGACACAAAAATAAAAATATTGTATGACCCCACTTTTATTAAATATTTAGACTAGGCAGTAGCATAGAGACAAATATTTAGTGGAGGTTGGATGGAAGGGAGGAATGGAGAATTATTGCTTATGTTACTGAGTCTCTGGGATGATGAAAAACTTTTGTAAATAGTGGTATGGTTGCATTCACATGATGAATGCAATATCACTAAATTGTACTTTAAAATAAAGTGGCAAATTTTTGTTGTATTTTTTACATTTTTCTTTCCAGAAAAGTAATACGAAGCTTCCAGTCAGAAGTCTCCTTTTAAACTCTCAAAAATTCCTATTTGAGAGTTCATCCTCAAGGGATAGAATCATTGGAAATAATAGTAATTTTGTTTTGGTCCAGATCCTACTTAACATGGAATAATAAGCACAGTATACTTTATCTCTCCCACCAAATATGACTAAAAACCCTGGAGGTATGCCTGGATCAGCTGTCTGAGAACCCTGAAAATTAAAGGTAACTAGCAGATTTGAGAAACTAACCAGAATTTGAAATAAGACTATTCTGGCATTTCCAGTCATTCCTGCAGTGAGGACATTTGCGTTTGAGCAGGCAATTAATCCTCTTCATAAAGCTTACCCTGCCAGGATAGACCATTGCCCAGTTTTGAGATTGGTCACATGAGATGAATCCAGATAGCACTGCACATAAAGAACTGAACTAACAAAACGGCACCATACAGGAGATGGATTAGAATAGGTGGCCTGAACCTACACAGGTCAATTACCTGCTGAAAGAAAATAACATTGTCTAGAGAGATAAAATAAAACCAATCACATGACAAATACTCAGTGCTTCTAGAATGCAATGAGTTATGCAACATAAAACAGAACAATTTCAACAATTTGTAAAGGTAAAGACAACAGACACCAACCCCAAGATGATACAATGTTAGAATCATAAGACAAAGAGTTTAAAGTGGGTATTACAACAATGCTTCAAGGAGTGTGAACATTTCTAAAATGAATAGAAATAATGAAGTTCTCAGCAGGAAAATAAATATGAAAGAGGTAACAAATAGCAAATACAGTAAAGGCAATATATGGGTTACAAACATCTGATTTACACAATCTGTAATTAAGAATCAACCCCCATAACACCTATTTAAAACATTCATAATAACAAATCAACACTACTTTGCAACAACAATATTACTGTATTATGTTAAAGGTATTTTACTGTTTCTAGAAGTGTTTAGTGCTTTTTATGCATATAAAGGTACATTTATGCTAAAACACAACTGACATTTTATGTGAACTAGCCTTCATTATTCTGACTTATTTTCAAATTCAACTTAAAAATGAAACCCATTAGTAATCAAGAGACTGCCTGTAACAAAAGCTTTAAAAAATTCATTGGAAGGATTTAGCAGCAGAACGGGAATGGAGATAAAACGAGAGAGTAGTCAGCAAAGTTGACGATACCTAGTATGCAGCTTGAACAGGAAAGGAGAAGAGCACATGATTATAGCATTTAATACAAAGCACTGATGGTGCAGTGAACTCGAAAAAAAGGTTACTGGTTTGAATTTCATACAGAAAAAAAGAAAAATTCTTTTGGAAAAGTTGAATATCACTTTATGATGAAAAACTCAAGAAAATTAGGAATAAAAGATCATTAGGTAAAAGGCATCTACAAAAAAACCCACAGCTGACATCATATTTAGTGGTGCTCAACTGAATACTCTCCTATTAAAATCAGGAATCCTGAAATCATGGATGTTCACTTTGAATATTTCTATTCTAAATTGTACTGGAAGTTCTTGCCAAGACAATCGGCAAGAAAAATAAGACATTCATAAATTAGAAAAGAATAAAGCTCACTCTCTCTTCACAGTCCACTTGGAAACCTCAGTAATCAACATAAAAGCTCTTAGAACTAGTGAGTTTAGCAAGGTCACAAGATAAAAGGTGAACATAAAAAATATATTTTCTATCCTTATAATGTGGAAAGTAAAAAAAACCCAAAAAAACTACCTAGCGTGATCTCACTATGATACCCAAGCAGAGGATTGACGGTGCCACCCGGATGTTTCCTGCTGCACTTGGTAAGTATAGGAAAGACTATTAAGCAAAAGGAGTCAAGACAAATTAAAGGTAACTAGCAGATTTGGAAAACTAACCAGAATTTGACATAAGACTATTCTGGCATTTCCAGTCATTCCTGCAGTGAGGACATTTGCGTTTGAGCAGGCAATTAATCCTCTTCAAAAATTTGGGGAATTTTCTTTGCAGAACAGCAGAGGATGCTAAACTTAAGACATTCCTTTCAAACGGAGATCAGATTTAGGATACTGCCTGGACAACATCCCTCAATGTTGTGACTCATATAAATGTAAAATATTTTAGTAAGACCTCAGATCTAAAATGATACATTAGAATACTATTCAGAGAAAAGATTTAATAGAGACATTAAGGGTGTGACTCAGAAAATCTCAAACAATAGGGTTTCTAGGAATTCAAAGCACATTATCCTCACCTTTTCAGCCAAAAGTCAAGATCTGAGGGTGCAGCTGTTATGTAATGGAGTGAACCCAAAATCCGTAACAGGATGTTTGCAAAGAAACAGAAACATCACCATCTTAGACTGAAGAGAACAGAAACAATAAAAAATTAAAAGAAGTCCTTGGACACCCAAATTTTTGCTCAGACAAAACTATTCAATAGCAAGTGCTTACTACCAGGAGCTCTGGTAATGTAGTACTTATGAGTCAGGCTGCTAATCTCACTGTCAGCAGTCTGAAACTACCAGCAGTTGCATGGGGGAAAGATGAGGCTTTCTGCCCCCGTAAAGATTTACGGCCTTGGGAACCCTATGCAGGATTGCTGAGTTGGAACTGACTCCATGGCACACTACCACCACCACTTTTGTATAAGAAAGATAGCTCAGACCAGAAAGAAGAGCCCACAGGGCAAAATGGACAGGCATAGAGATACAATTGGAGATTCACTCATTTTCCCAACTGGATTTCGGAATTACTATGAAGCAGTCACTACTTTTTGTTACCCATTTTTCCTCTTGAGCAGAGATGTCTTTAATGATTATTCTATGCCTCCTCCATTGTTTGTTGTGTGTGCATGGAGGAATAGGCAGGTAACTTGTCTTTACAAATCAAGAAAAAACATACTTGGGCTCCACTTCTTGAGGAACTATACCTGAAGAGCCTCATTCTTACCTAGATTTTATTTAAATAAAAAGGTATGGATAGTATTGAGATGGAATGAAATTCTTCACAGCCCCAGAAGGGAAATGAATGTACTTTTCCTGTGCTAGAAGTATAAACAATTTGTGCTCAGGGAATGGATTGTGGTGGCTTGAAATACATGTTGACTCATTATTTGATACTTTTCACTTCAATTAAGAAGTTATTGAGCTTAATTATTTCCCTCCCCTTGAGTTTAAACCAGAGTTAGTGACTGTCTTAGTTATCTGGTGCTGCCATAACAGAAGTATCACAAGTAGATGGCTTCAACAAACAGAAATTTATTCTTTTGCAGTTTACGGGGTTAGAAGTCTGAATCTAGGGTGCCAGATCTAGGGGAAGGTTTTCTCTCTTTGTTGGCTCTGGAGGAAGGTCTTTTTTCCTTTCAACATATGTGGGCCTGGTATCCATGGTGATCCATGTCTCTTGGCATCAGTCTTTCCCTGATACTAGAGAAAAGAACCCTGGACCAATGGTGCAAGGACCTTGGACCCAATAGTCTACTTGCTTCTCTCCTTTTATCTCTTGTAAAATAAAAAGTGATCATGGAAATCCTTATCACATCCCAGGGAAACACCTCTTACATTAGATCAGGGGTGTGATCTGAGTGAGAGTGTTGTATCACACCCTAAACCCCTTACTTACATATGATTAGTCAATCCCATCATATCCCATCATAGGGGATGATTATAACCATCACATAACTGCCAAATTACATCACTATTTAACTGCCAACCACTGAGAATTACGGCCCAGCCAATTCGACATTTTGATTCACAATATTCCACTTTTTGCCCCTCTAAAATTCATGTCCTTGTCATATGCAAAATACTTTCACTCATCACATTTGGAATTTCCAGATTCCATTCTGTGATAAAATTCCTCTTCATCTATGAGTCTAGAATACAAGTTATCTGCTTCCAAAATATAGTGGGGCAACAGGTACAAGGTAGACATTTTCATTACAAATAAGAGAAATTGGAAGGAAAGGAGAAATAAAGGTAATCAAGCAAGTCCAAAACTCAACAATCTACATTAGCTCTCAAAGCTTGAAAATCTGTTCTCTGAGATGATCTCAGTACTGATCTCTGAACTCTAGTTGTTATCCATGCTCTCTTAATTTTGGGTGGAAACTCCATGGTGTTTGGCTTTAGCTCTGCCTTCTAAGCTTGCTGAGATGGCAACTCTGCTTCCTCAGCTTTAGGCGGCCCCATTTTCCTAATCCATCTGAGTGGAGATCCTTTAGACACCTGCAGGCCTTGTTCTGCCCCTTGGGTATGACATTTTCACCCCCTCAGTTTTAAGAACCAATAGATCTGTTTTGGAAGAAGTGCAACCAGAGTGCTCCTTGGAGGCCAAGATGGCTAGGCTTTGTCTCTCATACTTTGGACACATTGTCCTGAGAGAACAGTCGCTGGAGAAGGATGTCATGCTGGGTAAGGTGGAGGGTCAGAGAAAAAGAGGAAAACCCCCAACGAGATGGATCAGCCAGGTGACATCATTGGTGGACTCAAGTGTGGCAGCGGTAGTGAGGTTGGCCCAGGATCGGACATTGTTTCGTTCTGCTGTGCATTGGGGTCGCTATGAGTTGGTTCCGACTCGATGGCACCTGACAACAACAACAACAAGTATTTGCAAGACTATGGGAGTAGATAGTCTCATCTTTCTCCCATGGAGCGGCAAGTGGGTTTGAACCTCCAACCTTGTAGTTAGCAACCCAATGCTTAACCCACTGCATCAGCACCTTAAAGCCTTTTCAGCTTCAACTCATTACTCAATTCCAAACCTGCTTCCACATTGTAGATCTCTGTTAAAGCAGCACCCCACTCCTGGTACCAAATTCCACCTTGGTTATCTAGCGCTGCTGTAAAACAAACAGAAATTTATTCTCACACAGTTTAGATGGCTGGAAGTCCAAGTTCATGACACCAGTTCTAGGGGGAGGTTATCTATCTTGGTCAGCTCTTGGGGAAGGAAGGTCCTTATCTCCTTTCAACATCTGTGGGCCTGGTATCACTTGGAGATCTCCATGTGTCTTGACATCTATTTCTCCTTGGGTCTAGGAGGCTCTTAGTGCAGGAAACCTGGGTCTATGAACACACTCCACTTCTGGCTCTTCTTTCTTGATGGAGACCGGTCCCTCCTCTGCTCACTTTTGTCCCCTTTCATCTATTGTAAGTTGAAAGGTGATGCAGGCCACACCCCAAGGAAACTTCCCTTACATCAGATCAGGGCTGTGCTCTGATTAACGGTGTAGCATCCCATCCCAATCCTCTTAAAATGGATTGGCTGATCAGAAAAGATCATATCATGGGAGATGTTTACATCATTACAGGGCTGCCAAACCACTGAAAATCAAGTCATAGTCACAGTGACACATTTTGGGAGGATTCAACTCAATCCATGGCTAATGGATAGAATATGGCAGAAATGAAGGCATGTCAGTTCTGATATAAGGATTTTAAATGACTGCAACTTCTCTCTTGGTCAGCTCTTTTGGATCACTTACGAGGGAAACCAACTGTCTTATCATAAGGACATGTAGTCAATCTTTAGAGAGGCCCATATGGCAAGGAATTTAAGGCTGTTCAACAGCCATCATAGAACTGAAGCTTCCCAATAATTCATGTAATTGTGCTTGGAATCTGATCCTTCCTTTCCTATGTAATCCTTCAAAGTGAGGCTGAAGTACCAACTGACAGCTTGACTACAACTCTGAGATAGACCCATAAACTGATAACTGGCCATAAATTTGTGTAATAATAATGTTTGTTGTTTTAAACAGTTCAGTTTTTTAAAAAAAATTTATTGTGAATTTAGTAGAAGTTTACATAGCAGATTATCATCTTTACATTCAACAAATCATGTATTTTATTTCATTTCAATGGTTGCAATCCCCTCCATGTAATATCAGTTATTCCACTGCCTCTGAACCTGTCAAATTTTGAGGGAACTCATTATTCAAAACTGAGATGAGGTTTCAAAAGGTTCATGGAAAAAGTCTGTTTGTTGTTTTTTTAATTCCGTTTTTCCACAAACTTTTGGAACCCCCTTGTATGAGTGTAAGACAAAAAGTATTATTACTAGGGTTCATGCACAGCTTTATTTCAAACAAAACATAGCTAATCATGTCTCTCAGATCAGTGAATGGCCGATCTCAGTAATACAGCTTTAGTCTCTTTAGGGTGCCTTCAAAAAAAATAAAGATCCAAGGGGATCTGCTAATTCACTTAAATTTAAGGTGAGAGTCAGCTTAGGTTATAACTACTAAATTTTAGGATCCTAAAACTATAATCTTGACAGGTTTTTCAAAGGGCTCAAGAAGACCACTGAGTCTTACCATAAAGAAATTTTAAGAAAATTATTAAAACTACATTGCTGAAATAAAGGCCAGGAAAAGTGCACTAAGGAATCTTTTTTTTTTTTTCCCATCATTACAGTGTACCTGTTCATTCTTCTAGGGTAACAAGGACTGTACCCAGAAAATTTTGTTGGGAAACATTATTTACCATACAGCCCTGATCTTGCCCTTTCAGATTTATCTTTGTTCCCCCAAAACTGCTGTTTTGATGTGGTGTAAATCAAAGAGAACATAATTCTTTGGGGAAGGGCACATTTGGGGGTGGGAAACATTCAGCCCATGGGCCATATGTTGTTGTTAAGTACCTTCAAGTTGGTTCCGACTCATAGCAACCCTGTATAGGGTTTCCAAGGAGTGGCTGGTGAGCCTGAACCACTGATCCTATGGTTCAAACTGACCTTACAGTCCAGTGAATTAACCTGCCATGCCATACCGGGACTCCATAAGGACTACGAAATCATTGGTTTGACCCTGCCAAGGCAACCACAGTTCCAGTCGTTACATTAGGGATGAGTTACTCAAATGTTTGACCCAATATAGCAGGCTAATTTTAAAATTAATAACTTTGTATGTCCCACATATGATGTTATAAATTTTGGCAGAAAAAAGGTTTCCCACCCATGAGGCATGGAAACACTACCTTCAAAAGTGTATAGACCAAAATGGAGGATATGTCAAGAAACTATAGCTTCACATTTTTATATTTTTGTTTAATAAAGGTTTCTATAACTTTGTAGCAATACTCTTTGACTTACCCTTGTACATAACAAGTTCATAGATCCATACAAGGATGGCCAATTGAATTTTTAAGAAAACTTTTCTCTTTGAAATAATTTTGTATTTACAGAAGAGTTACAAAAACAGTATAAAGAACTACTATATATGCTTCACTCCAATTCCTCTATTATTAACATCTTGCATAACTATGATATATTTGTTAGATACTGTACTATTAAACTACATACTTTATTCAGATTTTATTAGTTTTTTCACTAGCACTCATTTTCTGTGAATATTAGGATCCCATCCAAAGCACCATATTGCATTTAGTCATCATTTGTTGTTGTTGTTAGGTGCCATCGAGTCGGTACCGACTCATAGCGACCTTATGCACAACAGAACAGAACACTGCTTGATGCTGGGCCAACCTCACTATTGTCGCCACGCTTGAGCCCATTGATGCTGTCACATTGCCAATCCATCTCGCTGGGGGTCTTCCTCTTTTTCTCTGACCCTCCACCCTCATCATAACTCCTTAATTTTCTCTGATTTGTGGTTTCCCCAGTCTTTTCTTGTTTTTAATTACCTTGACAGTTTGAAGAGTTCTGGTCAGTTATTTTGTAGACTGTCCCTCAGTTTGGACTTCTCTGATATTTCTCATCCGATTGGAGTTATGGGGTTTGGGGACGAATACCACCGGTACATCATATACTCAGTGCATCATTAGATGATATAAACATAATTTTGAATTGGTTTTCACCTTGATCGCCCATTCAAAGTAGTGTTTGTGTTTGTTAGGTTTCTTCACTGTACAATTATTCTTTTTTCCCCATTTCCATACTTTACTGTTTGGAAGCAAGTCACTAAATTCAGCCAATGCTTAAGTAGAAGAAGGAGAGTTTCCTAGAGAGGGGAGTATCTACATATTGGAATTCTTCTATAAAAAAGATGTTGTTGTTGTTTTAACATATACTTACTCAATTATTTTTATCAGTAGGGACTCATTTACATTTATTTTTTGTTTTGTAGTCCAGAATTACTGTTATTGTTATTCAAATTGTTACATGTTTGGCCATCAGCTTCACATTCAGGCTGGCTCCTGTGTCCTTATCACATGCCCATCTTCCTTTTTTAGTCTTACCTCACTTTCTGGTATCAAATGCTTCTGGTTCCTATTATATTCTCCAGCTCCAACCCCATAGTTGCTCATTTTCCCAGGGAGTGTTTGTTCTTTGTATTGGAGAATGGTATTTGCCAACCAAGATTGAATATTGTTGTTGTT